>NW_026870908.1:7200000-7800000 GCF_033118175.1 Dama dama | reverse complement strand
TTTTGAAGCTCTTCATGTTTTTCACATCTTTTGAAGCTCTTCACATTTTTCAACCTATTGAAGCTCTTCATTTTTTACACACCTTTTGAAGCTCTTCATATTTTTCACACGTTTTCAGGCTCTTGATGTTTTTTAACACCGTTTCATGCTCCATTTATTTTTTAGACCGTTTCATGCTCCTCATATTTTTGACACCATTTCAAGCTCTTCATATTTTTTACACATTTTCAGGCACTTCATGATTTTCAACACCACTTCATGCTCCTCCTTTTTTTCAGACCGTTTCATGCTCCTCTCATTTTTGACACCTTTTGAAGCTCTTCATGTGTTTCACATCTTTTGAAGCTCTTCATATTTTTCAACCTATTGAAGCTCTTCATATTTTACACACCTTTTGAAACTCTTCATATATTTCACACCTTTTCAGGCTATTAATGTTTTTCAACACCAGTTCATGCTCCTCCTATATTTCAGTCGTTTCATGCTCCTCGCATTTTTGACACCTTTTGAACCTCTTCATATATTTCACACCTTTTCAGGCTCTTCATGTTTTTCAACACCGCTTCATGCTCCTCCTATTTTTCAGACCGTTTCATGCTCATCTTATTTTTGTCACATTTGGAAGCTATTCATATTTTTCACACCTTTACTGGCTCTTCATGTTTTTGAAAACCGTTTCATGCTCCTCCTATTTGTGACACTTTTGAAGCTCTTCATATTTTTCACACCTATTCAGGCTCTTCATATTTTTCAACACCGTTTGATGCTCGTCCTATTTTTCAGACCGTTTCATGCCCCTCATAATTTTGACACCTTTTGAAAGTCTTCATATTTTTCACATCATTTCAAGCCCTTCATGTTTTTGAACAACATTTCATGCTCCTCCTATTTTTCAGACCGTTTCATGCTCCTCATATTTTTGACACCCTTTGAAGCTCTTCATATATTTCACACCTTTTCAGGCTCTTCATGTTTTTCAAAACCGCTTCATGCTCCTCCTATTTTTCAGATCGTTTCATGATCTTCATATTTTTCACAGCTTTTGAAAGTCTTCATATTTTTCACACATTTTCAGGCTCTTCATGTTTTTGAACTACGTTTCACGCTCCTCCTATTTTTCAGACCGTTTCATGCCCCTCATATTTTTGACACAATTTGAAGCTCTTCATATTTTTCACACCTTTTCAGGCTTTTTTTTTTTTTCAACACCGCTTCATGCTCCTCCTATTTTTTAGACCGTTTCATGCTCCTCATATTTTTGAACACATTTTGAAGCTCTTCATATTTTTCACACCTTTTCAGGCTCTTAATATTTTTCAACACCGCTTCATGCTCCTCCTATTTTTCAGACCGTTTCATGCTCCTCATATTTTTGACAACTTTTGAAGTCTTCATATTTTTCACACCTTTTCAGGCTCTTAATATTTTTCAACACCGCTTCATGCTCCTCCTATTTTTCTGACCGTTTCATGCTCCTCATATTTTTGACACTTTTTCAAGCTCCTCATACTTTTCACACCTTTTCAGGGTCTTCATGTTTTTCAACACCGTTTCATGTTCCTCATCTTTTTGAAACCTTTTGAAGCTCTTCATATTTTTCACCGCTTTTCAGGCTCTTCATGTTTTTGAACACCGCTTCATGCTCCTCCTATTTTTCAGACCGTTTCATGCTCCACATATTTTTGGCACCTTTTGAAGCTCTTCATATTTTTCACACCTTTTCAGGCTCTTCATGATTTGAACACTGTTTCATGTTCCTCCTATATTTGACACCGTTTTAAGCTCTTCATATTTTTCACCGCTTTTCAGGCTCTTCATGTTTTTGAACACCGCTTCATGCTCCTCCTATTTTTCAGACCGTTTCATGCTCCACATATTTTTGGCACCTTTTGAAGCTCTTCATATTTTTCACACCTTTTCAGGCTCTTCATGATTTGAACACTGTTTCATGTTCCTCCTATATTTGACACCGTTTTAAGCTCTTCATATTTTTCACCGCTTTTCAGGCTCTTCATGTTTTTGAACACTGTTTCATGCTCCTCTTATATTTGACACATTTTGAAGCTCTTCATATTTTTCACACCATTTCAAAAACTCTCACTGTTTGCAGATGACATGATCCTCTACATAGAAAACCCTAAAGACTCTACCAGAAAATTACTAGAGCTAATCAATGAATATAGTAAAGTTGCAGGATATAAAATTAACACACAGAAATCCCTTGCATTTCTATATACTAACAATGAAAAAACAGACAGAGAAATTAAGGAAACAATACCATTCACCATTGCAACAAAAGGAATAAAATACTTAGGAGTATATCTACCTAAAGAAACAAAGGACCTATACATAGAAAACTATAAAACACTGATGAAAGAAATCAAAGAGGACACAAACAGATGGAGAAACATACCGTGTTCATGGATTGGAAGAATTAATATTGTCAAAATGGCTATTCTACCCAAAGCAGTCTATAGATTCAATGCAATCCCTATCAAGCTACCAACGGTATTTTTCACAGAACTAGACCAAAGAATTTCACAATTTGTATGGAAATACAAAAAACCTCGAATAGCCAAAGTAATCTTGAGAAAGAAGAATGGAGCTGGAGGAATCAACCTGCCTGACTTCAGACTCTACTACAAAGCCACAGTCATCAAGACAGTATGGTACTGGCACAAAGACAGAAATATAGATCAATGGAACAGAATAGAAAGCCCAGAGATAAATCCACGAACCTATGGACACCTTATCTTTGACAAAGGAGGCAAGGATATACAATGGAAAAAAGACAACCTCTTTAACAAGTGGTGCTGGGAAAACTGGTCAACCACTTGTAAAAGAATGAAACTAGAACACTTTCTAACACCATACACAAAAATAAACTCAAAATGGATTAAAGATCTAAATGTAAGACCAGAAACTATAAAACTCCTAGAGGAGAACATAGGCAAAACACTCTCCGACATAAATCAAAGCAAGATCCTCTATGACCCACCTCCCAGAATATTGGAAATATAAGCAAAACTAAACAAATGGGACCTAATGAAACTTAAAAGCTTTTGCACTACAAAGGAAACTATAAGTAAGGTGAAAAGACAGCCCTCAGATTGGGAGAAAATAATAGCAAATGAAGAAACAGACAAAGGATTAATCTCAAAAATATACAAGCAACTCCTGCAGCTCAATTCCAGAAAAATAAATGACCCAATCAAAAAATGGGCCAAAGAACTAAACAGACATTTCTCCAAAGAAGACATACAGATGGCTAACAAACACATGAAAAGATGCTCAACATCACTCATTATTAGAGAAATGCAAATCAAAACGCTCTTCATTTTTTATCACCGTTTCATGCTCCTCCTATTTTTCAGACCGTTTAATGCTCCACATGTATTTCACACCTTTTGAAGCTCCTCATATTTTTCACACCTTTTCAGCCTCTTCATGTTATTGAACACGGCTTCATGCTCCTCCTATTTTTCAGACCGTTTCATGCTCCTCATATTTTTGACACCTTTTGAAGCTCTTCATATTTTTCACACCTTTTCAGGCTCTTCAGTTTTTTTCAACACCACTTCATGCTCCTCCTATTTTTCAGACCGTTTAATCCTCCTCATGTATTTCACACTTTTTGAAGCTCTTCATATTTTTCACACCTTTTGAAGCTCTTCATATTTTCACACGTTTTCAGGCTCTTCATGTTTTTCAACACCGCTTCATGCTCCTCCTATTTTTCAGACCGTATCATGCTCCTCATATTTTTCACACCTTTTGAAGATCTTCATATTTTTCACACCTTTTCAGGCTATTCATGTTTTTGAACACCACTTCATGCTCCTTCTATTTTTCAGAGAGTTTCATGCTCCTCATGTATTTCACACCTTTTGAAGCTCTTCATATTTTTCACACCTTTTCAGGCTCTTTAGGTTTTCTAACACCGCTTCATGCTCCTCCTATTTTTCAATAGGTTTCATGTTCCTCATATTTTTGACACTTTTTGAAGCTCTTCATATATTTTACTCCTTTTCAGGCTCTTCATGTTTTTGAACACCGCTTCATGCTCCTCCTTTTTCAGACAGTTTCATGCTCCTCATATTTTTGACACGTTTTGAAGTTATTCATATTTTTCACACCTTTTCAGGCTCTGCATTTTTTTGAACACAGTTTCATGCTCCTCATATTTTTCACACATTTTCATGCTCTTCATATTTTTCACACCTTTCAGGCTCTTCATGTTTTTGAACACCATTTCATGCTCCTCCTATTTTTCAGACGGTTTCATGCTCCTCATAACTTTGACACCTTTTGTAGCTCTTCATATTTTTGACACCTTTTCAGTTTCTTCAGGTTTTTTAACACGGCTTCATGCTCCTCGTATTTTTCAGACCGTTTCATGCTCCTCATATTTTTCACACTTTTTCATGCTCTTCATATTTTTCACATCTTTTCATGCTCTTCATGTTTCTCAACACCGTTTCATGCTCTTCAGGTTTTTGAACACGGCTTCATGCTCCTCGTATTTTTCAGACCATTTCATGCTCCTCATAATTTTGACACTTTTTGAAGCCCTTCATATTTTTCATACCTTTTCAGGCTCTTAATGTTTTGGAACACCGCTTCATGCTCCTCATATTTTTCAGACCGTTTCATGCTCCTCATATTTTTAACCCTATTGAAGCTCTTCATATTTTTCACAGCTTTTCAGGATCTTCAGTTTTTTGAACACGGCTTCATGCTCCTCGTATTTTTCAGACCGTTTCATGCTCCTCATATATTTCACACCGTTTGAAGTTCTTCATATTTTTCACACGTTTTCAGGCTCTTCAGGTTTTTGAACACCGCTTCATGCTCCTCCTATTTTTCAGAACTTTTCATGCTCCTCATATTTTTGACACGTTTTGAAACACTTCATATTTTTCACACCTTTTCAGGCTCTTCATATTTGTGAACACTGCTTCATGCTCCTCCTATTTTCATACGGTTTCATGCTCCTCATATTTTTGACACCTTTTGAAGCTCTTCATATTTTTCACACCTTTTCAGGCTCTTCATGTTTTTCAACACCGCTTCATGCTCCTCCTATTTTTCAGACCGTTTCATGCTCCATATATTTTTGGCACCTTTTGAAGCTCTTCATATTTTTCACAGCTTTTCAGGCTCTTCATATTTTTGAACACTGTTTCATTCTCCTCTTATATTTGACACATTTTGAAGCTCTTCATATTTTTCACACCATTTCACGCTCTTCATTTTTTATCACCGTTTCATGCTCCTCCTATTTTTCAGACCGTTTAATGCTCCACATGTATTTCACACCTTTTGAAGCTCCTCATATTTTTCACACCTTTTCAGGCTCTTCTTGTTTTTGAACACCGCTTCATGCTCCTCCTATTTTTCAGACCGTTTAATGCTCCACATGTATTTCACACGTTTTGAAGCTCCTCATATTTTTCATAACTTTTCAGGCTCTTCATGTATTTGAATACCGCTTCATGATCCTCCTATATTTCAGACCGTTTCGTGCTCCTCATATTTTTGACACTTTTTGAAGCTATTCATATTTTTCACACCTTTTCAGGCTCTTCATGCTTTTAAACATGGTTTCATGCTCCTCCTATTTTTCAGACCGTTTCATGCTCCTCAAATTTTGGCACCTTTTGAAGCTCTTTATATTTTTAACACTTATCATGCTCTTCATGTTTTTCAACACCGTTTCATGTTTCTCCTATTTTTCAGACCGTTTCATGCTCCTCATATTTTTGACACCTTTTGAAGCTTTTCATATTTTTCACACTTTTAATACTCTTCATGTTTTTCAACACCGTTACATGCTCCTCATATTTTTGACACCTTTTGCAGCTCTTCAAATTTTTCACACCTTGTCATGCTCTTCATGTATACATACAAAGTTTCATGCTCCTCCTATTTTCAGACCCTTTCATGCTCCTCATATTTTTGATAACTTTTGAACCTCTTCATATTTTTCACACCTTTTCATGCTCTTCATGTTTTTCAACACCGTCTCATGCTCCTCCTTTTTTTGAAACCTTTTGAAGCTCTTCATATATTTCACACCTTTTCAGGATCTTCATGTTTTTCAACACCGTCTCATGCTCCTCCTTTTTTTTTTACCCGTTTCTTGCGACTAATAATTTTGAAACCTTTTGAAGCTCTTCATATTTTTCACACCTTTTCAGGCTCTTCATGTTTTTGAACTACTTTTCATGCTCCTCCTATTTTTCAGACCGTTTCATGCCCCTCATATTTTTGACAAATTTTGAAGTCTTCATATTTTTCACACCTTTTCAGGCTCTACCGTTTTTCAACACCGCTTCATGCTCCTCCTATTTTTCAGACCGATTCATGCTCCTCTCAATTTTGACACCTTTTGAAGCTCTTCATATTTTTCACACCTTTTGAAGCTCTTCATATTTTTCACACCTTTTCAGGCTCTTCATGTTTTTCTACACCGCTTCGTGCTGCTCGTATTTTTCAGACCGTTTCATGCTCATCTCTTTTTTGACACCTTTTGAAGCTCTTCATATTTTTCACATCTTTTGAAGCTCTTCGTATTTTTCACACCTTTTGAAGCTCTTCATATTTTTCACACCTTTTCAGGCTCTTCATATTTTTCAACACCGCTTCATGCTCCTCCTATTTTTCAGACCGTTTCATGCTCCTCTTATTTTTGACACGTTTTGAAGCTCTTCATATTTTTCACACCTTTTCAGGCTCTTCATGTATTTTAACACCGTTTCATGCTTCTCCTATTTTTCAGACCGTTTCATGCTCCCCATATTTTTCACACTTTTTGAAACTCTTCATATTTTTCACATCTTTTCAGGCTATTCATGTTTTTGAACACTGTTTCATGCTCCTCCTATATTTGACACATTTTGAAGTTCTTCGTATATTTCACACAATTTCACGCTCTTCATGTTTTTCAACACGGTTTCATGCTACTCCTATTTTTCAGACCGTTTCATGCTCCTCTTATTTTTGACACGTTTTGAAGCTCTTCATACTTTTCACACCATTTCAGGCTCTTCATGTTTTTAAACACCGTTTCATGCTCCTCCTATTTTTCTGACCGTTTCATGCTCCTCATATTTTTGACACCTTTTGAAGCTCTTCATATTTTTCACACCTTTTCAGTGTCTTCATGTTTTTGAACACCGTTTCATGTTCCTCATCTTTTTGAAACCTTTTGAAGCTCTTCATATTTTTCACCGCTTTTCAGGCTCTTCATGTTTTTCAACACCGCTTCATGCTCCTCGTATTTTTCACACCGTTTAATGCTCCTCATATTTTTCACACCTTTTGAAGCTCTTTATATTTTTCACACCTTTTCAGGCTCTTCATGTTTTTGAACACCGCTTCATGCTCCTCCTATTTTTCAGACCGTTTCATGCTCCACATATTTTTGGCACCTTTTGAAGCTCTTCATATTTTTCACAGCTTTTCAGGCTCTTCATGATTTTGAACACTGTTTCATGTTCCTCCTATATTTGACACCTTTTTAAGCTCTTCATATTTTTCACACTTTTTCAGACTCTTCATGTTTTTAAACAGCGATTCATGCTCCTCATATTTTTGAAACCTTTTGAAGCTCTTCATATTTTTCACACCTTTTCAGGCTCTTCATGTTTTTCAGCACCGCTTCATGCTCTCCTATTTTTGAAACCGTTTAATGCTCCTCATATTTTGCACACCTTTTGCAGCTCTTCATATTTTGCCGAACTTTTCAGGCTCTTCATGTTTTTGAACACCGCTTCATGCTCCTCCTATTTTTTAGACTGTTTCATGCTCCTCATATTTTTGACACGTTTTGAAGCTCTTCATATTTTTCACACCTTTTCAGTCTCTTCATATTTTTGAACACCGTTTCATGCTCCTCCTATATTTCAGACCGTTTCATGCTCCTCATATTTTACACAACTTTTGAAGCTCTTCATATTTTTCACACCTTTTCAGTCTCTTTAGGTTTTCTAACACCGCTTCATGCTGCTCCTATTTTCAGACAGTTTCATGCTCCTCACATTTTTGACACGTTTGGAAGTTCTTCATATTTTTCACACCTTTTCAGGCTCTGCATTTTTTTGAACACAGTTTCATGCTCCTCATATTTTTCACACATTTTCATGCTCTTCATATTTTTCAACCTTTCAGGCTCTTCATGTTTTTGAACACGGCTTCATGCTCCTCGTATTTTTCAGACCGTTTCATGCTCCTCATATTTTTCACACTTTTTCATGCTCTTCATATTTTTCACATCTTTTCATGCTCTTCATGTTTCTCAACACCGTTTCATGCTCTTCAGGTTTTGAACACGGCTTCATGCTCCTCGTATTTTTCAGACCGTTTCATGCTCCTCATATTTTTGACACTTTTTGAAGCTCTTCATATTTTTCATACCTTTTCAGGCTCTTAATGTTTTGGAACACCGCTTCATGCTCCTCGTATTTTTCAGACCGTTTCATGCTCCTCATATATTTCACACCGTTTAAAGCTCTTCATATTTTTCACACCTTTTCAGGCTCCTCAAGTTTTTGAAAACCGCTTCATGCTCCTCCTATTTTTCAGAACTTTTCATGCTCCTCATATTTTTGACACGTTTTGAAACACTTCATATTTTTCACACCTTTTCAGGCTCTTCATATTTTTGAACACCGCTTCATGCTCCTCCTATTTTTCATATCGTTTCATGCTCCTCATATTTTTGACACCTTTTGAAGCTCTTCATATTTTTCACACCTTTTCAGGCTCTTCATGTTTTTGAACGCCGTATCATGCTCCTCCTATTTTTCCGACCGTTTCATGCTCCTCATATCTTTGACACCTTTGAAGCTCTTCATGTTTTTCACACCTTTTCAGGCTCTTCATGTTTTTCAGGACTGCTTCGTGCTCCTCCTATTTTTCAGACCGTTTCATACTCCTCTTATATTTGACATCTTTTGAAGCTCTTCATATTTTTCACACCTTTACAGGCTCTTCAGGTTTTTGAACACGGCTTCATGCTCCTCCTACATTTCAGACCGTTCCCTGCTCCTCTTTTTTTTGACACCTTTTGAAGCTCTTCATATTTTTTACGCCTTTTCAGACTCTTCATGTTTTTCAACACTGTTTCTTGCTCCTCCTGTTTTTCAGACCGTTTCGTGCTCCTCCTATTTTTCAGACCGTTTCATGCTCCTCATATTTTTGACAACTTTTGAAGCTCTTCATATTTTTCACTATTTTTCAGGCTCTTCATGTTTTTGAACACCTATTCATGCTCCTCCTATTTTTGACCCCTTTTGAAGTTCTTCATATTTTTCACAACTTTTCAGGCTCTTCATGTTTTTCAACACTGCTTCATGCTCCTCCTATTTTTCAGACCGTTTCATGCTCATCTAATTTTTGACAACTTTTGAAGCTCTTCATATTTTTCACACCTTTTGAAACTCTTCATATTTTTCACACGTTTTAAGTCTCTTCATGTTTTTCAACACCGCTTCATGCTCCTCCTATTTTTCAGACAGTTTCATGCTCCTCCTATTTTTCAGACCTTTTCATGTTCCTCATATTTTTGACACCTTTGAAGCTCTTCATGATTTTCCAACCTTTTCAGGTTCTTCATGTTTTTCAACACCGTCTCATGCTCCTCCTATTTTTCAGACCGTTTCATGCTCCTCATATTTTTGACACCTCTTGAATCTCTTCATATTTTTCACACCTTTTCATGCTCTTCATGTTTTCATACAACGTTTCATGCTCCTCCCATTTTTCAGACCATTTCGTGCTCCTCATATTTTTCAGACCGTCTCATGCTCCTCTTATTTATGACAGCTTTTGAAGCTCTTCATATTTTTCACACTTTTTGAAGCTCTTCATGTTTTTCAACACCGTTTCATGCTCCTCCAATGTTTATGACCCTTTCATGCTCCTCATATTTTTAACATCTTTTGAAGCTCTTCATATTTTTCATACCTTTTCAAGCAATTCATGTGTTCAACACCATTTTATGCTCCTCCTATTTTTCAGACCCTTTCATGCTCCTCATATTATTGACACCTTCTGAAACTCTTCTTATTCTTCACAGCTTTTCAGGCTCTTCATGATTTTCAACACCGTTTCATGCTCCTCCTATTTTTCAGACCGTTTCATGCCCCTCATATATTTGACACCTTTTGAAGCTCTTCATATTTTTCACACCTTTTCTGGCTCTTCATGTTTTTCAACACCGATTCATGCTCCTCCTATTTTTCAGACCGTTTCATGTTCCTGACATTTTTGATACCTTTTGAAAGTCTTCATATTTTTCACACCTTTTCAGGCCCTTCATGTTTTTGAACAACGTTTCATGCTCCTCATATTTTTCACACCCTTTGAAGCTCTTCATATATTTCACACCTTTTCAGGCTCTTCATGTTTTTCAACACGGCTTCATGCTCCTCTTATTTTTCAGACCGTTTCATGCTCCTCATATTTTTGACACCTTTTAAAGCTCTTCATATTTTTCACACCTTGTCAGGCTCTTCCATTTTTCAACACCACTTAATGCTCCTCCTATTTTTCAGACCGTTTCATGCTCCTCTCATTTTTGACACCTTTTAAAGCTCTTCATGTTTTTCACATCTTTTGAAGCTCTTCATATTTTTCAACATATTGAAGCTCTTCATATTTTACACACATTTTCAGGCTCTTCATGTTTTTGAACACCGCTTCATGATCCTCCTATTTTTCAGACAGTTTCATGCTCCTCATATTTTTGGCACCTTTTGAAGCGCTTCATATTTTTCACACCTGTTTAGGATCTTCATGTTTTTGAACACTGTTTCATGCTCCTCCTACATTTGACACATTTTGAAGATCTTCATATTTTTCACACCATTTCACGCTCTTCATGTTTTTCAACACCAATTCATGCTCCTCCAATTTGTCACACCATTTCAATCTCCTCATATTTTTGACACCTTTTGAAACTCTTCATATATTTCACTCTTTTCAGGCTCTTCATGTTTTTCAACACCGCTTCATGCTCCTCCTATATTTTAGAACTTTTCATGCTCCTCATATTTTTGATACCTTTTGAAGCTCTTCATATATTTCACACAGTTTCAGGCTCTTCATGTTTTTCAACACCGCTTCATGCTCCTCTTATTTTTCTGACCATTTCATGCTCCTCGTACTTTTGACACCTTTTGAAGCTCTTCATATTTTTCACCCCTTCAGGCTCTTCATGTTCTTTAACACCTTTTCATGCTCCTCTCATTTTTGACACCTTTTGAAGCTCTTCATGTTTTTCACATCTTTTGAAGCTCTTCACATTTTTCAACCTATTGAAGCTCTTCATTTTTTACACACCTTTTGAAGCTCTTCATATTTTTCACACGTTTTCAGGCTCTTGATGTTTTTTAACACCGTTTCATGCTCCATTTATTTTTTAGACCGTTTCATGCTCCTCATATTTTTGACACCATTTCAAGCTCTTCATATTTTTTACACATTTTCAGGCACTTCATGATTTTCAACACCACTTCATGCTCCTCCTTTTTTTCAGACCGTTTCATGCTCCTCTCATTTTTGACACCTTTTGAAGCTCTTCATGTGTTTCACATCTTTTGAAGCTCTTCATATTTTTCAACCTATTGAAGCTCTTCATATTTTACACACCTTTTGAAACTCTTCATATATTTCACACCTTTTCAGGCTATTAATGTTTTTCAACACCAGTTCATGCTCCTCCTATATTTCAGTCGTTTCATGCTCCTCGCATTTTTGACACCTTTTGAACCTCTTCATATATTTCACACCTTTTCAGGCTCTTCATGTTTTTCAACACCGCTTCATGCTCCTCCTATTTTTCAGACCGTTTCATGCTCATCTTATTTTTGTCACATTTGGAAGCTATTCATATTTTTCACACCTTTACTGGCTCTTCATGTTTTTGAAAACCGTTTCATGCTCCTCCTATTTGTGACACTTTTGAAGCTCTTCATATTTTTCACACCTATTCAGGCTCTTCATATTTTTCAACACCGTTTGATGCTCGTCCTATTTTTCAGACCGTTTCATGCCCCTCATAATTTTGACACCTTTTGAAAGTCTTCATATTTTTCACATCATTTCAAGCCCTTCATGTTTTTGAACAACATTTCATGCTCCTCCTATTTTTCAGACCGTTTCATGCTCCTCATATTTTTGACACCCTTTGAAGCTCTTCATATATTTCACACCTTTTCAGGCTCTTCATGTTTTTCAAAACCGCTTCATGCTCCTCCTATTTTTCAGATCGTTTCATGATCTTCATATTTTTCACAGCTTTTGAAAGTCTTCATATTTTTCACACATTTTCAGGCTCTTCATGTTTTTGAACTACGTTTCACGCTCCTCCTATTTTTCAGACCGTTTCATGCCCCTCATATTTTTGACACAATTTGAAGCTCTTCATATTTTTCACACCTTTTCAGGCTTTTTTTTTTTTTCAACACCGCTTCATGCTCCTCCTATTTTTTAGACCGTTTCATGCTCCTCATATTTTTGAACACATTTTGAAGCTCTTCATATTTTTCACACCTTTTCAGGCTCTTAATATTTTTCAACACCGCTTCATGCTCCTCCTATTTTTCAGACCGTTTCATGCTCCTCATATTTTTGACAACTTTTGAAGTCTTCATATTTTTCACACCTTTTCAGGCTCTTAATATTTTTCAACACCGCTTCATGCTCCTCCTATTTTTCTGACCGTTTCATGCTCCTCATATTTTTGACACTTTTTCAAGCTCCTCATACTTTTCACACCTTTTCAGGGTCTTCATGTTTTTCAACACCGTTTCATGTTCCTCATCTTTTTGAAACCTTTTGAAGCTCTTCATATTTTTCACCGCTTTTCAGGCTCTTCATGTTTTTGAACACCGCTTCATGCTCCTCCTATTTTTCAGACCGTTTCATGCTCCACATATTTTTGGCACCTTTTGAAGCTCTTCATATTTTTCACACCTTTTCAGGCTCTTCATGATTTGAACACTGTTTCATGTTCCTCCTATATTTGACACCGTTTTAAGCTCTTCATATTTTTCACCGCTTTTCAGGCTCTTCATGTTTTTGAACACTGTTTCATGCTCCTCTTATATTTGACACATTTTGAAGCTCTTCATATTTTTCACACCATTTCAAAAACTCTCACTGTTTGCAGATGACATGATCCTCTACATAGAAAACCCTAAAGACTCTACCAGAAAATTACTAGAGCTAATCAATGAATATAGTAAAGTTGCAGGATATAAAATTAACACACAGAAATCCCTTGCATTTCTATATACTAACAATGAAAAAACAGACAGAGAAATTAAGGAAACAATACCATTCACCATTGCAACAAAAGGAATAAAATACTTAGGAGTATATCTACCTAAAGAAACAAAGGACCTATACATAGAAAACTATAAAACACTGATGAAAGAAATCAAAGAGGACACAAACAGATGGAGAAACATACCGTGTTCATGGATTGGAAGAATTAATATTGTCAAAATGGCTATTCTACCCAAAGCAGTCTATAGATTCAATGCAATCCCTATCAAGCTACCAACGGTATTTTTCACAGAACTAGACCAAAGAATTTCACAATTTGTATGGAAATACAAAAAACCTCGAATAGCCAAAGTAATCTTGAGAAAGAAGAATGGAGCTGGAGGAATCAACCTGCCTGACTTCAGACTCTACTACAAAGCCACAGTCATCAAGACAGTATGGTACTGGCACAAAGACAGAAATATAGATCAATGGAACAGAATAGAAAGCCCAGAGATAAATCCACGAACCTATGGACACCTTATCTTTGACAAAGGAGGCAAGGATATACAATGGAAAAAAGACAACCTCTTTAACAAGTGGTGCTGGGAAAACTGGTCAACCACTTGTAAAAGAATGAAAATAGAACACTTTCTAACACCATACACAAAAATAAACTCAAAATGGATTAAAGATCTAAATGTAAGACCAGAAACTATAAAACTCCTAGAGGAGAACATAGGCAAAACACTCTCCGACATAAATCAAAGCAAGATCCTCTATGACCCACCTCCCAGAATATTGGAAATATAAGCAAAACTAAACAAATGGGACCTAATGAAACTTAAAAGCTTTTGCACTACAAAGGAAACTATAAGTAAGGTGAAAAGACAGCCCTCAGATTGGGAGAAAATAATAGCAAATGAAGAAACAGACAAAGGATTAATCTCAAAAATATACAAGCAACTCCTGCAGCTCAATTCCAGAAAAATAAATGACCCAATCAAAAAATGGGCCAAAGAACTAAACAGACATTTCTCCAAAGAAGACATACAGATGGCTAACAAACACATGAAAAGATGCTCAACATCACTCATTATTAGAGAAATGCAAATCAAAACGCTCTTCATTTTTTATCACCGTTTCATGCTCCTCCTATTTTTCAGACCGTTTAATGCTCCACATGTATTTCACACCTTTTGAAGCTCCTCATATTTTTCACACCTTTTCAGCCTCTTCATGTTATTGAACACGGCTTCATGCTCCTCCTATTTTTCAGACCGTTTCATGCTCCTCATATTTTTGACACCTTTTGAAGCTCTTCATATTTTTCACACCTTTTCAGGCTCTTCAGTTTTTTTCAACACCACTTCATGCTCCTCCTATTTTTCAGACCGTTTAATCCTCCTCATGTATTTCACACTTTTTGAAGCTCTTCATATTTTTCACACCTTTTGAAGCTCTTCATATTTTCACACGTTTTCAGGCTCTTCATGTTTTTCAACACCGCTTCATGCTCCTCCTATTTTTCAGACCGTATCATGCTCCTCATATTTTTCACACCTTTTGAAGATCTTCATATTTTTCACACCTTTTCAGGCTATTCATGTTTTTGAACACCACTTCATGCTCCTTCTATTTTTCAGAGAGTTTCATGCTCCTCATGTATTTCACACCGTTTGAAGCTCTTCATATTTTTCACACCTTTTCAGGCTCTTTAGGTTTTCTAACACCGCTTCATGCTCCTCCTATTTTTCAATAGGTTTCATGTTCCTCATATTTTTGACACTTTTTGAAGCTCTTCATATATTTTACTCCTTTTCAGGCTCTTCATGTTTTTGAACACCGCTTCATGCTCCTCCTTTTTCAGACAGTTTCATGCTCCTCATATTTTTGACACGTTTTGAAGTTATTCATATTTTTCACACCTTTTCAGGCTCTGCATTTTTTTGAACACAGTTTCATGCTCCTCATATTTTTCACACATTTTCATGCTCTTCATATTTTTCACACCTTTCAGGCTCTTCATGTTTTTGAACACCATTTCATGCTCCTCCTATTTTTCAGACGGTTTCATGCTCCTCATAACTTTGACACCTTTTGTAGCTCTTCATATTTTTGACACCTTTTCAGTTTCTTCAGGTTTTTTAACACGGCTTCATGCTCCTCGTATTTTTCAGACCGTTTCATGCTCCTCATATTTTTCACACTTTTTCATGCTCTTCATATTTTTCACATCTTTTCATGCTCTTCATGTTTCTCAACACCGTTTCATGCTCTTCAGGTTTTTGAACACGGCTTCATGCTCCTCGTATTTTTCAGACCATTTCATGCTCCTCATAATTTTGACACTTTTTGAAGCCCTTCATATTTTTCATACCTTTTCAGGCTCTTAATGTTTTGGAACACCGCTTCATGCTCCTCATATTTTTCAGACCGTTTCATGCTCCTCATATTTTTAACCCTATTGAAGCTCTTCATATTTTTCACAGCTTTTCAGGATCTTCAGTTTTTTGAACACGGCTTCATGCTCCTCGTATTTTTCAGACCGTTTCATGCTCCTCATATATTTCACACCGTTTGAAGTTCTTCATATTTTTCACACGTTTTCAGGCTCTTCAGGTTTTTGAACACCGCTTCATGCTCCTCCTATTTTTCAGAACTTTTCATGCTCCTCATATTTTTGACACGTTTTGAAACACTTCATATTTTTCACACCTTTTCAGGCTCTTCATATTTGTGAACACTGCTTCATGCTCCTCCTATTTTCATACGGTTTCATGCTCCTCATATTTTTGACACCTTTTGAAGCTCTTCATATTTTTCACACCTTTTCAGGCTCTTCATGTTTTTCAACACCGCTTCATGCTCCTCCTATTTTTCAGACCGTTTCATGCTCCATATATTTTTGGCACCTTTTGAAGCTCTTCATATTTTTCACAGCTTTTCAGGCTCTTCATATTTTTGAACACTGTTTCATTCTCCTCTTATATTTGACACATTTTGAAGCTCTTCATATTTTTCACACCATTTCACGCTCTTCATTTTTTATCACCGTTTCATGCTCCTCCTATTTTTCAGACCGTTTAATGCTCCACATGTATTTCACACCTTTTGAAGCTCCTCATATTTTTCACACCTTTTCAGGCTCTTCTTGTTTTTGAACACCGCTTCATGCTCCTCCTATTTTTCAGACCGTTTAATGCTCCACATGTATTTCACACGTTTTGAAGCTCCTCATATTTTTCATAACTTTTCAGGCTCTTCATGTATTTGAATACCGCTTCATGATCCTCCTATATTTCAGACCGTTTCGTGCTCCTCATATTTTTGACACTTTTTGAAGCTATTCATATTTTTCACACCTTTTCAGGCTCTTCATGCTTTTAAACATGGTTTCATGCTCCTCCTATTTTTCAGACCGTTTCATGCTCCTCAAATTTTGGCACCTTTTGAAGCTCTTTATATTTTTAACACTTATCATGCTCTTCATGTTTTTCAACACCGTTTCATGTTTCTCCTATTTTTCAGACCGTTTCATGCTCCTCATATTTTTGACACCTTTTGAAGCTTTTCATATTTTTCACACTTTTAATACTCTTCATGTTTTTCAACACCGTTACATGCTCCTCATATTTTTGACACCTTTTGCAGCTCTTCAAATTTTTCACACCTTGTCATGCTCTTCATGTATACATACAAAGTTTCATGCTCCTCCTATTTTCAGACCCTTTCATGCTCCTCATATTTTTGATAACTTTTGAACCTCTTCATATTTTTCACACCTTTTCATGCTCTTCATGTTTTTCAACACCGTCTCATGCTCCTCCTTTTTTTGAAACCTTTTGAAGCTCTTCATATATTTCACACCTTTTCAGGATCTTCATGTTTTTCAACACCGTCTCATGCTCCTCCTTTTTTTTTTACCCGTTTCTTGCGACTAATAATTTTGAAACCTTTTGAAGCTCTTCATATTTTTCACACCTTTTCAGGCTCTTCATGTTTTTGAACTACTTTTCATGCTCCTCCTATTTTTCAGACCGTTTCATGCCCCTCATATTTTTGACAAATTTTGAAGTCTTCATATTTTTCACACCTTTTCAGGCTCTACCGTTTTTCAACACCGCTTCATGCTCCTCCTATTTTTCAGACCGATTCATGCTCCTCTCAATTTTGACACCTTTTGAAGCTCTTCATATTTTTCACACCTCTTGAAGCTCTTCATATTTTTCACACCTTTTCAGGCTCTTCATGTTTTTCTACACCGCTTCGTGCTGCTCGTATTTTTCAGACCGTTTCATGCTCATCTCTTTTTTGACACCTTTTGAAGCTCTTCATATTTTTCACATCTTTTGAAGCTCTTCGTATTTTTCACACCTTTTGAAGCTCTTCATATTTTTCACACCTTTTCAGGCTCTTCATATTTTTCAACACCGCTTCATGCTCCTCCTATTTTTCAGACCGTTTCATGCTCCTCTTATTTTTGACACGTTTTGAAGCTCTTCATATTTTTCACACCTTTTCAGGCTCTTCATGTATTTTAACACCGTTTCATGCTTCTCCTATTTTTCAGACCGTTTCATGCTCCCCATATTTTTCACACTTTTTGAAACTCTTCATATTTTTCACATCTTTTCAGGCTATTCATGTTTTTGAACACTGTTTCATGCTCCTCCTATATTTGACACATTTTGAAGTTCTTCGTATATTTCACACAATTTCACGCTCTTCATGTTTTTCAACACGGTTTCATGCTACTCCTATTTTTCAGACCGTTTCATGCTCCTCTTATTTTTGACACGTTTTGAAGCTCTTCATACTTTTCACACCATTTCAGGCTCTTCATGTTTTTAAACACCGTTTCATGCTCCTCCTATTTTTCTGACCGTTTCATGCTCCTCATATTTTTGACACCTTTTGAAGCTCTTCATATTTTTCACACCTTTTCAGTGTCTTCATGTTTTTGAACACCGTTTCATGTTCCTCATCTTTTTGAAACCTTTTGAAGCTCTTCATATTTTTCACCGCTTTTCAGGCTCTTCATGTTTTTCAACACCGCTTCATGCTCCTCGTATTTTTCACACCGTTTAATGCTCCTCATATTTTTCACACCTTTTGAAGCTCTTTATATTTTTCACACCTTTTCATGCTCCTCATGTTTTTGAACACCGCTTCATGCTCCTCCTATTTTTCAGACCGTTTCATGCTCCACATATTTTTGGCACCTTTTGAAGCTCTTCATATTTTTCACAGCTTTTCAGGCTCTTCATGATTTTGAACACTGTTTCATGTTCCTCCTATATTTGACACCTTTTTAAGCTCTTCATATTTTTCACACTTTTTCAGACTCTTCATGTTTTTAAACAGCGATTCATGCTCCTCATATTTTTGAAACCTTTTGAAGCTCTTCATATTTTTCACACCTTTTCAGGCTCTTCATGTTTTTCAGCACCGCTTCATGCTCTCCTATTTTTGAAACCGTTTAATGCTCCTCATATTTTGCACACCTTTTGCAGCTCTTCATATTTTGCCGAACTTTTCAGGCTCTTCATGTTTTTGAACACCGCTTCATGCTCCTCCTATTTTTTAGACTGTTTCATGCTCCTCATATTTTTGACACGTTTTGAAGCTCTTCATATTTTTCACACCTTTTCAGTCTCTTCATATTTTTGAACACCGTTTCATGCTCCTCCTATATTTCAGACCGTTTCATGCTCCTCATATTTTACACAACTTTTGAAGCTCTTCATATTTTTCACACCTTTTCAGTCTCTTTAGGTTTTCTAACACCGCTTCATGCTGCTCCTATTTTCAGACAGTTTCATGCTCCTCACATTTTTGACACGTTTGGAAGTTCTTCATATTTTTCACACCTTTTCAGGCTCTGCATTTTTTTGAACACAGTTTCATGCTCCTCATATTTTTCACACATTTTCATGCTCTTCATATTTTTCAACCTTTCAGGCTCTTCATGTTTTTGAACACGGCTTCATGCTCCTCGTATTTTTCAGACCGTTTCATGCTCCTCATATTTTTCACACTTTTCCATGCTCTTCATATTTTTCACATCTTTTCATGCTCTTCATGTTTCTCAACACCGTTTCATGCTCTTCAGGTTTTGAACACGGCTTCATGCTCCTCGTATTTTTCAGACCGTTTCATGCTCCTCATATTTTTGACACTTTTTGAAGCTCTTCATATTTTTCATACCTTTTCAGGCTCTTAATGTTTTGGAACACCGCTTCATGCTCCTCGTATTTTTCAGACCGTTTCATGCTCCTCATATATTTCACACCGTTTAAAGCTCTTCATATTTTTCACACCTTTTCAGGCTCCTCAAGTTTTTGAAAACCGCTTCATGCTCCTCCTATTTTTCAGAACTTTTCATGCTCCTCATATTTTTGACACGTTTTGAAACACTTCATATTTTTCACACCTTTTCAGGCTCTTCATATTTTTGAACACCGCTTCATGCTCCTCCTATTTTTCATATCGTTTCATGCTCCTCATATTTTTGACACCTTTTGAAGCTCTTCATATTTTTCACACCTTTTCAGGCTCTTCATGTTTTTGAACGCCGTATCATGCTCCTCCTATTTTTCCGACCGTTTCATGCTCCTCATATCTTTGACACCTTTGAAGCTCTTCATGTTTTTCACACCTTTTCAGGCTCTTCATGTTTTTCAGGACTGCTTCGTGCTCCTCCTATTTTTCAGACCGTTTCATACTCCTCTTATATTTGACATCTTTTGAAGCTCTTCATATTTTTCACACCTTTACAGGCTCTTCAGGTTTTTGAACACGGCTTCATGCTCCTCCTACATTTCAGACCGTTCCCTGCTCCTCTTTTTTTTGACACCTTTTGAAGCTCTTCATATTTTTTACGCCTTTTCAGACTCTTCATGTTTTTCAACACTGTTTCTTGCTCCTCCTGTTTTTCAGACCGTTTCGTGCTCCTCCTATTTTTCAGACCGTTTCATGCTCCTCATATTTTTGACAACTTTTGAAGCTCTTCATATTTTTCACTATTTTTCAGGCTCTTCATGTTTTTGAACACCTATTCATGCTCCTCCTATTTTTGACCCCTTTTGAAGTTCTTCATATTTTTCACAACTTTTCAGGCTCTTCATGTTTTTCAACACTGCTTCATGCTCCTCCTATTTTTCAGACCGTTTCATGCTCATCTAATTTTTGACAACTTTTGAAGCTCTTCATATTTTTCACACCTTTTGAAACTCTTCATATTTTTCACACGTTTTAAGTCTCTTCATGTTTTTCAACACCGCTTCATGCTCCTCCTATTTTTCAGACCGTGTCATGCTCCTCATATTTTTCACACCTTTTGAAGCTCTTCATATTTTTCAAACCTTTTCAGGCTCTCCATGTTTTTCAACACCAGTTCATGCTCCTCCTATTTTTCAGACCGTTTCATGCTCCTAATATTTTTGACACCTTTAGAAACTCTTCATATTTTTCACACCTTTTCAAGCTCTTCATGTTTTTCAACACCGCTTCATGCTCCTCCTATTTTTCAGACCGTTTAATGCTCCACATGTATTTCACACCTTTTGAAGCTCCTCATATTTTTCACACCTTTTCAGGCTCTTCTTGTTTTTGAACACCGCTTCATGCTCCTCCTATTTTTGAGACAGTTTCATGCTCCCCATATTTTGACACCTTTTGAAGCTTTTCATATTTTTCAAACCTTTTCAGGCTCTTAATTTTTTTCAACACCACTTCATGCTCCTCCTATTTTTCAGACCGTTTCATGCTCTTCTAATTTTTGACACCTTTTGAAGCTCTTCATATTTTTCACACCTTCTGAATCTCTTCATATTTTTCACATGTTTTCAGGCCTTCATGTTCTTCAACACCGCTTAATGCTCCTCCTATTTTTCAGACCGTTTAATCCTCCTCATGTATTTCACACTTTTTGAAGCTCTTCATATTTTTCACATCTTTTGAAGCTTTTCATATTTTTCACACCTTTTCAGACTCTTCATGATTTTCAACAGTGCTTCATGCTCCTCCTATTTTTCAGACCGTCATGCTCATCTAATTTTTGACCCCTTTTTAAGCTCTTCATATTTTTCAGAACTTTTGAACCTCTTCATATTTTCACAAGTTTTCAGACTATTCATGTTTTTCAACACCGCTTCATGCTCCTGCAATTTTTCAGACCGTTTCATGCTCCTCATATTTTTGGCACGTTTTGAGGCTTTTCCTAATTTTCACACCTTTTCAGGCTCTTAATTTTTTTGAACACCGCTTCATCCTCCTCCTATTTTTAAGACCGTTTCATGCTCCTCATATTCTTGACACCTTTTGAAGCTCTTCATATTTTTCAAACCTCTTCAGGCTCTTTATGTTTTTGAACACCGCTTCATGCTCCTCCTTTTTTTCAGACCGTTTCATGCTCTTCATACTCTTGACACCTTTTGAAGCTCTTCATATTTTTCAAACCTCTTCAGGCTCTTTATGTTTTTGAACACCGCTTCATGCTCCTCCTATTTTTTGAGACCGTTTCATGCTCCTCATATTTTTGACACCTTTTGAAGCTTTCTATATTTTTCACACCTTTTCAGGCTCTTCATTTTTTTCCACACCACTTCATGCTCCTCCTATTTTTCAGACCGTTTCGTGCTCATCTACTTTTTGACACCTTTTGAAGCTCTTCATATTTTTCACACCTTTTGAAAGTCTTCATATTTTTCACACGTTTTCAGGCTCTTCATGTTTTTCAACACCTCTTCATGCTGCTGCTATTTTTCAGACCGTTTCATGCTCATCTACTTTTTGACACCTTTTGAAGCTCTTCATATTTTTCACACCTTTTGAAACTCTTCATATTTTTCACACGTTTTCAGGCTCTTCATGTTTCATGCTCCTCCTATTTTTCAGACTGTTTCATGCTTCTCATATTTTTTTTTCCAGTGGGTTTTGTCATACATTGATATGAATCAGCCATGGATTTACATGTATTCCCAATCCCGATCCCCCCTCCCACCTCCCTCTCCCCCCGCTTCCTCTGGGTCTTCCCAGTGCACCAGGCCGGAGCACTTGTCTCGTTCATCCCACCTGGGCTGGTGATCTGTTTCACCATAGATAGGATACATGCTGTTCTTTTGAAATATCCCACCCTCACATTCTCCCACAAAGTTCAAAAGTCTGTTCTGTATTTCTGTGTCTCTTTTTCTGTTCTGCATATAGGGTTATCGTTATCACCTTTCTAAATTCCATATACATGTGTCAGTATGCTGTAATGTTCTTTATCTTTCTGGCTTACTTCACTCTGTATAATGGGCTTCAGCTTCATCCATCTCATTAGGACTGGTTCAAATGAATTCTTTTTAATGGCTGAGTAATATTCCATGGTGTATATGTACCACAGCTTCCTTATCCATTCATCTGCTGATGGGCATCTAGGTTGCTTCCATGTCCTGGCTATTATAAACAGTGCTGCGATGAACACTGGGGTGCACGTGTCTCTTTCAGTTCTGGTTTCCTCAGTGTGTATGCCCAGAAGTGGGATTGCTGGGTCATATGGCAGTTCTATTTCCAGTTTTTTAAGAAATCTCCACACTGTTTTCCATAGCGGCTGTACTAGTTTGCATTCCCACCAACAGTGTAAGAGGGTTCCCTTTTCTCCACACCCTCTCCAGCATTTATTGCTTGTAGACTTTTGGATAGCAGCCATCCTGACTGGCGTGTAATTGTACCTCATTGTGGTTTTGATTTGTATTTCTCTAATAATGAGTGATGTTGAGCATCTTTTCATGTGTTTGTTAGCCATCTGTATGTCTTCTTTGGAGAAATGTCTGTTTAGTTCTTTGGCCCATTTTTTGATTGGGTCATTTATTTTTCTGGAATTGAGCTGCAGGAGTTGCTTGTATATTTTTGAGATTAATCCTTTGTCTGTTTCTTCATTTGCTATTATTTTCTCCCAATCTGAGGGCTGTCTTTTCACCTTACTTATAGTTTCCTTTGTAGTGCAAAAGCTTTTAAGTTTCATTAGGTCCCATTTGTTTAGTTTTGCTTATATTTCCAATATTCTGGGAGGTGGGTCATAGAGGATCTTGCTTTGATTTATGTCGGAGAGTGTTTTGCCTATGTTCTCCTCTAGGAGTTTTATAGTTTCTGGTCTTATATTTAGATCTTTAATCCATTTTGAGTTATTTTTGTGTATGGTGTTAGAAAGTGTTCTATTTTCATTCTTTTACAAGTGGTTGACCAGTTTTCCCAGCACCACTTGTTAAAGAGGTTGTCTTTTTTCCATTGTATATCCTTGCCTCCTTTGTCAAAGATAAGGTGTCCATAGGTTCGTGGATTTATCTCTGGGCTTTCTATTCTGTTCCATTGATCTATATTTCTGTCTTTGTGCCAGTACCATACTGTCTTGATGACTGTGGCTTTGTAGTAGAGTCTGAAGTCAGGCAGGTTGATTCCTCCAGCTCCATTCTTCTTTCTCAAGATTACTTTGGCTATTCGAGGTTTTTTGTATTTCCATACAAATTGTGAAATTCTTTGGTCTAGTTCTGTGAAAAATACCATTGGTAGCTTGATAGGGATTGCATTGAATCTATAGACTGCTTTGGGTAGAATAGCCATTTTGACAATATTAATTCTTCCAATCCATGAACACGGTATGTTTCTCCATCTGTTTGTGTCCTCTTTGATTTCTTTCATCAGTGTTTTATAGTTTTCTATGTATAGGTCCTTTGTTTCTTTAGGTAGATATACTCCTAAGTATTTTATTCTTTTTGTTGCAATGGTGAATGGTATTGTTTCCTTAATTTCTCTGTCTGTTTTTTCATTGTTAGTATATAGGAATGCAAGGGATTTCTGTGTGTTAATTTTATATCCTGCAACTTTACTATATTCATTGATTAGTTCTAGTAATTTTCTGGTAGAGTCTTTAGGGTTTTCTATGTAGAGGATCATGTCATCTGCAAACAGTGAGAATTTTACTGCTTCTTTTCCTATCTGGATTCTTTTTACTTCTTTTTCTGCTCTGATTGCTGTGGCCAGAACTTCCAACACTATGTTGAATAGTAGTGGTGAGAGTGGGCACCCTTGTCTTGTTCCTGATTTCAGGGGAAATGCCTTCAATTTTGACACCTTCTGAAGATCTTCATATTTTTCACACCTTTTCAGGCTCTTCATGTTTTGAACACAGTTTCATGCTCCTCATATTTTTCACATATTTTTATGCTCTTCATATTTTTCACATATTTTCAGGCTACTCATGTTTCTCAAAACCGTTTCATGCTCCTCATATTTTTCACATATTTTTATGCTCTTCATATTTTTCACATATTTTCAGGCTATTCATATTTCTCAAAACCGTTTCATGCTCCTCATATTTTTGACACCTTTTGAAGCTCTTCATATTTTTCACACCTTTTCAGGCTCTTCTTGTTTTTGAACACCGCTTCATGCTCCTCCTATTTTTGAGACAGTTTCATGCTCCTCATATTTTTGACACCTTTTGAAGCTTTTCATATTTTTCAAACCTTTTCAGGCTCTTCATTTTTTTCAACATCACTTCATGCTCCTCCTATTTTTCAGACCGTTTCATGCTCATCTAATTTTTGACACCTTTTGAAGCTCTTCATATTTTTCACACCTTTTGAAGCTCTTCATATTTCTCACACCTTTTCAGGCCCTTCATGTTTTTGAACACCACTTCATGCTCCTTCTATTTTTCAGAGAGTTTCATGCTCCTCATGTATTTCACACCTTTTGAAGATCTTCATATTTTTCACACCTTTTCAGGCTCTTCATGTTTTTCCACACCACTTCATGCTTCTCCTATTTTTCAGCCCGTTTCATGCTCCTCATGTATTTCACACCTTTTGAAGCTCTTCATATTTTTCACACATTTTCAGGCTCTTCATGTTTTTGATCACTGTTTCATGCTCCTCCTATTTTACAGACCGTTTCATGCTCCTCATATATTTGAAATCTTTTGAAGCTCTTCATATTTTTCAAACCTTTTCAGGCTCTTCATGTTTTTGAACACCGCTTCATGCTCCTCCTATTTTTCAGACCGTTTCATGCTCCTCATATTTTTGACAGGTTTTGAAGCTCTTCATATTTTTCACACATTTTCAGGCTCTTCATGTTTTGAACACCACTTCATGCTCGTCCTATTTTTCAAACCGTTTCAGACTCATGTCATTTTTGACTCCTTTTGAAGCTCTTCATATTTTTCACACCTTTTGAAGCTCTTCATATTTTTCACACGTTTTCAGGCTCTTCATGTTTTTCAACACCGCTTCATGCTCCTCCTATTTTTCAGACAGTTTCATGCTCCTCATATTTTTGACACTTTTTGAAGCTCTTCATACTTTTCACACCATTTCAGGCTCTTCATGTTTTGAACATGGCTTCATGCTCCTCCTATGTTCAGACCGTTTCATACTCCTCATAATTTTGACACCTTTTGAAGCTCTTCATATTTTTCACACGTTTTCATGTTCTTCATGTTTTTCAACACCGCTTAATGCTCCCCCTTTTTTCAGACCGTTTAATGTACCTCATATTTTTCACACCTTTTGAAGCTCTTCATATTTTTCACACCTTTTCAGGCTCTTCATGTTTTTCAACACCGCTTCATGCTCCTCCTATTTTTCAGGCCGTTTCATGCTCATCTAATTTTTGACACCTTTTGAAACTCTTCATATTTTTCACACCTTTTGAAGCTCTTCATATTTTTCACACCTTTTCAGGCTCTTCATGTTTTTCAGCACCTCTTCATGCTCCTCCTATTTTTCAAACCGTTTAATCCTCCTCATGTATTTCACACTCTTTGAAGCTCTTCATATTTTTCACACCTTTTGAAGCTCTTCATATTTTTCACACCTTTTCAGGCTCTTCATGGTTTTCAACACCGCTTCATGCTCCTCCTTTATTTCAGACAGTTTCATTCTCCTCCTATTTTTGACACCTTTTGAAGCTCTTCATATATTTCACACCTTTTCAATCTATTCATGTTTTTGAACACCAATTCATGCTCCTCCTATTTTTCATACCGTTTCATGCTCCTCCTATTTTTCAGGCCGTTTCATGCTCCTCATATTTTGACACGTTTTAAAGCTCTTCGTATTTTTCACACATTTTCAGGCTCTTCATGTTTTTGAACACCACTGCATCTCCTCTTATTTTTCAGACCGTTTCATGCTCCTCATATTTGAGAAGTTTTGAAGCTCTTCATATATTTCACATCTTTTCAGGCTCTTCATGTTTTTCAACACCGCTTCATGCTCCTCCTATTTTTCAGACCGTTTCATGCTCCTCATATATTTGACACGTTTTGAAGCTCTTCATATTTTTCACTACTTTTCATGCTCTTCATGTTTTTCAAAACCGCTTCAAGCTCCTCCTATTTTTCAGACCGTTTCATGCTCCTCATAGTTTTGACACCTTTTGAGGCTCTTCATATTTTTCACACCTTTTCAGGCTCTTCATGTTTTTCAACAGCGCTTTATGCTCCTCCTATTTTTCAGACCATTTCATGCGCCTCATATTTTTGACACCTTTTGAAGCTCTTCATATTTTTCACACCTTTTCAGGCTCTTCATGTTTTTCAACACCGCTTCATGATCCTCCTATTTTTCAGATGATTTCATGCTCCTCATATTTTTGAAACATTTTGAAGCTCTTCATCTTTTTCACACCTTTTCATTCTCTTCATGTTTTTCAACACCGCTTCATGCTCCTCCTATTTTTCAGACTGTTTCATGCTCCTCATAGTTTTGACACCTTTTGAAGCTCTTCATATTTTTCACACCTTTTCAGACTCTTCATGTTTTTCAACACGGCTTCCTGCTCATCCTATTTTTCAGACCATTTCATGCTCCTCATAATTTTGACACCTTTTGAAGCTCTTCATATTTTTGACACCTTTTCAAGCTCTTCATGTTTTTCAACACCGCTTCATGCTCCTCCTATTTTTCAGATCGTTTCATGCTCATAATATTTTTGACACCATTCGAAGCTCTTCATATTTTTGACACCTTTTGATGCTCTTCATGTTTTTCAACACCACTTCATGCTCCTCATATTTTTCAGACCGTTTCTTGCTCCTCATATTTTTGACACCTTTTGAAGCTCTTCATATATTTCACACCTTTTCAGGCTCTTCATGTTTTTCAAAACCGCTTCATGCTTCTCCTATTTTTCAGAACGTTTCATGCTCCTCATATTTTTGATACCTTTTGAAGCTCTTCATATTTTTCACACCTTTTCATGCTCTTCATGTTTTCAAAACCGATTTATCCTCCTCCTATTTTTCAGACCCTTTCATGCTCCTCCTATTTTTCAGGCCGTTTCATGCTCCGCATATATTTCACACCTTTTGAAGCTCTTCATATTTTTCACACCTTTTCTAGTTCTCATGTATTTGAACACAGCTTCATGCTCCTCCTATTTTTCAGACCGTTTCATGCTCTTCATATATTTCACACCTTTTGAAGCTCTTCATATTTTTCATACCTTGTCAGGATCTTTATGTTTTTGAACACCGCTTCAAGCTCCTCCTATTTTTCCGACCGTTTCATGCTGCTCCCATTTTTGATACCTTTTGAAGCTCTTCATATTTTTGGCACCTTTTCATGCTCTTCATGTTTTTCAACACCACTTCATGCTCCTCCTATACTTCAGAACGTTTTATGCTCCTCATATTTTTAACACCATTTGAAGCTCTTCATATTTTGGGCATCTTTTCATGCTCTTCATGTTTTTCAACACCGCTTCATGCTCCTCCTGTTTTTCAGACGGTCTCTTGCTCCTCAAATTTTTGACACATTTTGAAGCTCTTCATATTTTTCACACGCTTTCAGGCTCTTCATGTTTTTCAACACCGCTTCATGCTCCTCCTAATATTCAGACTGTTTCCGGCTCCTCATATTTTTGACACCTTTTAAAGCTCTTCATATATTTCACACCTCTTCAGGCTCTTCATGTTTTTAACACCACTTCATGTCCTCCTATTTTTCAGACCTTTTCATGCTCATCTCATTTTTGACACCTTTTGAAGCTCTTCATATTTTTCACACCTTTTGAAGCTCTTCATATTTTTTCACACGTTTTCAGGCTCTTCAGGTTTTTCAACACCGCTTCATGCTCCTCCTAATTTTCAGACCGTTTCATGCTCCTAATATTTTTGACACTTTTTGAAGCTCTTCATATTTTTCACACTTTTCAGGCTCTTCCTGTTTTTCAACACCACTTCATGCTTCTCCTATTTTTCAGACCTTTTCATGCTCCTCATATTTTTCACACCTTTAGAAGCTCTTCATATTTTTCACACCTTTTCAGGCTCTCCATTTTTTTCAGCACCTCTTCATGCTCCTCGTATTTTTCAGACCGTTTCTTGCTCCTCATATTTTTAACACTTTTTGAAGCTCCTCATATTTTTCACACATTTTGAAGCTCTTCATATATTTCACACCATTTCAGGCTCTTCATGTTTTTCAACACCACTTCATTCTCCTCCTATTTTTAGACCGTTTCATTCTCCTCATATTTTTGACACCTTTTGAAGCTCTTCATATTTTTTGCACATTTTCAGGCTCTTCTTGTTTTTCAACACCTCTTCATGCTCCTCCTATTTTTCAGACCGTTTCATGCTCCTCTTATTTTTGACACCTTTTGAAGCTCTTCATATTTTTTCACACCTTTTCAGGCTATTCCTGTTTTTGAACACCGTTTCATGCTATTCCTATTTTTCAAACTGTTTCATGGTCCTCATATTTGTTACACCTTTTGAAGCTTTTCATATATTTCACACCTTTTCAGGCTCTTCTTGTTTTTCAACACAGCTTCATTCTCCTCCTATTTTACAGACCGTTTCATGCTCCTCATATTTTTGACACCTTTTGAAGGTCTTCATATTTTTCACACTTTTCAGGCTCTTCATTTATTTGAAAACCGCCTCATGCTCCTCCTATTTTTCAGACCGTTTCATGTCCAAATGTATTTCACACCTTTTGAAGCTCTTTTTATTTTTCAAAACTTTTCAGGCTCTTCATGTGTTTGATCAGCATTTCATGCTCCTCCTATTTTTCAGACCGTTTCATGCTCCTCATATTTTTGACACCTTTTGAAGCTCTTCATATTTTTCACACCTTTTCAGGCTCTTCATATTTTTGAACACCCCTTCATGCTCCTCCTATTTTTCAGCCGTTTCATTCTCTTCATATTTTTGACACCTTTTGAAGCTCTTCATATATTTCACACCTTTTCAGGCTCTTCTTTTTTTTCCACACCACTTCATGCTCGTCCTATTTGTCAGACCGTTTCATGCTCATTTCATTTTTGACCCCTTTTGAAGCTCTTCATATTTTTCACACCTTTTGAAGCTCTTCATATTTTCCACACGTTTTCAGGCTCTTCATGTTTTTGAACACCGCTTCATGCTCCTCATATTTTTCAGACCGTTTCGTGCTCCTCATATTCTTGACACCTTATGAAGCTCTTTAAATTTTTCACACCTTTTCAGGCTCTTCATTTTTGAACACCGGTTCATGCTCCTCCTATATTTCAGACAGTTTCATTCTCCTCATAGTTTTCACACCTTTTGAAGCTCTTCATATTTTTCACACCTTTTCAGGCTCTTCATGTTTTTCAACACCGCTTCATGCTTCTCCTATTTTTCAGAACGTTTCATGCTCATCTCATTCTTGACACCTATTGAAGCTTTTCATATTTTTGACAACTTTTCAGGCTCTTCATGTTTTTGAACACCGATTCATGCTCCTCCTATTTTTCAGACCGTTTCATGCTCCTCATATTTTTGACACCTTTTGAAGCTCTTCATATTTTTCACAACTTTTCAGGCTCTTCATGTTTTTGAACACCGCTTCATGCTCCTCCTAATATTCAGACCGTTTCAGGCTCCTCATATTTTTGACACCTTTTAAAGCTCTTCATATATTTCACACCTCTTCAGGCTCTTCATGTTTTTAACACCACTTCATGTCCTCCTATTTTTCAGACCTTTTCATGCTCATCTCATTTTTGACACCTTTTGAAGCTCTTCATATTTTTCACACCTTTTGAAGCTCTTCATATTTTTTCACACGTTTTCAGGCTCTTCAGGTTTTTCAACACCGCTTCATGCTCCTCCTAATTTTCAGACCGTTTCATGCTCCTAATATTTTTGACACTTTTTGAAGCTCTTCATATTTTTCACACTTTTCAGGCTCTTCCTGTTTTTCAACACCACTTCATGCTTCTCCTATTTTTCAGACCTTTTCATGCTCCTCATATTTTTCACACCTTTAGAAGCTCTTCATATTTTTCACACCTTTTCAGGCTCTCCATTTTTTTCAGCACCTCTTCATGCTCCTCGTATTTTTCAGACCGTTTCTTGCTCCTCATATTTTTGACACTTTTTGAAGCTCCTCATATTTTTCACACATTTTGAAGCTCTTCATATATTTCACACCATTTCAGGCTCTTCATGTTTTTCAACACCACTTCATTCTCCTCCTATTTTTAGACCGTTTCATTCTCCTCATATTTTTGACACCTTTTGAAGCTCTTCTTATATTTCACACCTTTTCAGGGTCTTCATGTTTTTAACACCACTTCATGCTCCTCCTATTTTTCAGACCATTTCCTGCTCTTCGATTTTTGACACCTTTTCAAGTTCTTCATATTTTTCACACCTTTTGAAGCTCTTAATATTTTTCACATGTTTTCAGGCTCTTCACGTTTTTCAACAACGCTTCATGCTCCTCCTATTTTTCAGACCGTTTCATGCTCCTCATATATTTGACACGTTTTGAAGCTCTTCATATTTTTCACACCTTTTCAGGCTCTTCATTTTTTCCACACCACTTCATGCTTCTCCTATTTTTCAGCCCATTTCATGCTCATGATGTATTTCAAAACTTTTGAATCTCTTCACATTTTTCACACCTTTTCAGGCTCATCATGTTTTTGATCACTGTTTCATGCACCTCCTATTTTTCAAACCGTTTCATGCTCCTCATATTTTTTCACATCTTTTGAAGCTCTTCATATTTTTCACACCTTTCAGGCTCTTCATGTTTTTCAACATCGCTTCATGCTCCTCATATTTTTCAGACCGTTTTGTGCTCCTCATATTTTTGACACCTTTTGAAGCTCTTCATATATTTCAAACCTTTTCTGGCTCTTCTTTTTTTTAACACCACTTCATGCTCCTCCTATTTTTCAGACCGTTTCGTGCTCCTCATATTTTTGACACCTTTTGAAGCTCTTCATATATTTCACACCTTTTCAGGCTCTTCTTTTTTTTCAACAAGACTTCATGCTCCTCCTATTTTTCAGACCGTTTCATGCGCATCGCATTTTTGACACCTTTTGAATCTCTTCATATTTTTTCACACATTTTGAGGCTCTTCATGTTTTTCAACACCGCTTCATGCTCCTCCTATTATTCAGACTGTTTCATGCTCCTCATATTTTTGACACCTTTTGAAGCTCTTCATATTTTTCACACCTTTTCAGGCTCTTCAGGTTTTTGAACACCGCTTCATGCTCCATCCTATTTTTCAGACCGTTTCATGCTCCTCATATTTTTGACACCTTTAGAAGCTCTTCATGTTTTTCAACACTGCTTCATGCTCCTCCTATATTTCAGACCGTTTCATGCTCCTCATATTTTTGACACCTTTTGAAGCTCTTGAAATATTTCACACCTTTTCAGGCTCTTCTTTTTTTTTCAACACCACTTCATGCTCCTCCTATTTTTCAGACCGTTTCATGCTCATCTCATTTTTGACACCTTTAGAAGCTCTTCATATTCTTCACACCTTTTGAAGCTCTTCATATTTTTTCACACGTTTTCAGGCTCTTCATGTTTTTCAACACCGCTTCATGCTCCTCCTATTTTTCAGACCGTTTCATGCTCCTCATATTTTTGACACCTTTTGAAGCTCTTCATATTTTTCACACTTTTCAGGTTCTTCATGTTTTTCAACACCACTTCATGCTCCTCCTATTTTTCAGACCTTCATGCTCCTCATATTTTTCACAACTTTAGAAGCTCTTCATATTTTTCACACCTTTTCAGGCTCTTCATTTTCTTCAACACCTCTTCATGCTCCTCGTATTTTTCAGACCGTTTCTTGCTCGTCATATTTTAGACACTTTTTGAAGCTCCTCATATTTTTCACACATTTTGAGGCTCTTCATATATTTCACACCATTTCAGGCACTTCATGTTTTTCAACAACCCTTCATTCCTCTCCTATTTTTCAGACCGTTTCATGCTCCTCTTATTTTTGACACCTTTTGAAGCTCTTCATATTTTTTCACACCTTTTCAGGCTATTCATGTTTTTGAACACCGTTTCATGCTATTCCTATTTTTCAAACTGTTTCATTGTCCTCATATTTGTTACACCTTTTGAAGCTTTTCATATATTTCACACCTTTTCAGGCTCTTCTTGTTTTTCAACACAGCTTCATTCTCCTCCTATTTTACAGACCGTTTCATGCTCCTCATATTTTTGACACCTTTTGAAGGTCTTCATATTTTTCACACTTTTCAGGCTCTTCATTTATTTGAAAACCGCCTCATGCTCCTCCTATTTTTCAGACCGTTTCATGTCCAAATGTATTTCACACCTTTTGAAGCTCTTTTTATTTTTCAAAACTTTTCAGGCTCTTCATGTGTTTGATCAGCATTTCATGCTCCTCCTATTTTTCAGACCGTTTCATGCTCCTCATATTTTTGACACCTTTTGAAGCTCTTCATATTTTTCACACCTTTTCAGGCTCTTCATATTTTTGAACACCCCTTCATGCTCCTCCTATTTTTCAGCCGTTTCATTCTCTTCATATTTTTGACACCTTTTGAAGCTCTTCATATATTTCACACCTTTTCAGGCTCTTCTCTTTTTTCAACACCACTTCATGCTCGTCCTATTTGTCAGACCGTTTCATGCTCATTTCATTTTTGACCCCTTTTGAAGCTCTTCATATTTTTCACACCTTTTGAAGCTCTTCATATTTTCCACACGTTTTCAGGCTCTTCATGTTTTTGAACACCGCTTCATGCTCCTCATATTTTTCGGACCGTTTCGTGCTCCTCATATTCTTGACACCTTATGAAGCTCTTTAAATTTTTCACACCTTTTCAGGCTCTTCATTTTTGAACACCGGTTCATGCTCCTCCTATATTTCAGACAGTTTCATTCTCCTCATAGTTTTCACAACTTTTGAACCTCTTCATATTTTTCACACCTTTTCAGGCTCTTCATGTTTTTCAACACCGCTTCATGCTTCTCCTATTTTTCAGATCGTTTCATGCTCATCTCATTCTTGACACCTATTGAAGCTTTTCATATTTTTGACAACTTTTCAGGCTCTTCATGTTTTTGAACACCGATTCATGCTCCTCCTATTTTTCAGACCGTATCATGCTCCTCATATGTTTTAACACCTTTTGTAGCTCTTCATATTTTTCACGCCTTTTCAGGCTCTTCATGTTTTTGAACACCTCTTCATGCTCCTCCTATTTTTCAGACCGTTTCATGCTCCTCATATTTTTGACACCTTTTGAAGCTCTTCATATTTTTCACAACTTTTCAGGCTCTTCATGTTTTTGAACACCGCTTCATGCTCCTCCTATTTTTCAGACCGTTTCATGCTCCTCATATTTTTGACACCTTTTGAAGCTCTTCATATTTGTCATATCTTTTCAGGCTCTTCATGTTTTTGAACACCGCTTCATGCTCCTCTTATTTTTCAGACCGTTTCATGCTCATTTCATTTTTGACACCTTTTGAAGCTCTTTATATTTTTCACACCTTTTCAGGCTCTTCATTTTTTTCAACACTACTTCTTGCTCCTTCAATTTTTCAGACCGTTTCATGCTCATCTAATTTTTGACACATGTTGAAGCTCTTCATATTTTTCACACCTTCTGAAGCTCTTCATATTTTTCACACTTTTTCAGGCTCTTCATGTTTTTCAACACCACTTCATGCTTCTCCTATTTTTCAGCCCGTTTCATGCTCCTCGTGTTTTTCACACCTTTTGAAGCTCGTCATATTTTTCACACCTTTTCAGGCTCTTCATGTTTTTGATCACCGTTTCTTGCTCCTCCTATTTTTCAGACCGTTTCATGCTCCTCATATTTTTGACACCTTTTGAAGCTCTTCATAATTTTCACACCCTTTCAGCCTCTTCATGTTTTTCAACACCACTTCATGCTCCTCCTATTTTTCAGACCGTTTCATGCTCCTCATATTTTTGACATCTTTAGAAACTCTTCATATCTTTCACACCTTTTCAGACTCTTCATGTTTTTCAACACAGCTTCATGATCCTCCTATTTTTCAGACCGTTTCATTCTCCTCATATTTTTGACACATTTTGAAGCTCTTCATATATTTCACACCTTTTCAGGCTCTTTATTTTTTTCAACACCACTTCATGCTCCTCCTATATTTCAGACCGTTTCATGCTCATCTCATTTTTGACACCTTTTGAAGCTCTACATATTTTTCACAAGTTCTCAGGCTCCTCATGTTTTTCAACACCGCTTCATGCTCCTCCTCTTTTTCAGACCGTTTCATGCTCCTCATGTATTTCACACCTTTTGAAGCTCTTCATATTTTTCACACCTTTTCAGGCTCTTCACGTTTTGATCACCATTTCATGCTCCTTTATTTTTCAGACCTTTTCATGCTCATCTCATTTTTGACACCTTTTGAAGCTCTTCATATATTTCACACATTTTCAAGCTCTTCATTTTTTTTCAACACAGTTTCATGCTGCTTCTATTTTTCAGACCGTTTCATGCTCCTCATATTTTTCACACCTTTTGAATCTCTTCATATTTTTCACCCCTTTTCAGGCTCTTCATGTTTTTGAACACCGCTTCTCTCTCCTCCTATTTTTCAGACCGTTTCATGCTCATCTCATTTTTGACACCTTTTGTAGCTCTTCATATTTTACACGTTTTCAGGCTCTTCATGTTTTTCAACACCGTTTCTTGATCCTCCCATTTTTCAGACCGCTTCATTCTCCACATATTTTGACACCTTTTGAAGCTCTTCATATATTTCACACCTTTACAGGCTCTTCTTTTTTTTCAACACCACTTCATGCTCCTCCTATATTTCAGACCGTTTCATGCTCATCTCATTTTTGACAGCTTTTGAAGCTCTTCATATTTTTCACCCCCTTTGAAGCTCTTCATATTTTTGACACCTTTTCATGCTCTTCATGTATTTCAACACCGCTTCATGTTTCTCCTATTTTTCAGACGGTTTCTTGCTCCTCATATTTTTGACACATTTTGAAACTCTTCATATTTTTGACACCTTTTCATGCTCTTCATGTTTTCAACACCGATTCATGCTCCTCCTATTTTTCAGACCGTTTCATGCTCCTCCTATTTTTCAGACGGTTTCTTGCTCCTCATATTTTGACACCTTTTGAAGCTCTTCATATTTTTCACACCTTTTCAGGCTCATCATGTTTTTCAACACTGCTTCATGCTCCTCCTTTATTTCAGACAGTTTCATTCTGTTCCTATTTTTGACACCTTTTAAGCTCTTCATATATTTCACACCTTTTCTAGCTCTTCATGTTTTTGAACACTGCTTCATGCTCCTCCTCTTCTTCTGACCGTTTCATGCTCCTCGTATTTTTGACACCTTTTGAAGCTCTTCATATATTTCACACCTTTTCAGGCTCTTTATTTTTTTCAACACCACCTCATGCTCCTCCTATATTTCAGACCGTTTCATCCTCATCTCATTTTTGACACCTTTTGAAGCTCTACATATTTTTCACAAGTTCTCAGGCTCCTCATGTTTTTCAACACCGCTTCATGCTTCTCCTCTTTTTCAGACCGTTTCATGCTCCTCATGTATTTCACACCTTTTGAAGCTCTGCATATTTTTCACACCTTTTCAGGCTCTTCACTGTTTGATCACCATTTCATGCTCCTTTATTTTTCAGACCTTTTCATGCTCATCTCATTTTTGACACCTTTTGAAGCTCTTCATATATTTCACACATTTTCAAGCTCTTCATTTTTTTTCAACACAGTTTCATGCTGCTTCTATTTTTCAGACCGTTTCATGCTCCTCATATTTTTCACACCTTTTGAATCTCTTCATATTTTTCACCCCTTTTCAGGCTATTCATGTTTTTGAACACCGCTTCTCTCTCCTCCTATTTTTCAGACCGTTTCATGCTCATCTCATTTTTGACACCTTTTGTAGCTCTTCATATTTTACACGTTTTCAGGCTCTTCATGTTTTTCAACACCGTTTCTTGATCCTCCTATTTTTCAGACCGCTTCATTCTCCACATATTTTGACACCTTTTGAAGCTCTTCATATATTTCACACCTTTACAGGCTCTTCTTTTTTTTCAACACCACTTCATGCTCCTCCTATATTTCAGACCGTTTCATGCTCATCTCATTTTTGACAGCTTTTGAAGCTCTTCATATTTTTCACCCCCTTTGAAGCTCTTCATATTTTTGACACCTTTTGAAGCTCTTCATATTTTTCACACCTTTTCAGGCTCCTCGTGTTTTGAACACCGTTTTATGCTCCTACTATTTTTCAGACCGTTTCATGCTCCTCATATTTTTGAAACCTTTTGAAGCTCTTCATATTTTTCACACCTTTTGAGGCTCTTCATGTTTTTGAACACCGTTTCTCGCTCCTCCTATTTTTCAAACCGTTTCATGCTCATCTCATTTTTGACACCTTTTGTAGCTCTTCATATTTTTCACACGTTTTCTGGCTCTTCATGTTTTTCAACACCGTTTCTTGATCCTCCTATTTTTCAGACCGTTACATGCTCATCTCATCTTTAACACCTTTAGAAGCTTTTCATATTTTTCACAACATTTCATGCTCTTCAGGTTTTTCAACACCGCTTCATGCTCCTCTTATTTTTCAGACCGTTTCATGCTCCTCATATTTTTGACACCTTTTGAAGCTCTTCATATTTTTCACAATTTTTCAGGCTCTTCATGTTTTTGAACACCGCTTCATGCTCCTCCTATTTTTCAGACCGTTTCATGCTCCTCATATTTTTGATACCTTTTGAAGCTCTTCATATTTGTCATATCTTTTCAGGCTCTCCATGTTTTTGAACACCGCTTCATGCTCCTCTTATTTTTTAGACCGTTTCATGCTCATTTCATTTTTGACACCTTTTGAAGCTCTTCATATTTTTCACACCTTTTCAAGCTCTTCATGTTTTTCAACACCGTTTCATGCTCCTCCTATTTTTCAGACCGTTTCGTGCCCCTCATACTTTTGACACCTTTTGAAGCTCTTCATATATTTCACACCTTTTCAGGCTCTTCTTTATTTTCAACAAGACTTCATGCTCCTCCTATTTTTCAGACCGTTTCATGCGCAGGGCATTTTTGACACCTTTTGAATCTCTTCATATTTTTCACACCTTTTGAAGCTCTTCATATTTTTCACACATTTTCAGGCTCTTCATGTTTTTCAACAGCGCTTCATGCTCCTCCTATTATTCAGACCGTTTCATGCTCCTCATATCTTTGACACCTTTTGAAGCTCTTCATATTTTTCACACCATTTCACGCTCTTCATGTTTTTCAACACCGCTTCATGCTCCTCCTATATTTCAGACCGTTTCATGCTCTTCATATTTTTGACACCTTTTGAAGCTCTTCATATATTTCACACCTTTTCAGGCTCTCCTTTTTTTTTCAACACCACTTCATGCTCCTCCTTTTTTTCAGACCGTTTCACGCTCATCTCATATTTGATACCTTTTGAAGCTCTTCATATTCTTCACACCTTTTGAGCTCTTCATATTTTTTCACACGTTTTCAGGCTCTTCATGTTTTTCAACACCGCTTCATGCTCCTCTTATTTTTCAGACCGTTTCATGCTCATTTCATTTTTGACACCTTTTGAAGCTCTTCATATTTTTCACACCTTTTCAGGCTCTTCATTTTTTTCAACACTACTTCTTGCTCCTTCAATTTTTCAGACCGTTTCATGCTCATCTAATTTTTGACACATATTGAAGCTCTTCATATTTTTCACACCTTCTGAAGCTCTTCATATTTTTCACACTTTTTCAGGCTCTTCATGTTTTTCAACACCACTTCATGCTTCTCCTATTTTTCAGCCCGTTTCATGCTCCTCGTGTTTTTCACACCTTTTGAAGCTCGTCATATTTTTCACACCTTTTCAGGCTCTTCATGTTTTTGATCACCGTTTCTTGCTCCTCCTATTTTTCAGACCGTTTCATGCTCCTCATATTTTTGACACCTTTTGAAGCTCTTCATAATTTTCACACCCTTTCAGCCTCTTCATGTTTTTCAACACCACTTCATGCTCCTCCTATTTTTCAGACCGTTTCATGCTCCTCATACTTTTGACATCTTTAGAAACTGTTCATATCTTTCACACCTTTTCAGACTCTTCATGTTTTTCAACACAGCTTCATGATCCTCCTATTTTTCAGACCGTTTCATTCTCCTCATATTTTTGACACATTTTGAAGCTCTTCATATATTTCACACCTTTTCAGGCTCTTTATTTTTTTCAACACCACTTCATGCTCCTCCTATATTTCAGACCGTTTCATGCTCATCTCATTTTTGACACCTTTTGAAGCTCTACATATTTTTCACAAGTTCTCAGGCTCCTCATGTTTTTCAACACCGCTTCATGCTCCTCCTCTTTTTCAGACCGTTTCATGCTCCTCATGTATTTCACACCTTTTGAAGCTCTTCATATTTTTCACACCTTTTCAGGCTCTTCACGTTTTGATCACCATTTCATGCTCCTTTATTTTTCAGACCTTTTCATGCTCATCTCATTTTTGACACCTTTTGAAGCTCTTCATATATTTCACACATTTTCAAGCTCTTCATTTTTTTTCAACACAGTTTCATGCTGCTTCTATTTTTCAGACCGTTTCATGCTCCTCATATTTTTCACACCTTTTGAATCTCTTCATATTTTTCACCCCTTTTCAGGCTCTTCATGTTTTTGAACACCGCTTCTCTCTCCTCCTATTTTTCAGACCGTTTCATGCTCATCTCATTTTTGACACCTTTTGTAGCTCTTCATATTTTACACGTTTTCAGGCTCTTCATGTTTTTCAACACCGTTTCTTGATCCTCCCATTTTTCAGACCGCTTCATTCTCCACATATTTTGACACCTTTTGAAGCTCTTCATATATTTCACACCTTTACAGGCTCTTCTTTTTTTTCAACACCACTTCATGCTCCTCCTATATTTCAGACCGTTTCATGCTCATCTCATTTTTGACAGCTTTTGAAGCTCTTCATATTTTTCACCCCCTTTGAAGCTCTTCATATTTTTGACACCTTTTCATGCTCTTCATGTATTTCAACACCGCTTCATGTTTCTCCTATTTTTCAGACGGTTTCTTGCTCCTCATATTTTTGACACATTTTGAAGCTCTTCATATTTTTGACACCTTTTCATGCTCTTCATGTTTTCAACACCGATTCATGCTCCTCCTATTTTTCAGACCGTTTCATGCTCCTCCTATTTTTCAGACGGTTTCTTGCTCCTCATATTTTGACACCTTTTGAAGCTCTTCATATTTTTCACACCTTTTCAGGCTCATCATGTTTTCAACACTGCTTCATGCTCCTCCTTTATTTCAGACAGTTTCATTCTGTTCCTATTTTTGACACCTTTTAAGCTCTTCATATATTTCACACCTTTTCTAGCTCTTCATGTTTTTGAACACTGCTTCATGCTCCTCCTCTTCTTCTGACCGTTTCATGCTCCTCGTATTTTTGACACCTTTTGAAGCTCTTCATATATTTCACACCTTTTCAGGCTCTTTATTTTTTTCAACACCACTTCATGCTCCTCCTATATTTCAGACCGTTTCATCCTCATCTCATTTTTGACACCTTTTGAAGCTCTACATATTTTTCACAAGTTCTCAGGCTCCTCATGTTTTTCAACACCGCTTCATGCTTCTCCTCTTTTTCAGACCGTTTCATGCTCCTCATGTATTTCACACCTTTTGAAGCTCTGCATATTTTTCACACCTTTTCAGGCTCTTCACTGTTTGATCACCATTTCATGCTCCTTTATTTTTCAGACCTTTTCATGCTCATCTCATTTTTGACACCTTTTGAAGCTCTTCATATATTTCACACATTTTCAAGCTCTACATTTTTTTTCAACACAGTTTCATGCTGCTTCTATTTTTCAGACCGTTTCATGCTCCTCATATTTTTCACACCTTTTGAATCTCTTCATATTTTTCACCCCTTTTCAGGCTCTTCATGTTTTTGAACACCGCTTCTCTCTCCTCCTATTTTTCAGACCGTTTCATGCTCATCTCATTTTTGACACCTTTTGTAGCTCTTCATATTTTACACGTTTTCAGGCTCTTCATGTTTTTCAACACCGTTTCTTGATCCTCCTATTTTTCAGACCGCTTCATTCTCCACATATTTTGACACCTTTTGAAGCTCTTCATATATTTCACACCTTTACAGGCTCTTCTTTTTTTTCAACACCACTTCATGCTCCTCCTATATTTCAGACCGTTTCATGCTCATCTCATTTTTGACAGCTTTTGAAGCTCTTCATATTTTTCACCCCCTTTGAAGCTCTTCATATTTTTGACACCTTTTGAAGCTCTTCATATTTTTCACACCTTTTCAGGCTCCTCATGTTTTGAACACCGTTTTATGCTCCTACTATTTTTCAGACCGTTTCATGCTCCTCATATTTTTGAAACCTTTTGAAGCTCTTCATATTTTTCACACCTTTTGAGGCTCTTCATGTTTTTGAACACCGTTTCTCGCTCCTCCTATTTTTCAAACCGTTTCATGCTCATCTCATTTTTGACACCTTTTGTAGCTCTTCATATTTTTCACACGTTTTCTGGCTCTTCATGTTTTTCAACACCGTTTCTTGATCCTCCTATTTTTCAGACCGTTACATGCTCATCTCATCTTTAACACCTTTAGAAGCTTTTCATATTTTTCACAACATTTCATGCTCTTCAGGTTTTTCAACACCGCTTCATGCTCCTCTTATTTTTCAGACCGTTTCATGCTCCTCATATTTTTGACACCTTTTGAAGCTCTTCATATTTTTCACAATTTTTCAGGCTCTTCATGTTTTTGAACACCGCTTCATGCTCCTCCTATTTTTCAGACCGTTTCATGCTCCTCATATTTTTGATACCTTTTGAAGCTCTTCATATTTGTCATATCTTTTCAGGCTCTCCATGTTTTTGAACACCGCTTCATGCTCCTCTTATTTTTTAGACCGTTTCATGCTCATTTCATTTTTGACACCTTTTGAAGCTCTTCATATTTTTCACACCTTTTCAAGCTCTTCATGTTTTTCAACACCGTTTCATGCTCCTCCTATTTTTCAGACCGTTTCGTGCCCCTCATACTTTTGACACCTTTTGAAGCTCTTCATATATTTCACACCTTTTCAGGCTCTTCTTTATTTTCAACAAGACTTCATGCTCCTCCTATTTTTCAGACCGTTTCATGCGCAGGGCATTTTTGACACCTTTTGAATCTCTTCATATTTTTCACACCTTTTGAAGCTCTTCATATTTTTCACACATTTTCAGGCTCTTCATGTTTTTCAACAGCGCTTCATGCTCCTCCTATTATTCAGACCGTTTCATGCTCCTCATATCTTTGACACCTTTTGAAGCTCTTCATATTTTTCACACCATTTCACGCTCTTCATGTTTTTCAACACCGCTTCATGCTCCTCCTATATTTCAGACCGTTTCATGCTCTTCATATTTTTGACACCTTTTGAAGCTCTTCATATATTTCACACCTTTTCAGGCTCTCCTTTTTTTTTCAACACCACTTCATGCTCCTCCTTTTTTTCAGACCGTTTCACGCTCATCTCATATTTGATACCTTTTGAAGCTCTTCATATTCTTCACACCTTTTGAGCTCTTCATATTTTTTCACACGTTTTCAGGCTCTTCATGTTTTTCAACACCGCTTCATGCTCCTCTTATTTTTCAGACCGTTTCATGCTCATTTCATTTTTGACACCTTTTGAAGCTCTTCATATTTTTCACACCTTTTCAGGCTCTTCATTTTTTTCAACACTACTTCTTGCTCCTTCAATTTTTCAGACCGTTTCATGCTCATCTAATTTTTGACACATATTGAAGCTCTTCATATTTTTCACACCTTCTGAAGCTCTTCATATTTTTCACACTTTTTCAGGCTCTTCATGTTTTTCAACACCACTTCATGCTTCTCCTATTTTTCAGCCCGTTTCATGCTCCTCGTGTTTTTCACACCTTTTGAAGCTCGTCATATTTTTCACACCTTTTCAGGCTCTTCATGTTTTTGATCACCGTTTCTTGCTCCTCCTATTTTTCAGACCGTTTCATGCTCCTCATATTTTTGACACCTTTTGAAGCTCTTCATAATTTTCACACCCTTTCAGCCTCTTCATGTTTTTCAACACCACTTCATGCTCCTCCTATTTTTCAGACCGTTTCATGCTCCTCATACTTTTGACATCTTTAGAAACTGTTCATATCTTTCACACCTTTTCAGACTCTTCATGTTTTTCAACACAGCTTCATGATCCTCCTATTTTTCAGACCGTTTCATTCTCCTCATATTTTTGACACATTTTGAAGCTCTTCATATATTTCACACCTTTTCAGGCTCTTTATTTTTTTCAACACCACTTCATGCTCCTCCTATATTTCAGACCGTTTCATGCTCATCTCATTTTTGACACCTTTTGAAGCTCTACATATTTTTCACAAGTTCTCAGGCTCCTCATGTTTTTCAACACCGCTTCATGCTCCTCCTCTTTTTCAGACCGTTTCATGCTCCTCATGTATTTCACACCTTTTGAAGCTCTTCATATTTTTCACACCTTTTCAGGCTCTTCACGTTTTGATCACCATTTCATGCTCCTTTATTTTTCAGACCTTTTCATGCTCATCTCATTTTTGACACCTTTTGAAGCTCTTCATATATTTCACACATTTTCAAGCTCTTCATTTTTTTTCAACACAGTTTCATGCTGCTTCTATTTTTCAGACCGTTTCATGCTCCTCATATTTTTCACACCTTTTGAATCTCTTCATATTTTTCACCCCTTTTCAGGCTCTTCATGTTTTTGAACACCGCTTCTCTCTCCTCCTATTTTTCAGACCGTTTCATGCTCATCTCATTTTTGACACCTTTTGTAGCTCTTCATATTTTACACGTTTTCAGGCTCTTCATGTTTTTCAACACCGTTTCTTGATCCTCCCATTTTTCAGACCGCTTCATTCTCCACATATTTTGACACCTTTTGAAGCTCTTCATATATTTCACACCTTTACAGGCTCTTCTTTTTTTTCAACACCACTTCATGCTCCTCCTATATTTCAGACCGTTTCATGCTCATCTCATTTTTGACAGCTTTTGAAGCTCTTCATATTTTTCACCCCCTTTGAAGCTCTTCATATTTTTGACACCTTTTCATGCTCTTCATGTATTTCAACACCGCTTCATGTTTCTCCTATTTTTCAGACGGTTTCTTGCTCCTCATATTTTTGACACATTTTGAAGCTCTTCATATTTTTGACACCTTTTCATGCTCTTCATGTTTTCAACACCGATTCATGCTCCTCCTATTTTTCAGACCGTTTCATGCTCCTCCTATTTTTCAGACGGTTTCTTGCTCCTCATATTTTGACACCTTTTGAAGCTCTTCATATTTTTCACACCTTTTCAGGCTCATCATGTTTTCAACACTGCTTCATGCTCCTCCTTTATTTCAGACAGTTTCATTCTGTTCCTATTTTTGACACCTTTTAAGCTCTTCATATATTTCACACCTTTTCTAGCTCTTCATGTTTTTGAACACTGCTTCATGCTCCTCCTCTTCTTCTGACCGTTTCATGCTCCTCGTATTTTTGACACCTTTTGAAGCTCTTCATATATTTCACACCTTTTCAGGCTCTTTATTTTTTTCAACACCACTTCATGCTCCTCCTATATTTCAGACCGTTTCATCCTCATCTCATTTTTGACACCTTTTGAAGCTCTACATATTTTTCACAAGTTCTCAGGCTCCTCATGTTTTTCAACACCGCTTCATGCTTCTCCTCTTTTTCAGACCGTTTCATGCTCCTCATGTATTTCACACCTTTTGAAGCTCTGCATATTTTTCACACCTTTTCAGGCTCTTCACTGTTTGATCACCATTTCATGCTCCTTTATTTTTCAGACCTTTTCATGCTCATCTCATTTTTGACACCTTTTGAAGCTCTTCATATATTTCACACATTTTCAAGCTCTACATTTTTTTTCAACACAGTTTCATGCTGCTTCTATTTTTCAGACCGTTTCATGCTCCTCATATTTTTCACACCTTTTGAATCTCTTCATATTTTTCACCCCTTTTCAGGCTCTTCATGTTTTTGAACACCGCTTCTCTCTCCTCCTATTTTTCAGACCGTTTCATGCTCATCTCATTTTTGACACCTTTTGTAGCTCTTCATATTTTACACGTTTTCAGGCTCTTCATGTTTTTCAACACCGTTTCTTGATCCTCCCATTTTTCAGACCGCTTCATTCTCCACATATTTTGACACCTTTTGAAGCTCTTCATATATTTCACACCTTTACAGGCTCTTCTTTTTTTTCAACACCACTTCATGCTCTTCCTATATTTCAGACCGTTTCATGCTCATCTCATTTTTGACAGCTTTTGAAGCTCTTCATATTTTTCACCCCCTTTGAAGCTCTTCATATTTTTGACACCTTTTGAAGCTCTTCATATTTTTCACACCTTTTCAGGCTCCTCATGTTTTGAACACCGTTTTATGCTCCTACTATTTTTCAGACCGTTTCATGCTCCTCATATTTTTGAAACCTTTTGAAGCTCTTCATATTTTTCACACCTTTTGAGGCTCTTCATGTTTTTGAACACCGTTTCTCGCTCCTCCTATTTTTCAAACCGTTTCATGCTCATCTCATTTTTGACACCTTTTGTAGCTCTTCATATTTTTCACACGTTTTCTGGCTCTTCATGTTTTTCAACACCGTTTCTTGATCCTCCTATTTTTCAGACCGTTACATGCTCATCTCATCTTTAACACCTTTAGAAGCTTTTCATATTTTTCACAACATTTCATGCTCTTCAGGTTTTTCAACACCGCTTCATGCTCCTCTTATTTTTCAGACCGTTTCATGCTCCTCATATTTTTGACACCTTTTGAAGCTCTTCATATTTTTCACAATTTTTCAGGCTCTTCATGTTTTTGAACACCGCTTCATGCTCCTCCTATTTTTCAGACCGTTTCATGCTCCTCATATTTTTGATACCTTTTGAAGCTCTTCATATTTGTCATATCTTTTCAGGCTCTCCATGTTTTTGAACACCGCTTCATGCTCCTCTTATTTTTTAGACCGTTTCATGCTCATTTCATTTTTGACACCTTTTGAAGCTCTTCATATTTTTCACACCTTTTCAAGCTCTTCATGTTTTTCAACACCGTTTCATGCTCCTCCTATTTTTCAGACCGTTTCGTGCCCCTCATACTTTTGACACCTTTTGAAGCTCTTCATATATTTCACACCTTTTCAGGCTCTTCTTTTTTTTCAACAAGACTTCATGCTCCTCCTATTTTTCAGACCGTTTCATGCGCAGGGCATTTTTGACACCTTTTGAATCTCTTCATATTTTTCACACCTTTTGAAGCTCTTCATATTTTTCACACCTTTTCAGGCTCTTCATGTTTTTCAACAGCGCTTCATGCTCCTCCTATTATTCAGACCGTTTCATGCTCCTCATATTTTTGAAACCTTTTGAAGCTCTTCATATTTTTCACACCTTTTGAGGCTCTTCATGTTTTTGAACACCGTTTCTCGCTCCTCCTATTTTTCAAACCGTTTCATGCTCATCTCATTTTTGACACCTTTTGTAGCTCTTCATATTTTTCACACGTTTTCTGGCTCTTCATGTTTTTCAACACCGTTTCTTGATCCTCCTATTTTTCAGACCGTTACATGCTCATCTCATCTTTAACACCTTTAGAAGCTTTTCATATTTTTCACAACATTTCATGCTCTTCAGGTTTTTCAACACCGCTTCATGCTCCTCTTATTTTTCAGACCGTTTCATGCTCCTCATATTTTTGACACCTTTTGAAGCTCTTCATATTTTTCACAATTTTTCAGGCTCTTCATGTTTTTGAACACCGCTTCATGCTCCTCCTATTTTTCAGACCGTTTCATGCTCCTCATATTTTTGATACCTTTTGAAGCTCTTCATATTTGTCATATCTTTTCAGGCTCTCCATGTTTTTGAACACCGCTTCATGCTCCTCTTATTTTTTAGACCGTTTCATGCTCATTTCATTTTTGACACCTTTTGAAGCTCTTCATATTTTTCACACCTTTTCAAGCTCTTCATGTTTTTCAACACCGTTTCATGCTCCTCCTATTTTTCAGACCGTTTCGTGCCCCTCATACTTTTGACACCTTTTGAAGCTCTTCATATATTTCACACCTTTTCAGGCTCTTCTTTTTTTTCAACAAGACTTCATGCTCCTCCTATTTTTCAGACCGTTTCATGCGCAGGGCATTTTTGACACCTTTTGAATCTCTTCATATTTTTCACACCTTTTGAAGCTCTTCATATTTTTCACACCTTTTCAGGCTCTTCATGTTTTTCAACAGCGCTTCATGCTCCTCCTATTATTCAGACCGTTTCATGCTCCTCATATTTTTGACACCTTTTGAAGCTCTTCATATTTTTCACACCTTTTCACGCTGTTCATGTTTTTCAACACCGCTTCATGCTCCTCCTATATTTCAGACCGTTTCATGCTCTTCATATTTTTGACACCTTTTGAAGCTCTTCATATATTTCACACCTTTTCAGGCTCTCCTTTTTTTTTCAACACCACTTCATGCTCCTCCTTTTTTTCAGACCGTTTCACGCTCATCTCATATTTGACACCTTTTGAAGCTCTTCATATTCTTCACACCTTTTGAAGGTCTTCATATTTTTTCACACTTTTCAGGCTCTTCATGTTTTCCAACACCACTTCATGCTCCTCCTATTTTTCAGACCTTCATGCTCCTCTTATTTTTGACACCTTTAGAAGCTCTTCATATTTTTCACACGTTTTCAGGCTCTTCACGTTTTTCAACAACGCTTAATGCTCCTCCTATTTTTCAGACCGTTTCATGCTCGTCATATATTTGACACGTTTCGAAGCTCTTCATGTTTTTCACACCTTTTCAGGCTCTTCATGTTTTTGAACACCGTTTCATGCTATTCCTATTTTTCAAACTGTTTCATGGTCCTCATATTTGTTACACCTTTTGAAGCTATTCATATATTTCACACCTTTTCAGGCTCTTCTTGTTTTTCAACACAGCTTCATTCTCCTCCTATTTTACAGCCCGTTTCATGCTCCTCATGTTTTTGACACCTTTTGAAGCACTTCATATTTTTCACACTTTTCAGGCTCTTCATGTATTTGAAAACCGCCTCATGCTCCTCCTATTTTTCAGACCGTTTCATGTCCAAATGTATTTCACACATTTTGAAGCTCTTTATATTTTTCAAAACTTTTCAGGCCCTTCATGTGTTTGATCAGCATTTCATGCTCCTCCTATTTTTCAGACCGTTTCATGCTCCTCATATTTTTGACACCTTTTGAAGCTCTTCATATTTTTCACACCTTTTGAAGCTCTTCATATTTTCCACACGTTTTCAGGCTCTTCATGTCTTTGAACACCGCTTCATGCTCCTCAAATTTTTCAGACCGTTTCGTGCTCCTCATATTCTTGACACCTTATGAAGCTCTTCATATTTTTCACACCTTTTCAGGCTCTTCATGTTTTTGAACACCGCTTCATGCTCCTCCTATATTTCAGACCGTTTCATTCTTCTCATAGTTTTCACACCTTTTGAAGCTCTTCATATTTTTCACAACTTTTCAAGCTCTTCATGTAATTGAACACCGCTTCATGCTCCTCCTATTTTTCATACCGTTTCATGCTCCTCATATTTTTGACACCTTTTGAAGCTCTTCATATTTTTCACACCTTTTCAGGCTCTTGATGTTTTTCAACACTGCTTCATGCTTCTCCTATTTTTCAGATTGTTTCATGCTCATCTCATTTTTGACACCTTTTGAAGCTTTTCATATTTTTGACAACTTTTCAGGCTCTTCATGTTTTTGAACACCGCTTCATGCTCCTCCTATTTTTCAGACCATATCAGGCTCCTCATATTTTTTAACACCTTTTGAAGCTCTTCATATTTTTCACGGCTTTTCAGGCTCTTCATTTTTTTGAACACCTCTTCATGCTCCTCCTATTTTTCAGACCGTTTCATGCTCATCATATTTTTGACAACTTTTGAAGCTCTTCATATTTTTCACAACTTTTCAGGCTCTTCATGTTTTTGAACACCGTTTCTCGCTCCTCCTCTTTTTCAAACCGTTTCATGCTCATCTCATTTTTGACACCTTTTGTAGCTCTTCATATTTTTCACACGTTTTCTGGCTCTTCATGTTTTTCAACACCGTTTCTTGATCCTCCTATTTTTCAGACCGTTACATGCTCATCTCATCTTTAACACCTTTAGAAGCTTTTCATATTTTTCACAACATTTCATGCTCTTCAGGTTTTTCAACACCGCTTCATGCTCCTCTTATTTTTCATACCGTTTCATGCTCCTCATATTTTTGACACCTTTTGAAGCTCTTCATATTTTTCACAACTTTTCAGGCTCTTCATGTTTTTGAACACCGCTTCATGCTCCTCCTATTTTTCAGACCGTTTCATGCTCCTCATATTTTTGACACCTTTTGAAGCTCTTCATATTTGTCATATCTTTTCAGCCTCTCCATGTTTTTGAACACCGCTTCATGCTCCTCTTATTTTTTAGACCGTTTCATGCTCATTTCATTTTTGACACCTTTTGAAGCTCTTCATATTTTTCACACCTTTTCAAGCTCTTCATGTTTTTCAACACCGTTTCATGCTCCTCCTATTTTTCAGACCATTTCATGCTCATCTCATTTTTGACACCTTTTGAAACTCTTCATATTCTTCACACCTTTTGAAGCTTTTCATATTTTTTCACACGTTTTCAGGCTCTTCATGTTTTTCAACACCGCTTCATGCTCCTCCTATTTTTCAGAACTTTTCATGCTCCTCATATTTTTGACACCTTTTGAAGCTCTTCATACTTTTCACACTTTTCTGGCTCTTCATGTTTTTCAACACCAGTTCATGCTCCTCCTATTTTTCAGACCTTCATGCTCCTCATATTTTTGACACCTTTAGAAGCCCTTCATATTTTTCACACTTTTCTGGCTCTTCATGTTTTTCCACACCATTTCATGCTTCTCCTATTTTTCGGCCTGTTTCATGCTCCTCATGTATTTCACACCTTTTGAAGCTCTTCATATTTTTCACACCTTTTCAGGCTCTTCATGTTTTTAATCACCGTTTCATCCTCCTCCTATTTTTCAGACCATTTCATGCTCCTCATATATTTGACACATTTTGAAGCTCTCAATATTTTTCACACATTTTCAGGCTCTTCATGTTTTTGAACACTGGTTCATGATCCTCCTATTTTTCAGACGGTTTCATGCTCTTCATATGTTTGACACCTTTTGAAGCTCTTCATATTTTTCACAACTTTTCAGGCTCTTCATGTTTGTCAACAGCACTTCATGTTTCTCCTAATTTCAGACCGTTTCATGCTCCTCATGTATTTCACACCTTTTGAAGCTCTTCATATTTTTCCCACCTTTTCAGCTCTTCATGATTTTGAACACCATTTCATGCCACTTCTATTTTTCAGACCGTTTCATGCTCCTCATATTTTTCACACCTTTTGAAGCTCTTCATATTTTTCACAACTTTTCAGGCTCTTCATGTTTTTGAACACCGCTTCATGCTCCTCCTATTTTTCAGAGAGTTTCATGCTCCTCATGTATTTCACACATTTTGAAGCTCTTCATATTTTTCACACATTTTCAGGCTCTTCATGTTTTTCAACACCGCTTCATGCTCCGCCTATTTTTCAGACCGTTTCATGCTTCTCATAATTTTGACACCTTTTGAAGCTCTTCATATTTTTCACAACTTTTCAGGCTCTTCATGTTTTTGAACACCGCTTCATGCTCCTCCTATTTTTCAGACCGTTTCATGCTCCTCATATTTTTGACACCTTTTGAAGCTCTTCATATTTTTCACACCTTTTCAGGCTCTTCATGTTTTTGAACACCGCTTCATGCTCCTCTTATTTTTCAGACCGTTTCATGCTCATCTCATTTTTGACACCTTTTGAAGCTCTTCATATTTTTCACACCTTTTCAGGCTCATCATGTTTTTCAACACCGTTTTATGATCCTCCTATTTTTAAGACCTTTTCATGCTCATCTCATTTTTGACAACTTTTGAAGCTTTTCATGTTTTTAACAAATTTTCAGGCTCTTCATGTTTTTGAACCCTGCTTCATGGTCCTCTTATTTTTCAGAGAGTTTCATGCTCCTCATGTATTTCACACCTTTTGAAGCTCTTCATATATTTCACACCTTTTCAGGCTCTTCATGTTTTCCACACCACTTCATGCTTCTCCTATTTTTCAGCCCGTTTCATGCTCCTCATGTATTTCACACCTTTTGAAGCTCTTCATATTTTTCACACCTTTTCAGGCTCTTCATGTTTTTGAACACTGGTTCATGCTCCTCCTTTTTTTCAGAACGTTTCTTAATCCTCATATTTTTGACACTTTTTGAAGCTCTTCATATTTGCCACACCTTTTCAGGTTTTTCATATTTTTGAACACCCCTTCATGATCCTCCTATTTTTCACACCATTTCATGCTCCTCATATTTTTGACACCTTTTGAAGCTCTTCATATTTTTCACACCATTTCAGGTTTTTCATGTTTTTGAACACCGCTTCATGATCCTCCTATTTTTCAGACCGTTTCATGCTCCTCATATTTTTGACACCTTTTGAAGCTCTTCATATTTTTCACACCTTTTCAGGCTCTTCATGTCTTTCAACACCACTTCATGCTCTTCCTATTTTTCAGACCGATTCATGCTCCTCATATTTTTCTCACCTTTAGAAGCTCTTCATATTTTTCACACCTTTTCAGGCTCTTCATGTTTTTGAACACCGCTTCATGCTGCTTCTATTTTTCAGACGCTTTCATTCTCCTCATATTTTTGACACTGTTAGAAGCTGTTCATATATTTCACACCTTTTCAGGCTCTTCATGTTTTTCAACACCGCTTCATGCTCCGCCTATTTTTCAGACCGTTTCATGCTTCTCATATTTTTGACACCTTTTGAAGCTCTTCATATTTTTCACAACTTTTCAGGCTCTTCATGTTTTTGAACACCGCTTCATGCTCCTCCTATTTTTCAGACCGTTTCATGCTCCTCATATTTTTGACACCTTTTGAAGCTCTTCATATTTTTCACACCTTTACAGGCTCTTCATGTTTTTGAACACCGCTTCATGATCCTCCTATTTTTCAGACCATTTCATGCTCTTCATATTTTGACACCTCTTGAAGCTCTTCATATTTTTCACACCTTTTCAGGCTCTTCATGTTTTTCCACACCACTTCATTCTTCTCCTATTTTTCAGACCATTTCATGCTCCTCATGAATTTCACACATTTTGAAGCTCTTCATATTTTTCACACCTTTTCAGGCTCTTCATGTTTTTTTTCGCCGTTTCATGCTCCTATTTTTCAGACCGTTTCATGCTCCTCGTATTTTTGACACCTTTTGAAACTCTTCATATTTTTCACAAGTTTTCAGGCTCTTCATCATTTTGAACACCGCTTCATGATCCTACTATTTTTAAGACCGTTTCATGCTGTTCATATTTTTGACACATTTTGACGCTCTTCATATTTTTCACACCTTTTGAGGCTCTTCATGTTTTTCAACACTGTTTCATGCTGCTTCTCTATTTCAGACCTTTTCATGCTCCTCATATTTTTTACACCTTTTGAAGCTCCTCATATTTTTAACACCTTTTCAGGCTCTTTTTTTTTTGAACACCGCATCATGCTCCTCCTAATTTTCAGACCGTTTCATCCGCCTCATATTTTTCACACCTTTTGAAGCTCTTCATATTTTTCACACCTTTTCAGGCTCTTCATGTTTTTGAACACAGCTTCATGCTACACCTATTTTTCAGACCGTTTCATGCTCCTCATATTTTTCACACCTTTTGAAGCTCCTCATATTTTTCACACATTTTCAGGCTTTTTATGTTTTTCAACACCGTTACATGATCCTCCTATTTTTCAGACCGTTTCATGCTCATCTCATTTTTGACCCCTTTTGAAGCTTTTCATATTTTACACAACTTTTTAGGCTCTTCATGTTTTTCAACACCGCTTCATGCTCCTCTTATTTTTCAGACCGTTTCATGCTCATCTCATTTTTGACACCTTTTGAAGCTCTTCATATTTCTCTCAACTTTTTAGGTTCTTCATGTTTTTGACACCGCTTCATGCTCCTCCTATTTTTCAGAGAGTTTCATGCTCCTCATGTATTTCACATCTTTTGAAGCTCTTCTTATTTCTCACAACTTTTTAGGCTCTTCATATTTTTCCACACCACTTCATGCTTCTCCTATTTTTCGGCCTGTTTCATGCTCCTCATGTATTTCACACCTTTTGAAACTCTTCATATTTTTCACACCTTTTCAGGCTCTTCATGTTTTTAATCACCGTTTCATGCTCCTCATATTTTTGACACCTTTTGATGGTCTTCATATATTTCACACCTTTTCAGGCTCTTCATGGTTTTCAAGACCGCTTCATGCTCCTCCTATTTTTCAGACCGTTTCATGCTCCTCATAATTTTGACACCTTTTGAAGCTCTTCATATTTTTCACACCTCTTTATGGTCTTCATTTTTTCAACACCGTCTCATGCTCCTCCTATTTTTTGACTGTTTCATGCTCCTCATATTTTTGACACCTTTTGAAGTTCTTCATATATTTCACACCTTTTCAGGCTCTTCATGTTTTTGAACACCATTTCATGCTCCTCCTATTTTTCAGACCGTTTCATTCTCCTTCAATTTTTCGGACAGTGTCGTGCTCCTCATATTTTTGACACCTTTTGAATCTCTTCCTATATTCACACCTTTTCATGCTCTTCATGTTTTTCATCACCGTTTCATGCTCCTCATCTGTTTCATACCTTTTGAAGCTCTTTATATTCTTCACAGTTTTTCAGGCTTTTCATGTTTTTGAACACTGTTTTATGCTCCTCATATTTTTGACACCGTTTGAAGCCCTTCATATATTTCACACCTTTTCAGGCTGTTCATGTTTTTCAACACCACTTCGTGCTCCTCCTATTTTTCAGACCATTTCATGCTCCTCATGTTTTTCACACCTTTTGAAGCTCCTCATATATTTCACACCTTTTGAAGCTCTTCATGTTTTTCACACCTTTTCAGGCTCTTCATGTTTATGAACACCGGTTCTTTCTCCTCCATTTTTCAAACCGTTTCATGCTCCTCATATTTTTGACACCTTTTGAAGCTCTTCATATTTTTCACACCTTTTCAGGCTCTTCATATTTTTCAACACTGCTTCAAGCTTCTCCTATTTTACATACCGTTTCATGCTCCTCATATTATTGACACCTTTTTTAAGCTCTTCATATTTTTCAAACATTTTCAGGCTCTTCATGTATTTGAACACCACTTTATGCCCCTCCTATTTTTCAGACCGTTTCATGCTCCTCATATTTTTGACATCCTTTGAGGCTCCTCATATAGTTCACACCTTTTCAGGCTCTTCATGTTTTTCCACACCGCTTCATGCTCCTCCTATTTTTCTGACCGTTTCATGCTCCTCATATTTTTGACACGTTTTGAAGCTCTTCATATTTTTAACACCTTTTCAGGCTCTTCATGTTTTTGAACACCGCTTCATGCTCCTCCTATTTTTCAGATCGTTTCATGCTCCTCATATTTTTGACACCTTTTGAAGCTCTTCATATTTTTCACAGCTTTTCAGGCTCTTCATGTTTTTCAACACCGCTTCATGCTCCTCCTATTTTTCAGACCGTTCCACGGTCCTCATATTTTTGACACCTTTTGAAGCTCTTCATGTTTTTCAACACCGTTTCATACTCTTACTTTTTTTCAGACAGTTTCATTCTCCTCCTATTTTTCAGACCGTTTCATGCTCCTCATCTGTTTCACACCTTTTGAAGCTCTTTATATTCTTCACAGTTTTTCAGGCTTTTCATCTTTTTGAACACTGTTTCATGCTCCTCATATTTTTGACACCTTTTGAAGCTCTTCATGTATTTCACACCTTTTCAGGCTCTTCATGTATTTCAACACCACTTCCAGCTCCTTCTAATTTTCATACAGTTTCATGATGCTCATATTTTTGACACCTTTTGAAGCTCTTCATATTTTTCACACCATTTCAGGCTCTTCATGTTTTTCAACACCACTTCCAGCTCCTTCTAATTTACATACAGTTTCATGCTGCTCATATTTTTGACACCTTTTGAAGCTCTTCATATTTTTCACACCATTTCAGGCTCTTCATGTATTTCAACACCACTTCCAGCTCCTTCTAATTTACATACAGTTTCATGCTGCTCATATTTTTCACACCTTTTGAAGCTCTATACATTTATCGCAACTTTTCAGGCTTTTCATGATTTTAACACCGTTTCATGCTCCTCATATTTTTGACACCTTTTGAAGGTCTTCATATATTTCACACCTTTTCAGGCTCTTCATGTTTTTCAACACCGCTTCATGCTCCTCCTATTTTTCAGACCGTTTCATGCTCCTCACATTTTTGACACCTTTTGAAGCTCTTCATGTTATTCACAACTTTTCAGGCTCTTCATGTTTTTCAACACCGCTTCATGCTCCTCCAATTTTTCAGACCGTTCCATGTTCCTCATGTTTTTCACACCTTTTGAAGCTTCTCATATATTTCACACCTTTTGAACCTCTTCATGTTTTTCACACCTTTTGAAGCTCTTCATATGTTTCACACCTTTTCAGGCTCTTCATGTTTTTCAACACCATTTCATGCTCCTCCTATTTTTCAGACCGTTCATGCGACTAATTTTTTTCACTCCTTTTGAAGCGCTTCTTATATATCACACCTTTTCAGGCTCTTCATGTTTTTGAACACCGCTTTATGCTCCTCCTATATTTCCGACCATTTCATGCTCCTCATCTGTTTCACACCTTTTGAAGCTCTTTAAATTCTTCACAGTTTTTCAGGCTTTTCATGTTTTTGAACACTGTTTTATGCTCTTCATATTTTTGACACCTTTTGAAGCTCTTCATATATTTCACACCTTTTCAGGCTGTTCATGTTTTTCAACAACGCTTCATGCTCCTCCTATTTTTCAGACCGTTTCATGCTCCTAATATTTTTGACACCTTTTGTTGCTTTTCGTATTTTTCACACCTTTTCGTACTCTTCATGTTTTTCAACACTGTTTCATGCTCCTCCTATTTTTCAGACCGTTTCATGCTGCTCATATTTTTGACACCTTTTGAAGCTCTTCATATTTTTCACACCATTTCAGGCTCTTCATGTTTTTCAACACCACGTCATTCTCCTCCTATTTTTCAGACCGTTTATTGCTCCTCATATTTTTCACACCTTTTGAAGCTCTATACATTTATCGCAACTTTTCAGGCTTTTCATGATTTTAACACCGTTTCATGCTCCTCATATTTTTGACACCTTTTGAAGGTCTTCATATATTTCACACCTTTTCAGGCTCTTCATGTTTTTCAACACCGCTTCATGCTCCTCCTATTTTTCAGACCGTTTCATGCTCCTCATATTTTTGACACCATTTGAAGCTCTTCATATTTTTCACACCTCTTCATGCTCTTCAAGTTTTTCAACACCATGTCATGCTCCTCCTATTTTTCAAACTGTTTCATGGTCCTCATATTTTTGACACCTTTTGAAGCTCTCCATATATATCACACCTTTTCAGACTCTTCATCTTTTTCAACACCGGTTCATGCTCCTCCTATTTTTCAGACCGTTTCATGCTCCTCATATTTTTGACACTTTTTGAAGCTCTTCATATTTTTCACTCTTTTTCTGGGTTCATGTTTTTGAACACCGCTTCATGCTCCTCCTATATTTCAGACCGTTTCATGCTCCTCATATTTTTCACAGCTTTTAAAGCTCTTTATATTTTTCACCCCTTTTCATGATTTTCATGTTTTTGAACACCGTTTCATGCTCCTCATATTTTTGACACCTTTTGAAGGTCTTCATATATTTCACACCTTTTCAGGCTCTTCATGTTTTTCAACACCGCTTCATGCTCATCCTATTTTTCAGACCGTTTCATGCTCCTCATATTTTTGACACCTTTTGAAGGTCTTCATATATTTCACAACTTTTCAGGCTCTTCATGTTTTTCAACACTGCTTCAGGCTCCTCCAATTTTTCAGACCGTTCCATGTTCCTCATTATTTGGACACCGTTTGAAGCTATTCATATATTTCACACATTTTCAGGGTCTTCATGATTCTGATCACCGCATCATGCTCCTTGTATTTTTCAGACCGTTTCATGCTCCTCATATTTTGGACACCGTTTCAAGCTCTTCATATATTTCACACATTTTCAGGCTCTTCATGATTCTGAACACCGCATCATGCTCCTGGTATTTTTCATACCGTTTAATGCTCCTCATATTTTTGACACGTTTTGAACCTCTTCATATTTTTCACACCTTTTCAGGCTCTTCATGTTTTTCAACACCGTTTCATGCTCCTCCTATTGTTCAGACCGTTTCATACTCCTCATATTTCTGACACCGTTTGAAGCTCTTCATATTTTTACACCTTTTGACCTCTTCCTATTTTTCACACGTTTTCGGGCTCCTCATGTTTTTCAACATCGCTCTATGCTCCTCCTGTTTTTCAAACCGTTTCATGCTCCTCATATTTTGGACACCGTTTGAAGCTCTTCATATATTTCACACATTTTCAGGCTCTTCATGATTCTGAACACCGCATCATGCTCCTTGTATTTTTCAGACCGTTTCATGCTCCTCATATTTTTGACACCTTTTGAAGCTCTTCAAATTTTCACACCTTTTCAGGCTCTTCATGTTTTTGAACAGTCTTTCATGCTCCTTCTATTTTTCAGACCGTTTCTAGCTCCTCATATTTTTGACACATTTTAGAGCTCTTCATATATTTCACACCTTTTCAGGCTCTTCATTTTTTTGAACACCGCTTCATGCTCCTCCCATTTTTCAGAGTGTTTCATGCTCCTCATATTTTTGACACTTTTGAAGCTCTTGATATTTTTCACACCTTTTCAGGCTCTTCACGTCTTTCAACACCGTTTCATGGTCCTCCTATTTTTCAGACCGTTACATGCTCCTCATATTTTTGACATCTTTTGAAGCTCTTCATATTTTTCACACCTTTTCAGGCTCTTCATGTTTTGAACACCGCTTCATGCTACTCCTATTTTTGACACATTTTCAAGCTCTTCATATTTTTCAATCCTTTCATGCTCTTCATGTTTTTCATAACCGTTCCATTCTCCTCCTATTTTTCAGACTGTTTCATGCTCCTCATATTTTTGACATCTTTTGAAGCTCTTCATATTTTTCAAACCTTTTGTAGCTCTTCATATTTTTCACACCATTTCAGGCTCTTCATGATTTTCAACACCACTTCATGCTCCTCCTATTTTTCAGATCGTTTCATGCTTCTCATATTTTTCACACCTTTTCAAGGTCTTCATGTTTTCAACACCGTTTCATGCTCCTCCTATTTTTCAAACCGTTTCATGCTCCTCATGTTTTTCACACCTTTTGAAGCTCTTCATATTTTTCACACCTTTTCAGGCTCTTCATGTTTCTGAACACCGTTTCAGTCTCCTCCTATTTTTCAGACCGTTTCATGCTCCTCATATATTTCACACCTTTTGAAGCTCTTCATATTTTTCACAGCTTTTCAGGCTCTTCATGTTTTTGAACACTGCTTCATGCTCCTCCTATGTTTAAGATCGATTCATGATCCTCATATTTTTGACACCTTTTGAAGTTCTTCATATTTTTCACACCTTTTCAGGCTCTTCATGTTTTTCAACACTGCTTCATGCTCCTCCTATTTTTCAGACCGTTTCATGCTCTTCATATTTTTCACAACTTTTGAAGCTCTTCATATTTTTCACACCTTTCAGGCTCTTCATGTTTTAGAACACGGTTTCATGCTCCTCCTATTTTTCAGACCATTTCATGCTCCTCATATTTTTGACACTTTTTAAGCTCTTCATATTTTTCACACATTTTCAGGCTCTTCAAGTTTTTGAACAACGCTACATGCTACTCCTATTTTTGACACCTTTTGAAGCTCTTCATATTTTTCAATCCTTTTCATGCTCTTCATGTTTTTCAACACTGTTTCATGCTCCTCCTATTTTTCAGACTGTTTCATGCTCCTCATATTTTTGACATCTTTTGAAGCTCTTCATATTTTTCAAACCTTAGAGCTGTTCATATTTTTCACACCTTTTCGTGCTTTTCATGTTTTTCAACACCGCCTCATGCTCCTCCTATTTTTCAGACCGATTCATGCTCCGCATATTTTTGACACCTTTTGAAGCTCATCATATTTTTCACACCTTTTCAGGCTCTTCATGTTTCTAAACACGGCTTCATGCCCCTCATATTTTTCAGACCATTTCATGCTTCTCGTATTGCAGACACCTTTTAAGCTCTTCATATTTTTCACACCTTTTCAGGCTCTTTATGATTTTGAACAGCGTTTCATGCTCCTCATATTTTTCAGAACGTTTCGTGCTACTCCTGTTTTTGATACGTTTTGAAGCTCTTCATGTTTTTCAAACCGTTTCATGCTCTTCATGTTTTTCAACACCTCCTCATGCTCCTCCTATTTTTCAGACTGTTTCATGCTCCTCATATATTTGACACCTTTTGAAGCTCTTCATATTTTTAACGCCTTTTAAGGCTCTTCTTGTTTTTCAACACCGCTTCATGCTCCTCCTATTTTTCAGACCATTTCATGCTCCTAATATTTTTGACACCTTTTGAATCTCTTCATATTTTTCACACCTTTTCAGGCTCTTCATGTTTTTCAACACCACTTCATTCTCCTCCTATTTTTCAGACCGTTTCATGCTCCTCATATTTTTGACACCTTTTGAAGCTCATCATATTTTTAACACGTTTTCAGGCTCTTCATGTTTTTCAACACCGCTTCATGCTCCTCCTATTTTTCAGACTGTTTCATGCTCCTCATATTTTTGACACTTTTTGAAGCCTTTCATGATTTTCACACCTTTCAGCTCTTCATGTTTTTGAACACCTTTTCATGCTCCTCCTATTTTTCAGACCATTTCATGCTCCTCATATTTTTGACACCTTTTGAAGCTCTTCATATATTTCACCCCTTTTCAGGCTCTTCATGATTTTGAACAGCGCTTCATGCTCCTCCTATTTTTCAGACCGTTTCATGCTCCTCATATTTTTGCTACGTTTTGAAGGCTTCATATTATTCACACCTTTCAGGCTCTTCATGTTTTTGAACACCCTTCAATGCTCAACCTATTTTTCAGACCATTTCATGTTCCTCATATTTTTGAAACCTTTTAAGCTCTTCATATTTTTAACACAATTTCAGGATCTTCAAGTTTTTGAACACTGCTTCATGCTACTCCTATTTTTCACACCTTTTGAAGCTCTTCATATTTTTCAATCCTTTTCATGCTCTTCAAGTTTTTCAACAACGTTTCATGCTCCTCCTATTTTTCAGACCAGTTCATGCTCCTCATATTTTTGACACATTTTTGAAACTCTTGATATTTTTCACACCTTTTCAGGCTCTTCATGTTTTTCAACACCGTTTCATGCTCCTCCTATTTTTCAGAATGTTTCATGCTCCTCCTATTTTTGACACATTTTTGTAGCTCTTGATATTTTTCACACCTTTTCAGGCTCTTCACGTCTTACAACACCGTTTCATGCTCCTACTATTTTTCAGACCGTTTCATGCTCCTCCTATTTTTGACACCTTTTGAAGCTCTTCATATTTTTCACACGTTTTCAGGTTCTTCTTGTTTTTGAACAAAGCTTCATGCTCCTCCTATTTTTCACACCTATTGAAGCTCTTCATATATTTCACACCTTTTCAAGCTCTTCATGTGTTTGAACACCGCTTCATGCTCCTCCTATTTATCACATCTTTTGAAGCTCTTCATATATTTCACACCTTTTCAAGCTCTTCATGTTTTTCAACACCGCTTCATTCTACTCCTATTTTTCAGAACTTTTCATGCTCCTCATATTTTTGACATCGTTTGAAGCTCTTCATATATTTCACACCTTTTCAGTCTCTTCATATTTTTCAACAACACATCATGCTCCTCCTATTTTTCAGACCCTTTCATGCTCCTCATATTTTTGACACCTTTTGAAGCTCTTCATATTTTTCACACCTTGTCAGGCTCTTCATGTTTTTGAACACCGCTTCCTGCTCCACATATTTTTAAGACCGTTTCATGCTCCTCATATTTTTCACACATTTTCAGGCTCTTCATGTTTTTGAACACCTTTTCATGCTTCTCAAATTTTGACACCTTTTGAAGCTCTTCATGTATTTCACTCCTCTTCAGGCTCTTCGTGGTTTTCAACACCATTACATGCTCCTCCTATTTTTCAGACCATTTCATGCTCCTCATATTTTTGACACCTTTTGAAGCTCTTCATATTTTTCAAACCTTTTCAGGCTCTCCATGTTTTTCAGCACCATTTGATGCTCCTCCTATTTTCAGACTGTTTCATGCTCCTAATATTTTTCACACCTTTTCAGGCTATTCATTTTTTTCAACTCCACTTCATGCTCCTCCTATTTTTCAGACCGTTTCATGTTCCTCCTATTTGTGACACTTTTGAATCTCTTCATATATTTCACACCTTTCCAGGCTCTTCATGTTCTTCAACACCACTTCATGCTCCTCCTATTTTTGAGACCGTATCTTGCTCCTCATATTTTTGACACATTTTGAAGCTCTTCATGTTTTTCAACTCCGCTTCATGCTCCTTCTATTTTTGACACCTTTTGAAGCTCTTCATATTTTTCACACATTTTCAGGCTCTTCATGTTTTTCAACACCGTTTCATGCTCCTCCTATTTTTAAGACCGTTTCATGCTCCTCATATTTTTGACTGTTTTGAAGCTCTTCATGTATTTCACACCTTTTCAGGCTCTTCATGTTTTTCAACACCGCTTCTTACTCCTCCTATTCTTCAGACCTTTTCATGCTCCTCATATTTTTGACACCTTTTGAAGCTCTTCATATATTTCACACCTTTTCAGGCTCCTCATGTTTTTCAACACCGCGTCATGCTCCTCCTGTTTTTCAGACCGTTTCATGCTCCTCATATTTTTGACACCTTTTGAAGCTCTTCTTATTTTTCACACCTTTTCAGGCTTTTCATGTTTTTCAACACCGCTTCATGCTCCTCCTATTTTTCAGACCGTTTCATTCTCGTTATATTATTGACAAGTTTTGAAGCTCTTCATATTTTTAACACCTTTTCAGGCTCTTCATGTTTTTGAAGACCGTTTCATGCTCCCCCTAATATTCAGAGCGTTTTATGCTCCTCATATTTTTGACACCTTTTGAAGCTCTTCATATCTTTCACACCTTTTCAGGCTGTTTATGTTTTTTAACACCGCTTCATGCGGCTCCTCTTTTTCAGACCGTTTCATGCTCGTCATATATTTGACACGTTTTGAAGTTCTTCATATATTTCACAACTTTTCAGGCTCGTCTTTTTTTCAACACCGATTCTTGCTTCTCCTATTTTTCAGACCGTTTCATGTTCCTCATATTTTTGACAACTTTTGAAGCGCTTCATGTTTTTCACACCTTTTCAGGCTCTTCACTTTTCAACACCGCTTCATGCTCCTCCTATTTTTCAGACCGTATCATGCTCCTCATACTTTTGAAAACTTTTGAAGCTCTTCATATATTTCACACCTTTTCAGGCTCTTCATGTTTTGCAACACCGTTTCATGCTCCTCCTATTTTTCAGACCGTTTCATGCTCCTCATAATTTTGACACCTTATTAAGCTCTTCAGATTTTTCAGAGTTTTTCAGGCTCTTCATGTTTTTCAACACCACTTCATGCTCCTCCTATTTTTCAAACTGTTTCATGCTCCTCCTATTTTTGACACCTTTTGAACCTCTTCATATATTTCACACCTTTTCAGGCTCTTCATGTTTTTCAACACCGCTTCATGCTCCTCCTATTTTTCAGACCGTTTCATGCTCCTTATATTTTTGACTTCTTTTGAAGCTCTTCATCTATTTCACTCCTTTTTAGGCTCTTCGTGTTTTTCAACACCACTTCATGCTACTCGTATTTTTCAGACCGTTTCATGCTCGTCATAATTTTGACACGTTTTGAAGCCCTTCATATTTTTCACACCTTTCAGACTCTTCATGTTTTTGAACACCGTTTCATGCTCCTCCTATTTTTCAGACCATTTCATGCTCCTCATATTTTTGAAACCTTTTAAGCTCTTCATATTTTTCATAGATTTTCAGGCTCTACAAGTTTTTGAACACCGTTTCATGCTCCTCGTATTTTTCAGACCATTTCATGCTCCTCATATTTTTGACACCTTTTGAAGCTCTTAATATTTTTTACACCTTTTCAGGCTCTTCATGATTTTCACACCTTTTCGGGCTCTTCATGTTTTTCAACACTGTTTCATGCTCCTCCTATTTTTCAGACTGTTTCATGCTCCTCATAATTTTCACACTTTTGAAGCTCTTCATCTTTTTCACACTTTTTCAGGCTCTTCATGTTTTTGGACACCACTTCTTCCCCCTGATTTTTTCACAAGGTTTCTTCCTTCTCATATTTTTGACACCTTTTGAAGCTCTTCATATTTTTCACACCTTTTCATGCTCTTCATTTTTTTCAACACCGATTCATGCTCCTCCTGTTTTGCAGATCGTTTCAGGCTCCTCATATATTTCACACCTTTTCATGCTTTTCATATGTTTCACAACTTTTCAGGCTCTTCATGTTTTTGAACAGCGTTTCATGCTCCTCCTATTTTTGAGACCGTTTCATGCTCCTCATATTTTTGACACCTTTTGAAGCTCTTCATATTTTTCACACCTTTTCAGGCTCTTCATGTTTTTGAAGACTTTTTCATGCTCCTCCTAATCTTCAGAACGTTTTATGCTCCTAATATTTTTGACACATTTTGAAGCTCTTCATATATTTCACAACTTTTCAGGCTGTTTATGTTTTTCAACACCGCTTCATGCTGCTCCTATTTTTCAGACCGTTTCATGCTCCTCATATATTTGACACATTTTGAAGCTCTTCATATATTTCACAACTTTTCAAGCTCTTCTTTTTTTCAACACCGATTCTTGCTCCTCCTATTTTTCAGACCGTTTCATGTTCCTCATAATTTTGACACCTTTTGAACCTCTTCATATATTTCACACTTTTTCAGGCTCTTCATGTTTTTGAACACCGTTTAACGCTCCTGCTATTTTTCAGACCGTTTCATGCTCCTTATATATTTGACACCTTTTGAAGCTCTTCATATATTTCACACTTTTTCAGGCTCTTCATGTTTCTGAACACCGTTTCATGCTCCTCATATTTTTACATGTTTTGAAACTCTTCATATTTTTCACACCTTTTCAGGCTCTTCATATTTTTCAACACCGCTTCATGCTCCTCCTATTTTTCAGACCGTTTCATGCTTCTTATATTTTTGACTTCTTTTGAAGCTCTTCATATATTTCACTCCTTTTTAGGCTCTTCATGTTTTTCAACACCGCTTCATGCTCTTCCTATTTTTAAGACAGTTTCATGCGCATCATAATTTTGAAACCTTTTGAAGCTCTTCATATTTTTCACACATTTTCAGTCTCTTCATGTTTTTCCACACCGTTTCAGGCTGCTCCTATTTTTCAGACCGTTTCATGCTCCTTATATATTTGACACCTTTTGAAGCTCCTCATATTTTTCACTCCTTTTTAGGCTCTTCGTGTTTTTCAACACCGTTTCATGCTCCTAATATTTTTCAGACCGTTTCATGCTCCTCATATTTTTGACACCTTTTGAAGCTCTTCATATTTTTCACACCTTTTCAGGCTCTTAATGATTTTGAACACCGTTTCATTTTCCTCCTATTTTTCAGACCGTTCCATGCTCCTCATATTTTTGACACCTTTTGAAGCTCTTCATATTTTTCACACCTTTTCAGTATCTTCAAGTTTTTGAACACCGCTTCATGCTCCTCATATTATTCACACCTTCTGAAGCTCTTCATATTTTTCACAACTTTTCAGGCTCTTCATGTTTTTCAACACCACTTCATGCTCCTCCTATTTTTCAGACCGTTTCATGCTCCTCATATTTTTCACAGCTTTTCAGCCTCTTAATGATTTTGAACACCGTTTCATTTTCCTCCTATTTTTCAGACCGTTTCATGCTCCTCATATTTTTCACAGCTTTTCAGGCTCTTCATGTTTTTGAACACCGTTTCATGCTCCTCCTATTTTTCATACCGTTTCATGCTCCTCATATTTTTGCCACTTTTTGAAGCTCTTCATATTTTTCACACCTTTTCATGCTCTTCATGTTTTTCAACACCGTTTCATGCTCCTCCTATTTTCAGACTGTTTCCTGCTCCTCATATTTTTGACACCTTTTCAGGCTCTTAATGACTTTGAACACCGTTTCATACTCCTCTTATTTTTCAGACAGTTTCATGCTCCTCATATATTTGACACCTTTTGAAGCTCTTCATATTTTTAACACCTTTTCGGGCACTTCATGTTTTTGAACACTACTTCATGCGCCTCCTATTTTTCAGACCGTTTCATGCTCCTCATATTTTTTCACCTTTTGAAGCTCTTCATATGTTTCACACATTTTCAGACCCTTCATGTTTTTCAACACCGCTTTATGCTGCACCTATTTTTCAGAACAGTTTCATGCTCCTCATATTTTTGACACTTTTTGAACCTCTTCATATTTTTCACACCTTGTCAGGCTCTTCATGTTTTTGAACACCGCTTCATGCTCCACATATTTTTAAGACCGTTTCATGCTCCTCCTATTTTTCACACATTTTCAGGCTCTTCATGTTTTTGAACACCATTTCATGCTTCTCATATTTATGACACCTTTTGAAGCTCTTCATGTATTTCACTCCTCTTCAGGCTCTTCGTGGTTTTCAACACCATTACATGCTCCTCCTATTTTTCAGACCATTTCATGCTCCTCATATTTTTGACACCTTTTGAAGCTCTTCATATTTTTCAAACCTTTTCAGGCTCTCCATGTTTTTCAGCACCATTTGATGCTCCTCCTATTTTCAGACTGTTTCATGCTCCTAATATTTTTCACACCTTTTCAGGCTATTCATTTTTTTCAACTCCACTTCATGCTCCTCCTATTTTTCAGACCATGTCATGCTCCTCATATTTTTGACACCTTTTGAAGCTCTTCATATATTTCACACCTTTTCAGGCTCTTCATGTTTTTGAACAATGCTGCATGCTCCTACTATGTTTCAGATCGTTTCATGCTCCTCATATTTTTGACACTTTTTGAAGCTCTTCATATTTTTTACCCCTTTTCAGGCTCTTCATGTTTTTCACACCTTTTCAGGCTCTTCATGTTTTGCAACACCCCTTCATGCTCTTCCTATTTTTCGGACCCTTTGAAATTCCTCCTATTTTTGACACGTTTTTAAGTTCTTCATATTTTTCACACCATTTCAGGTTCTTCATGTTTTTGAACGCCGTTTCATGCTCCTCATATTTTTCAGACTGTTTCATGATCCTCATATTTTTGACACCATTTGAAGCTCTTCATATATTTCACACATTTTCAGGCTCTTCATGTTTTTCACACCTTTTCAGGCTCTTCATGTTTTGCAACACCGCTTCATGCTCCTCCTATTTTTCAGACCGTTTCATCCTCTTCATATTTTTAACAATTTTGAAGCTCTTCATGTATTTCACACCTTTTCAGGCTCTTCATGTTTTTCAACACCGCTTCTTACTCCTCCTATTCTTCAGACCTTTTCATGCTCCTCATATTTTTGAAACCTTTTGAAGCTCTTCATATATTTCACACCTTTTCAGGCTCCTCATGTTTTTCAACACTGCGTCATGCTCCTCCTGTTTTTCAGACCGTTTCATGCTCCTCATATTTTTGACACCTTTTGAAGCTCTTCTTATTTTTCACACCTTTTCAGGCTTTTCATGTTTTTCAACACCGCTTCATGCTCCTCCTATTTTTCAGACCGTTTCATTCTCATTATATTATTGACAAGTTTTGAAGCTCTTCATATTTTTAACACCTTTTCAGGCTCTTCATGTTTTTGAAGACCGTTTCATGCTCCCCCTAATATTCAGAGCGTTTTATGCTCCTCATATTTTTGACACCTTTTGAAGCTCTTCATATATTTCACACCTTTTCAGGCTGTTTATGTGTTTTAACACCGCTTCATGCTGCTCCTATTTTTCAGACCGTTTCATGTTCCTCATATTTTTGACAACTTTTGAAGCGCTTCATGTTTTTCACACCTTTTCAGGCTCTTCACATTTCGACACCGCTTCATGCTCCTCCTATTTTTCAGACCGTATCATGCTCCTCATACTTTCGAAAACTTTTGAAGCTCTACATATGTTTCACACCTTTTCAGGCTCTTCATGTTTTGCAACACCGTTTCATGCTCCTTCTATTTTTCAGACCGTTTCATGCTCCTCCTATTTTTCAGAGAGTTTCATGCTCCTCATATATTTGACTCCTTTTGAAGCTCTTCATATTATTCACACCTTTTCAGGCTCTTCATGTTTTTCAACACCACTTCATGCTCTTCCTATTTTTCAAACTGTTTCATGCTCCTCCTATTTTTGACACCTTTTGAACCTCTTCATATATTTCACACGTTTTCAGGCTCTTCATGTTTTTCAACACCGCTTCATGCTCCTCCTATTTTTCAGACCGTTTCATGCTCCTTATATTTTTGACTTCTTTTGAAGCTCTTCATATATTTCACTCCTTTTTAGGATCTTCGTGTTTTTCAACACCGTTTCATGCTCCTCCTATTTTTCAGAACGCTTCATGCTCCTCATATTTTTGACACATTTTGTAGCTCTTCATATATTTCACACCTTTTCAGGCTCTTCATGTTTTTCCACACCGCTTCATGCTCTTCCTATTTTTAAGACAGTTTCATGCGCATCATAATTTTGAAACCTTATGAAGATCTTCATATTTTTCACACATTTTCTGTCTCCTCATGTTTTTCCACACCGTTTCAGGCTGCTCCTATTTTTCAGACCGTTTCATGCTCCTTATATATTTGACACCTTTTGAAGCTCTTCATATTTTTCACTCCTTTTTAGGCTCTTCGTCTTATTCAACACCGTTTCATGCTCCTCCTATTTTTCAGAATGCTTCATGCTCCTCATATTTTTACATGTTTTGAAACTCTTCATATTTTTCACACCTTTTCAGGCTCTTCATATTTTTCAACACCGCTTCATGCTCCTCCTATTTTTCAGACCGTTTCATGCTCCTTATATTTTTGACTTCTTTTGAAGCTCTTCATATATTTCACTCCTTTTTAGGCTCTTCGTGTTTTTCAACACCGTTTCATGCTCCTCCTATTTTTCAGAACGCTTCATGCTCCTCATATTTTTGACACATTCTGAAGCTCTTCATATATTTCACACCTTTTCAGGTTCTTCATGTTTTTCCACACCGCTTCATGCTCTTCCTATTTTTAAGACAGTTTCATGCGCATCATAATTTTGAAACCTTATGAAGCTCTTCATATTTTTCACACATTTTCTGTCACTTCATGTTTTTCCACAACATTTCAGGCTGCTCCTATTTTTCAGACCGTTTCATGCTCCTTATATATTTGACACCTTTTGAAGCTCTTCATATTTTTCACTCCTTTTTAGGCTCTTCGTCTTATTCAACACCGTTTCATGCTCCTCCTATTTTTCAGAATGCTTCATGCTCCTCATAATTTTACATGTTTTGAAACTCTTCATATTTTTCACACCTTTTCAGGCTCTTCATATTTTTCAACACCGCTTCATGCTCCTCCTATTTTTCAGACCGTTTCATGCTCCTTATATTTTTGACTTCTTTTGAAGCTCTTCATATATTTCACTCCTTTTTAGGCTCTTCGTGTTTTTCAACACCGTTTCATGCTCCTCCTATTTTTCAGAACGCTTCATGCTCCTCATATTTTTGACACATTCTGAAGCTCTTCATATATTTCACACCTTTTCAGGCTCTTCATGTTTTTCAACACCGCTTCATGCTCTTCCTGTTTTTAAGACAGTTTCATGCGCATCATAATTTTGAAACCTTTTGAAGCTCTTCATATTTTTCACACATTTTCAGTCTCTTCATGTTTTTCCACACCGTTTCAGGCTGCTCCTATTTTTCAGACCGTTTCATGCTCCTTATATATTTGACACCTTTTGAAGCTCTTCATATTTTTCACTCCTTTTCAGGCTCTTCGTGTTTTTCAACACCGTTTCATGCTCCTAATATTTTTCAGACCGTTTCATGCTCCTCATATTTTTGACACCTTTTGAAGCTCTTCATATTTTTCACACCTTTTCAGGCTCTTAATGATTTTGAACACCGTTTCATTTTCCTCCTATTTTTCAGACCGTTTCATGCTCCTCATATTTTTGACACCTTTTGAAGCTCTTCATATTTTTCACACCTTTTCAGTATCTTCAAGTTTTTGAACACCGCTTCATGCTCCTCATATTATTCACACCTTCTGAAGCTCTTCATATTTTTCACAACTTTTCAGGCTCTTCATGTTTTTCAACACCACTTCATGCTCCTCCTATTTTTCAGACGGTTTCATGCTCCTCATATTTTTCACAGCTTTTCAGCCTCTTAATGATTTTGAACACCGTTTCATTTTCCTCCTATTTTTCAGACCGTTTCATGCTCCTCATATTTTTCACAGCTTTTCAGGCTCTTCATGTTTTTGAACACCGTTTCATTTTCCTCCTATTTTTCAGACCGTTTCATGCTCCTCATATTTTGACACCTTTTTAATCTCTTCATATTTTTGACACCTTTTCATGCTCTTCATGTTGTTCAACACCGTTTCATACTCCTCTTATTTTTCAGAATGTTTCGTGCTCCTCATATTTTGACACCTTTTGAAGCTCTTCACATTTTTCACATCTTTTCAGTATCTTCAAGTTTTTGAACACCGTTTCATGCTCCTCCTATTTTTCAGACCGTTTCCTGCTCCTCATATTTTGACAACTTTTGGAGCTCTTCATATTTTTCACACCTTTTCAGGCTCTGCATGTTTTGAACACTCCTTCATGCTCCTCCTATGTTTCAGACCGTTTCATGCTCCTCATATTTTTTCACCTTTTGAAGCTCTTCATATGTTTCACACATTTTCAGACCCTTCATGTTTTTCAACACCGCTTTATGCTGCACCTATTTTTCAGAACAGTTTCATGCTCCTCATTTTTTTGACACTTTTTGAACCTCTTCATATTTTTCACACCTTGTCAGGCTCTTCATGTTTTTGAACACCGCTTCATGCTCCACATATTTTTAAGACCGTTTCATGCTCCTCATATTTTTCACACATTTTCAGGCTCTTCATGTTTTTGAACACCATTTCATGCTTCTCATATTTATGACACCTTTTGAAGCTCTTCATGTATTTCACTCCTCTTCAGGCTCTTCGTGGTTTTCAACACCATTACATGCTCCTCCTATTTTTCAGACCATTTCATGCTCCTCATATTTTTGACACCTTTTGAAGCTCTTCATATTTTTCAAACCTTTTCAGGCTCTCCATGTTTTTCAGCACCATTTGATGCTCCTCCTATTTTCAGACTGTTTCATGCTCCTAATATTTTTCACACCTTTTCAGGCTATTCATTTTTTTCAACTCCACTTCATGCTCCTCCTATTTTTCAGACCGTTTCATGTTCCTCCTATTTGTGACACTTTTGAATCTCTTCATATATTTCACACCTTTCCAGGCTCTTCATGTTTTTCAACACCGCTTCATGCTCCTCCTATTTTTGAGACCGTATCTTGCTCCTCATATTTTTGACACATTTTGAAGCTCTTCATGTTTTTCAACTCCACTTCATGCTCCTTCTATTTTTGACACTTTTTGAAGCTCTTCATATTTTTCACACATTTTCAGGCTCTTCATGTTTTTCAACACCGTTTTATGCTCCTCCTATTTTTAAGACCGTTTCATGCTTCTTATATTTTTGACACCTTTTGAAGCTCTTCATATATTTCACACCTTTTCAGGCTCTTCATGTTTTGCAACACCCCTTCATGCTCTTCCTATTTTTCGGACCCTTTGAAACTCCTCCTATTTTTGACACGTTTTTAAGTTCTTCATATTTTTCACACCATTTCAGGTTCTTCATGTTTTTGAACGCCGTTTCATGCTCCTCATATTTTTGACACCATTTGAAGCTCTTCATATATTTCACACATTTTCAGGCTCTTCATGTTTTTGAACACCATTTCATGCTTCTCATATTTTTGACACCTTTTGAAGTTCTTCATGTATTTCACTCCTCTTCAGGCTCTTCGTGGTTTTCAACACCATTACATGCTCCTCCTATTTTTCAGACCGTTTCATGCTCCTCATATTTTTGACACCTTTTGAAGCTCTTCATATTTTTCAAACCTTTTCAGGCTCTCCATGTTTTTCAGCACCATTTGATGCTCCTCCTATTTTTCAGACCGTTTCATGCTCCTCATATTTTTGACACCTATTGAAACTCTTCATATATTTTACACCTTTTGAGGCTCTTCATCTTTTTCACACCTTTTCAGGCTCTTCATGTTTTTCACAACTTTTCAGGCTCTTCATGTTTTTCACACCTTTTCAAGCTCTTCATGTTTTTCAACACCGTTTCATGCTCCTTCTATTTTTCAGACTGTTTCATGTTTCTCATATTTTTGACACCCTTGAAGCTCTTCATATATTTCACACCTTTTCAGGCTCTTCATGGTTTTGAACACCGCTTCATGCTCCTCGTATTTTTCAGACTGTTTCGTACTCCTCATATTTATGACACGTTTTGAAACTCTTCATATATTTCACACCTTTTCAGCCTCTTCATGTATTTCAACACCACTCATGCTCCTCCGATTTTTCAGACCGTTTCATGCTCCTCATATTTTTGACACGTTTTGAAGCTCTTAATATTTTTCACACCTTTTCAGGCTCTTCATGTTTTTCAACACCGCTTCATGCTACTCCTATTTTTCAGACCGTTTCGTGCTCCTCATATTTTTGACACCTTTAGAAGCTCTTCATATATTTCACACCTTTTCAGGCTCTTCATGTTTTTCAACAACGCTTCATGCTCCTCATATTTTTGACACCTTTTGCAGCTCGTCATATATTTCACTTCTTTTCAGGATCTTCATGTTTTTCAACACCGCTTCATGCTCCTCATATTTTTGACACATTATGAAGCTTTTCATATATTTCACACCTTTTCAGTCTCTTCATGTTTTTCACACATTTTCAGGCTCTTCATGTTCTTGAACACCTTTTCATGCTCCTCCTATTTTTCAGACCGTTTCATGCTCCACATATTTTTCACACCTTTTGAAGCTCTTCATATTTTTCACACCTTTTCAGCCTCTTCATGTTTTTCAACACCGCCTCATGCTCCTCCTATTTTTCAGAGCGTTTCATGCTCCTCCTATTTTTGACGCCTTTTGAAGCTCTTCATATATTTCACACCTTTTCAGTCTCTTTCAAGTTTTTCACACCGCTTCATGCTCCTCCTATTTTTCAGACGTTTTCATGCTCCTCATATTTTTGACACCTTTCGAAGCTCTTCATATTTTTCACACATTTTCATGCGCTTCATGTTTTTCAACACCACTTCTTGCTCCACCTATTTTTCAGATCGTTTCATGCTCCTCATATTTTTATACCTTTTGAAGCTCTTCATGTATTTCACACCTTTTGAGGCTCTTCATGTTTTTCACACATTTTCAGGCTCTTCGTGTTTTTCACAACTTTTCAGGCTCTTCATGATTTTCAACACCGCTTCATGCTCCTCCTATTTTTCAGACCGTTTCATGCTCCTCATATTTTTGACACCTATTGAAGCTCTTCCTATATTTCACACCTTTTGAGGCTCTTCATCTTTTTCACACCTTTTCAGGCTCTTCATGTTTTTCACACCTTTTCAGGCTCTTCATGTTTTTCAACACCGTTTCATGCTCCTTCTATTTTTCAGACTGTATAATGCTCCTCATATTTTTGACACCCTTGAAGCTCTTCATATATTTCACACCTTTTCAGGCTCTTCATGGTTTTGAACACCGCTTCATGCTCCTCCTATTTTTCAGACTGTTTCATACTCCTCATATTTATGACACGTTTTGAAGCTTTTCATATATTTCACACCTTTTCAGCCTCTTCATGTATTTCAACACCACTCATGCTCTTCCTATTTTTCAGACCGTTTCATGCTCCTCATATTTTTGACACCTTTTGAAGCTCTTAATATTTTTCACACCTTTTCAGGCTCTTCATGTTTTTCAACACCGTTTCATGCTCCTCCTATTTTTCAGACCGTTTCATGCTCCTCATATTTTTTACACATTTTGAAGCTCTTCATATTTTTCACTCCTATTCAGGCTCTTCATGTTTTTGAAGATCGTTTCATGCTACTCCTATTTTTGACACCTTTTGATGGTCTTCATATTTTCACACCTTTTCAGTCTCTTCATGTTTTTCAACACCACTTCCTTCTCCACCTATTTTTCAGATCGTTTCTTGCTCCTCATACTTTTGACAACTTTTGAAGCTCTTCAAATTTTTCACACCTTTTGAACCTCTTCATATATTTCACACCTTTTCAGGCTCTTCATGTTTGTCACACCTTTTCAGGCTCTTCATGTTTTTCAACACCGCTTCATGCTCCTCCTATTTTTCAGACCGTTTCATGCTCCTCATATTTTTGATACCGTTTGAAGCTCTTCATATATTTCACACCTGTTGAGGCTCTTCATGTTTTTCACACCTTTTCAGGCTCTTCATGATTTTCACAACTTTTCAGGCTCTTCATGTTTTTCAACACCGCTTCATGCTCCTCCAGTTTTTCAGAACGTTTCAGGCTCCTCATATTTTTGACAGCTATTGAAGTGCTTCATATATTTCACACCTTTTCAGGCTCTTCATGCTTTTCAACACCGCATCATGCTCCTCCTATATTTCAGAGCGTTTCATGGTCCTCAAATTTTTGACATCTTTTGAAGCTCTTCGTTTATTTCACACCTTTTCAGGAATCATGTTTTTCAAAACGGCTTCATGCTCCTCCTATTTTTCAGACCGTTTCATGCTCCTCATATTTTTCACACCTTTTGAAGCTCTTCGTATTTTTCACACCTTTTCAGGCTCTTCATGTTTTTCAGCACCACTTCATGCTAATCCTATTTTTCAGACCATTTCATGCTCCTCATATTTTTGACACCTTTTGAACTCTTCATAATTTTCAGACCTTTTAAGGCTCTTCATGTTTTTTACACCGTTTCATGCTCCTCCTATTTTTCAGACCGTTTCATGCTCCTCATATTTTTGACACCTTTTGACGCTCTTCCTATATTTCACACCTTTTCAGGCTCTTCATGGTTTTGAACACGGCTTCATGTTCCTCCTGTTTTTCAAACTGTTTCATGCTCCTCATATTTTTGACACCATTTGAAACTCTTCATATATTTCACAACTTTTCAGGCTCTTCATGTTTTTCACACCCTTTCAGACTCTTCATGTTTTTCACATCTTTTCAGGCTCTTCATGTTTTTCAACACCGCTTCATGCTCCTCCTATTTTTCAGAACGTTTCAGGCTCCTCATATTTTTGACAGCTATTGAAGCGCTTCATATATTTCACTCCTTTTCAGACTCTTCATGCTTTTCAACACCGCATCATGCTCCTCCTATATTTCAGAGCGTTTCATGGTCCTCAAATTTTGACACCTTTTGAAGCTCTTCATTTATTTCACACCTTTTCAGGCTCTTCATGTTTTTTACACCGTTTCATGCTCCTCCTATTTTTCAGATCGTTTCATTCTCCTCATATTTTTGACACCTTTTGAAGCTCTTCGTATATTTCACACCTTTTCAGGCTCTTCATGGTTTTGAACACGCCTTCATGTTCCTCCTATTTTTCAAACTGTTTCATGCTCTTCAAATTTTTGACACCTTTTGAAGCTCTTCATTTATTTCACACCTTTTCAGGCTCTTCATGTTTTTTACACCGTTTCATGCTCCTCCTATTTTTCAGATCGTTTCATGCTCCTCATATTTTTGACACCTTTTGAAGCTCTTCGTATATTTCACACCTTTTCAGGCTCTTCATGGTTTTGAACTCGACTTCATGTTCCTCCTATTTTTCAAACTGTTTCATGCTCCTCATATTTCTGACACCTTTTGAAACTCTTCATATTTTTCACACCTTTTCAGGCTCTTCGTGTTTTTCAATACCTTTTCATGCTCCTACTATTTTTTAGACTGTTTCATGCTCCTCATATTTTGACACCTTTTGAAGCTCTTCTTATTTTTCACAAATTTTCAGGCTCTTCATGTTTTCAACACCGCTTCATGCATCTCCTATTTTTCAGATTGTATCATGCACCTCATATTTTTTACAGCTTTTGAAGCTCTTCATATATTTCACACCTTTTCAGGCTCTTCATGTTTTTGAACAACGCGTCATGCTTTTCCTATTTTTCACACTGTTTCATGCACCTCATATTTTTGACACGTTTTGAAGCTCTTCATATTTTTCACACCTTTTCAGGCTCTTCATGGTTTTGAACACGGTTTCATGCTCCTTCTATTTTTCAACCGTTTCATGTCCTCATATTTTTGACACCTTTTGAAGCTCTTCATATTTTTTACACCTTTTCAGGCTCTTCATGTTTTCAACACCACTTCTTGCTCCTCCTATTTTTCAGACCATTTCTTTCTCCTCATATTTTTGACACCTTTTGAAGCTCTTCATATTTTTCACACCTTTTGCAGCTCTTCATATTTCTCACAGCTTTTCAGGCTCTTCATTTTTTTTTAACACCAGTTCATGCTCCTCCTTTTTTTCAGACCATTTTTAGGTCCTCATATATTTGACAACTTTTGAAACTCTTCATATTTTTCACACCTTTTCAGGCTCTTCATATTTTTGATCACCGCTTCATTCTCCTCCTATTTTTCAGACCGTTTCCTGCTCGTCATATTTTTGACACCTTTTGAAGCTCTTCATATATTTCACACATTTTCAGGCTCTTCATGTTTTTCAATACCACTTCATGCTCGTCTTTTTTTTTCAGACCTTTTCATGCTCCTCAAATTTTTCACACCTTTGGAAGCTCTTCATATATTTCACACCTTTTCAGGCTCTTCATGTATTTCAACACCACTCATGCTCCTCCTATTTTTCAGACCGTTTCATGCTCCTCATGTTTTGGACAGCTTTTGAAGCTCTTTATATTTTTCAAAACTTTTCACGCTCTTCATGTTTTTCAACACCGTTTCAGGCTCCTCCTATTTTTTCAGACCGTTTCATGCTCCTCATATTTTTGACACCTTTTGAAGCTCTTCATATACTTTACACATTTTCAGGCTCTTCATGTTTTTCAACACAACCTTATGCTCCTTTTTTTTTTTTTCAGACCGTTTCATGCTCGTCATATTTTTGACACCTTTTTAAGCTCTTCATTTATTTCACACATTTTCAGGCTCTTCATGTTTTTCAATATCACTTCATGCTCCTCTTTTTTTTTCAGACCTTTTCATGCTCCTCATATTTTTCACACCTTTTGAAGCTCTTCATATTTTTCACACCTTTTCAGGCTCTTCATGGTTTTGAACACCGCTTCCTGCTCCTCCTATTTTTCAGACTGTTTCATGCTCCTCATATTTTGACACCTTCTGAAGCTCTTCATATTTTTCACACCTTTTCAGGCTCTTCACGTTTTTCAACACCGCTTCCTCCTCCTCCTATTTTTCAGACCGTTTCATGTTCTTCATATTTTTGACACCTTTTGAAGCTCCTCATATTTTTCACACCTTTTCAGGATCTTCATTTTTTTCAACACCGCTTCATGCTCCTCCTATTTTTCAGACCGTTTCATGCTCCTCATATTTTTGACAGCTTTTGAAGCTCTTCATGTTTTTCACACTTTTTCAGGCTCCTCATGTTTTTGAACACCGCTTCATGCTCCTCCTATATATCAGACTGTTTCATGCTCCTAATATTTTCACACCTTTTGAAGTTCTTCATATGGTCACACCTTTTGAAGCTCTTGATATTTTTCTCACCTGTTCAGTCTCTTCTTGGTTCTGAACATCGCTTCATTCTCCTCCTATTTATCAGAACGTTTCATGCTCCTCATATTTTTTACACCCTTTGAAGCTCTTCATATTTTTCACACCTTTTCAGGCTCTTCATGTTTTTGAACACCGCTTCATGCTCCTCCTATTTTTCAGACCGTTTCGTGCTCCTCATATATTTGACACATTTGAAGCTCTTCATATTTTTCACACATTTTTAAGGTTCTTCATGTTTTTCAACACCGCTTCATGCTCCTCCTATTTTTCAGACCGTTTCATGCTCCTCATATTTTTGACACCTTTTGAGGCTCTTCATATTTTTGACACCTTTTGAAGCTCTTCATATTTTTCACACCTTTTCAGGCTCTCCATATTTTTCAACACTGTTTAATGCTCCTCGTATTTTTCAGACCGTTTCATGCTCCTCATATTTTTCACACCTTTTGAAGCTCTTCATATTTTTCACACGTTTTGAAGCTCTTCATATTTTTCACACCTTTTCAGGCTCTTCATGTTTTTCAACATGGCTTCATGGTCCTCCTATTTTTCAGACCGTTTCATGCTCCTCATGTATTTCACACATTTTGAAGCTCTTCATATTTTTCACACCTTTTCAGGCTCCTCATGTTTTTCAATATCACTTCATGCTTCTCTTTTTTTTTCAGACCTTTTCATGCTCCTCATATTTTTCACACCTTTTGAAGCTCTTCATATTTTTCACACCTTTTCAGGCTCTTCATGGTTTTGAACACCGCTTCCTGCTCCTCCTATTTTTCAGACTGTTTCATGCTCCTCATATTTTGACACCTTCTAAAGCTCTTCATATTTTTCACACCTTTTCAGGCTCTTCATGTTTTTCAACACCGTTTCATGCTCCTCCTATTTTTCAGACCGTATCATGCTCCTAATATTTTCACACCTTTTGAAACTCTTCATATTTTCACACCTTTTGAAGCTCTTCATATTTTTCACACCTTTTCAGGCTCTTCATGTTTTTCAACACAGCTTCACGCTCATTCAATTTTTCAGATCGTTTCATGCTCCTTATCTATTTCACATCTTTTGAAGCTCTTCATATTGTTCACACCTTTTCAGGTTCTTCATGTTTTTCCACACCACTTCATGCTTCTCCTATTTTTCAGACCCTTTCATTCTCCTCTTATTTTTCACACCTTTTGAAGCTCCTCATATTTTTCACACCTTTTAAAGCTGTTCATATTTTTCAGACCTTTTCAGGCTCTTCATGTTTTTCAACACCGCTTCTTGTTCCTCCTATTTTTCAGACCGTTTCATGCTCTTCATATTTTTGACACCTTTTGAAACTCTTCATATTTTTCACACCTTTTCAGGCTTCATTTTTTTGAACACCGCATCATGCTCCTTCTATTTTTCAGACCGTTTCATGCTCCTCATATTTTTGACACCTTTTGAAGCTCTTCATATTTCACACATTTTCAGGCTCTTCATGTTTTTGAACACCGATTCATGCTGCTCATATTTTTGACACCTTTTGAAACTCTTCATATTTTTCACCCCTTTTCAGGCTCTTCATGTTTTTGAACACCACTTCATGCTCGTCCTATTTTTCAGCCCGTTTCATGCTCATCACATTTTTGACACCTTTTGAAGCTCTTCATATTTTTCACACATTTTCAGGCTCTTCATGTTTTTCCACAGCGCTTCATGCTCCTCCTATTTTTCAGATCGTTTCATGCTCCTCATATTTTGACACCTATTGAAGCTCTTCATATTTTTCACACGTTTTCAGGCTCTTCATGTTTTTGAACATCGGTTCATGCTCCTCCTATTTTTCAGACCGTTTCATGCTCCTCATATTTTTCACACTTTTGAAGTTCTTCATATTTTTCACACCTTTTCAGGCTCTTCATGTTTTTCAACATGGCTTCATGGTCCTCCTATTTTTCAGACCGTTTCATGCTCCTCATGTATTTCACACTTTTTGAAGCTCTTCATATTCTTAACACCTTTTCAGGCTCCTCATGTTTTTCAATATCACTTCATGCTCCTCTTTTTTTTTCAGACCTTTTCATGCTCCTCATATTTTTCACACCTTTTGAAGCTCTTCATATTTTTCACACCTTCTCAGGCTCTTCATGGTTTGAACACCGCTTCCTGCTCCTCCTATTTTTCAGACTGTTTCATGCTCCTCATATTTTGACACCTTCTGAAGCTCTTCATATTTTTCACACCTTTTCAGGCTCTTTATGTTTTTCAACACCGCTTCATGCTCCTCCTATTTTTCAGACCTTATCATGCTCCTAATATTTTCACACCTTTTGAAGCTCTTCATATTTTCACACCTTTTGAAGCTCTTCATATTTTTCACACCTTTTCAGGCTCTTCATGTTTTTCAACACAGCTTCACGCTCCTTCAATTTTTCAGATCGTTTCATGCTCCTTATGTATTTCACATCTTTTGAAGCTCTTCATATGTTCACACCTTTTCAGGTTCTTCATGTTTTTCCACACCACTTCATGCTTCTCCTATTTTTCAGACCCTTTCATTCTCCTCTTATTTTTCACACCTTTTGAAGCTCCTCATATTTTTCACGCCTTTTAAAGCTGTTCATATTTTTCAGACCTTCTCAGGCTCCTCATGTTTTTGAACACCGTTTCAGGCTCCTGCTCTATTTCAGACCGTTTCATGCTCCTCATATTTTTGACACCTTTTGAAGCTCTTCATATATTTTACACATTTTCAGGCTCTTCATGTTTTTCAAAACCACTTCATCCTCCTCCAATTTTTCAGACCGTTTCATGCTCATCTCATTTTTGACACCTTTTGAAGCTCTTCATATATTTCACATGTTTTGAAGCTCTTCATGTTTTTGAAACGTTTTCAGGCTCTTCATGTTTTTCAACACCGCTTCTTGTTCCTCCTATTTTTCAGACCCTTTCATGCTCTTCATATTTCTGACACCTTTTGAAACTCTTCATATTTTTCACACCTTTTCAGGCTTCATGTTTTTGAACACCGCATCATGCTCCTTCTATTTTTCAGACCGTTTCATGCTCCTCATATTTTTGACACCTTTTGAAGCTCTTCATATTTCACACTTTTTCAGGCTCTTCATGTTTTTGAACACCGATTCATGCTGCTCATATTTTTGACACCTTTTGAAACTCTTCATATTTTTCACCCCTTTTCAGGCTCTTCATGTTTTTGAACACCGTTTCATGCTCCTCCTATTTTTCAGAACGTTTCATGCTCCTCCTATTTTTGACACCTTTTGAAGCTCTTCATATTTTTCTCCCCTTTTCAGGCTCTTCATGTTTTTGAACACCGTTTCATGCTCCTCCTATTTGTCAGACAGTTTCATGCTCCTCATGTATTTCACACCTTTTGAAGCTCTTCACATTTTTCACAACTTTTCAGGCTCTCATATTTTTTAACACAGCTTCATGCTCCTCCTACTTTTCAGACCTTTTCATGTTCCTCATATTTTTGACACCTTTTGAAGCTCTTCATATTTTTCACATCTTTATAGGCTCTTCATGATTTTCAACACCACTTCATGCTTCTCTATTTTTCAGACGGTATCAGGCTCTTCTTATTTTTGACACCTTTTGAAGCTCCTCATATATTTCACACCTTTTGAAGCTCTTCATATTTTTCACACCTTCTCAGGCTCTTCATGGTTTTGAAGACCGCTTCCTGCTCCTCCTATTTTTCAGACCTTATCATGCTCCTAATATTTTCACACCTTTTGAAGCTCTTCATATTTTTCGCACTTTTTCAGGCTCTTCATGTTTTTCAACACCGCTTCATGCTCCTCCTATTTTTCAGACCGTTTCTTGATCCTCATGTATTTCACACCTTTGAACCTCTTCATATTTTTCACACCTTTTCAGGCTCTTCATGTTTTTGAACACCGCTTCATGCTCCTCCTATTTTTCAGACCGTTTCATTCTCCTCATATTTTTGACACTTTTGAAGCTCTTCATATTTTTCACACCTTTTCAGGCTTTTCATGTTTTTGAACACCGCTTGATGCTCCTCCTATTTTTCACACCTTTTGAAGCTCTTCATATTTTTCACACCTTTTCAGGCTGTTCATGTTTTTGAACACCGCTTCATGCTCCTCCTATTTTTCAGACCGATTTATGCTCCTCATATTTTTGACAACTTTTCAAGCTCTTCATATTTTTCAAACCTTTTGAAGCTCTTCATATTTTTCACACCTTTTCAGGCTCTTCATGTTTTTCAACACCACTTCATGCTTCTCCTATGTTTCAGCCCGTTTCATGCTCCTCATGTATTTCACACTTCTTGAAGCCCTTCATATTGTTCACACCTTTTCAGGCTCTTCATATTTTTGATCACTGTTTCATGAGCCTCCCATTTTTCAGACCGTTTGATGCTCCTCATATATTTGACAACTTTTGAAGCTCTTCATATTTTTCACACCTTTTCAGGCTCTTCATTTTGTTGAACACCGCTTCATGCTACTCCTCTTTTTCAGACCGTTTTATGCTCCTCATATTTTGACACCTTCTGAAGCTCTTCATATATTTCACGCCTTTTCAGGCTCTTCATGTTTTCAACACAACCTCATGCTCCTCATATTTTTAAGACCGTTTCATGCTCCTCATAATTTTGACACGTTTAGAAGCTCTTCATATTTTTCACACCTTTGAAGCTCTTGATATATTTCACACCTTTTCAGCCTCTTCATGTTTTTCAACACCGCTTCATGCTACTCCTGTTTTTCAGACCGTTTCTTGCTCCTCATAATTTTCACACCGTTTGAAGCTCTTCGTATTTTTCACACCTTTTGAAGCTCTTCATATTTTTCACACCTTTTCAGCCTCTTCTTGTTTTTCAACACTGCTTCATGCTCCTACCATTTTTCAGACTGTTTCATGCTCCTCATTTTTTTGACACCTTTTAAAGCTCTTCATATGTTTCACACCATTTCAGGCTCTTCATGCTTGTCAACACCACTACATGCTCCTCGTATATTTCAGACCGTTTCATACTCATCTCTTTTTTGTCACCTTTTGAAGCTCTTCTTATTTTACACACCTTTTGAAGCTCTTCATGTTCTTCAACACTGCTTCATGCTCCTCCTATTTTTCAGACCGTTTCATGCTCCTCATGTATTTCATACCTTTTGAAGCTCTTCATATTTTTCACACCTTTTCAGGCTCTTCATATTTTTGAACACTGCTTCATGCACCTAGTATTTTTCACACCGTTTCAGATTCCTCATATTTTTGGCACCTTTTGAAGTTCTTCATATATTTCACACCTTGTCTGGCTCTTCATGTTTTTCAACACCGCTTCATGCTCCTCCTCTTTTTCAGACCGTTTCATGCTCCTCATATTTTTGGCACGTTTTGAAGCTCTTCATATTTTTCACACCTTTTCATGCTCTTCATCTTTTTCAAAACCGTATCAATCTCATGCTATTTTTCAGACTGTTTCAAGCTCCTCATATTTTCGACACATTTTGAAGCTCTTCATATTTTACACACCTTTTCAGGATCTTCATGTTTTTAGACACCGCTTCATGCTCCTCCTATTTTTCAGACCGTTACATTCTCCTCATTTATGTGACACCTTTTGAAGCTCTTCATATTTTTCACACCTTTTCATGCTCTTCATGTTTTTCAACACCGCTTCATGCTCCTCCTTTTTTTCAGTCATTTCGTGCTTCTCATATTTTTGACACCTTTTGAAGCTCTTCATATTTTTCACACCTTTTCATGCTCTTCATCTTCTTCAAAACCATTTCATGCTCATCCTATTTTTCAGACCGTTTCATGCTCCTCATATTTTTGACACCTTTTGAAGCTCTTCATATTTTTCACACCTTTTCATGCTCTTCATCTTTTTCAAAACCGTTTCATGCTCATCTTATTTTTCAGACTGTTTCATGCTTCTAATATCTTTGACACCTTTTGAAGCTCTACATATTTTTCACACCTTTTCAGGCTCTTCATGTTTTTGAACACCTCTTCATGCTCCTCCTTTTTTTCTGACCGTTTCATGCTCATATTTTTGACACCTTTTGAAGCTCTTAATATTTTTCCACCTTTTCATGCTCTTCATCTTTTTCAAAACCGTATCATGCTCATCCTATTTTTCAGACTGTTTCATGCTCCTCATATATGTGACACCTTTTGAAGCTCTTCATATTTTTCACACCTTTTCAGGCTCTTCATGTTTTTCAACACCTCTTCATGCTCCTCCTTTTTTTCACTCATTGCATGCTTCTCATATTTTTAACACCTTTTGAAACTCTTCATATTTTTCACAGGTTTTCATGCTCTTCATATTCTTCAAAACCATTTCATGCTCATCCTATTTTTCAGACTGTTTCATGCTCCTCATATTTTTGACACCTTTTGAAGCTCTTCATATTTTTCACACCTTTTCATGCTCTTCATGTTTTTGAATACCGTTTCATGCTCCACCTATTTTTCAGACTGTTTCATGCTCCTCATATTTTTGACAACTTTTGAAGCTCTTCATATTTTTCACACCTTTTCATGCTCTTCATGTTTTTGAATACCGTTTCATGCTCCACCTATTTTTCAGACTGTTTCATGCTCCTCATATTTTTGACAACTTTTGAAGCTCTTCATATTTTTCACACCTTTTCAGGCTCTTCATGTTTTTGAACACCGTTTCATGCTCCTCCTATTTTTCAGACGGTTTCATGCTCCTCATATTTTTGACACCTTTTGAAGCTCTTCATATTTCTCACACCTTTTCATGCTCTTCATGTTTTTCAACACCTCTTCATGCTCCTCCTTTTTTTCACTCATTTCATGCTTCTCATATTTTTGACACCTTTTGAAGCTCTTCATATTTTTCACACCTTTTCATGCTCTTCATATTCTTCAAAACCATTTCATGCTCATCCTATTTTTCAGACTGTTTCATGCTCCTCATATTTTTGACACCTTGAAGCTCTTCCTAATTTTCACACCTTTTCAGACTCTTCATGTTTTTCAAAACCGTTTCATGCTGCTCCTGTTTTTCAGACCATTTCATGCTACTCATATATTTGACACCTTTTGTAGCACTTCATATTTTTCACGCCTTTTCAGGCTGTTCATGTTTTCAACACCGCTGCATGATTCTCCTATTTTTTAGACCGTATCATGCTCCTCATATTTTTGACACATTTTGAAGCTCCTCATATATTTCACACCTGTTCATGCTCTTCATGGTTTTCAACTCCACTTCTTGCTCCTCCTATTTTTCAGACCGTTTCATGCTCAACTCATTTTTAACATCTTTTGAAGCTCTTCATATTTTTCACACCTTTTGAAGCTCCTCATATTTTTCACACCTTTTCATGCTCTTCATATTCTTCAAAACCATTTCATGCTCATCCTATTTTTCAGACTGTTTCATGCTCCTCATATTTTTGACACCTTGAAGCTCTTCCTAATTTTCACACCTTTTCAGACTCTTCATGTTTTTCAAAACCGTTTCATGCTGCTCCTATTTTTCAGACCATTTCATGCTACTCATATATTTGACACCTTTTGTAGCACTTCATATTTTTCACATGTTATCAGGCTCTTCATATTTTCAACAACGCTTCATGCTCCTCCTATATTTCAGACCGTTTCATGCTCGCCATATTTTTGACACCTTTTGAAGCTCCTCATATATTTCACACCTTTTCAGGCTCTTCATGTTTTTCAACACAACTTCAATCTCCTCATATTTTTCAGACCGTTTCATGCTCATCTCATTTTTGACACATTTTGAAGCTCTTCATATTTTTCACACCTTTTGAAGCTCCTCATATTTTTCACACCTTTTCAGTCCTTCATGTTTTTCAACATCACTTCATGCACCTCCTATTTTTCAGATCGTTTCATGCTTCTCATATTTTTGACACCTTTTCAAGCTCCTCATATATTTCACACCTTTTCAGGCTCTTCATGTTTTCAACACAACTTCAATCTCCTCATATTTTTCAGACCGTTTCATGCTCATCTCATTTTTGACACATCTGAAGCTCTTCATATTTTTCACACCTTTTGAAGCTCCTCATATTTTTCACACCTTTTCAGGCCTTCATGTTTTTGAACACCGATTCATGCTCCTAATATATATTTCAAACGGTTTCATGCTCCTCATATTTTTAACACCTTTTGAAATCTTCATATATTTCACACCATTTCAGGCTCTTCATTTTTTTGAACACAACTTCATGCTCCACCTATTTTTCAGACCGTTTCATGCTCATCTCTTTTTTGACACCTTTTGAAGCTCTTCATATTTTTCATACCTTTTGAAGCTCTTCATATTTTTCACACCTTTTCAGGCTCTTTATATTTTTCAACACTGTTTCATGCTCCTCCTATTTTTCAGACTGTTTCATGCTCCTCATAATTTTGACACCCTTTGAAGCTCTTCTTATATTTCAAACCTGTTCTGGCTCTTCATGTTTTTGAACACCGCTTCATGTTCCTCCTATTTTTCCTACCGTTTCATGCTCCTCATATACTTGACACCTTTTGAAGCTCTTCATATTTTTCACACCTTTTCAGGCTCTTCATGCTTTTGAACACCGATTCATGCTCCTCCTATTTTTCAGACCGTTTCATGCTATTCATGTATTTAACACGTTTTGAAGCTCTTCATATTTTTCACACCTTTTCAGGCTCTTCATGTTTTTGAACACCTTTTCATGCTCCTCGTATTTTTCAGACCGTTTCATGCTCCTCATATTTTTGACCCTTTTTGAACCTCCTCATATTTTTCACACCTTTTGAACCTCTTCATATATTTCACATCATTTCAGGCTCTTCATGTTTTTCAACACCACTTCATGCTCCTCCTTTTTTTCAGACCGTTTCATGCTCCTCATAATTTTGACACCTTTTGAAGCTCTTCAAATTTTTCACACCTTTTCAGGCTCTTCATCTTTTTCAACACCACTTCATGCTTCTCCTATTTTCCAGAGCGTTTCATTGTCCTCATATTTTTGACACCTTTAGAAGCTCTTTATATTTTTCACAACTTTTCAGGCTCTTCATGTTTTTCTCAACCGCTTCATGCTCCTCCTATTTTTCAGACAGTTTCATTCCTCTCATGTATTTCACACCTTTTGAAGCTCTTCTTATTTTTCACACCTTTTCAGGCTCTTCATGTTTTTGAGCACCACTTCATGCTCCACCTATTTAACACACAGTTTCATGTTCCTCATGTATTTCACAACTTTTGAAGCTCTTCTTATTTTTCACACCTTTTCAGGCTCTTAATTTGTTTGAACACCGTTTCATGCTCCTCCTAATTTTCAGACCGTTTCATTCTCATCTCATTTTGACAGCTTTTGAAGCTCTTCATATTTTCACTCCTTTTGAAGCTCTTCATATATTTCACACCTTTTCAGGCTCTTCATATTTTTCAAAATCACTACATGCTCCTCCTAATTTTCAGACCGTTTCATGATCATCTTATTTTGACAGCTTTTGAAGCTCTTCGTATTTTCACACCTTTTGAAGCTCTACATATTATTCATACCTTTTCAGGCTCTTCATGATTTTCAACACCGCTTCATGCTCTTCCTATTTTTCAGACCGTTTCATGCTCATCTCATTTTTGACACCTTTGGAAGCTCTTCATATTTTTTCACACCTTTTCATGCTCTTCATGTTTTTGAACACCTTTTCAAGCTCCTCCTATTTTTCAAACCGTTTCATATTCGTCATATTTTTGACACCTTTTGAAGCTGTCCATATTTTTCATACCTTTTCAGGCTCTTCATGTTACTAAACACTTCTTCATGCTCCTCCTACTTTTCAGACCGTTTCATGCTCCTCATGTATTTCACACCTTTTGAATCTCTTCATAATTTTCCCACCTTACAGGCTCTTCATGTTTTTGAACACCGTTTCATGGTCTTCCTATTTTTCAGACCGTTTCATGCTCCTCATATTTTTGATACCTTTAGAAACTCTTCATATTTTTCACACCTTTTCAGGTTCTTCATGTTTTTGAACACCGTTTCATGGTCTTCCTTTTTTTCAGACCGTTTCATGCTCCTCATATTTTTGACACATTTTGAAGCTCTTCATATTTTTCACACCTTTTCAGGCTCTTCTTATTTTTGAACACCACTTCATGCTCCTCCTATTTTCAGACTGTTTCATGCTATTCATGTATTTTACACCTTTTAAAGCTCTTCATATTTTTCACACCTTTTCAGGCTCTTCATGTTTTTGAACACCTTTTCATGCTCCTCGTATTTTTCAGACCGTTTCATGCTCCTCATATTTTTGACCCTTTTTGAACCTCCTCATATTTTTCACACCTTTTCAGGTTCTTCATGTTTTTGAACACCGTTTCATGGTCTTCCTATTGTTCAGACCGTTTCATGCTCGTCATATTTTTGACACCTTTTGAAGCTCCTCATATATTTCACACCTTTTCAGGCTCTTCATGTTTTTCAACACAACTTCAATCTCCTCATATTTTTCAGACCGTTTCATGCTCATCTCATTTTTGACACATTTTGAAGCTCTTCATATTTTTCACACGTTTTGAAGCTCCTCATATTTTTCACACCTTTTCAGGCCTTCATGTTTTTCAACATCACTTCATGCACCTCCTATTTTTCAGATTGTTTCATGCTTCTCATATTTTTGACACCTTTTGAAGCTCTTTATATTTTTCACAACTTTTCAGGCTCTTCATCTTTTTCAACACCACTTCATGCTACTCCTATTTTCCAGAGCGTTTCATTGTCCTCATATTGTTGACACCTTTTAAAGCTCTTCATATTTTTCACACCTTTTCAGGCTCTTCATGTTTTTGAGCACCACTTCATGCTCCTCCTATTTTACACACAGTTTCATGCTCCTCATGTATTTCACAACTTTTGAAGCTCTTCTTATTTTTCACACCTTTTCAGGCTCTTAATTTGTTTGAACACCGTTTCATGCTCCTCCTAATTTTCAGACCGTTTCATTCTCATCTCATTTTGACAGCTTTTGAAGCTCTTCATATTTTCACTCCTTTTGAAGCTCTTCATATATTTCACACCTTTTCAGGCTCTTCATATATTTCAAAACCACTACATGCACCTCCTAATTTTCAAACCGTTTCATGATCATCTTATTTTGACAGCTTTTGAAGCTCTTCATATTTTCACACCTTTTGAAGCTCTACATATTATTCACACCTTTTCAGGCTCTTCATGTTTTTCAACACCGATTCATGCTCCTCCTATGTTTCAGACCATTTCATTCTCCTTATATGTTTGACACCTTTTGAAGCTCTTCATATATTTCACAACTTTTCAGGCTCTTCATTTTTTTCAACACCACTTCATGGTCCTCCTATTTTTCAGACCGTTTCATGCTCCTCATATTTTTGATACGTTTTGAAGCTCTTCATATTTTTCACATCTTTTGAAGCTCTTCATATTTTTCACAACTTTTCAGGCTATTTATGATTTTCAACACCGCTTCATGCTCCTCCTAATTTTCAGACCTTTTCATGCTCATCTCATTTTGACACCTTTTGAAGCTTTTCATATTTTTCACACCTTTTGAAGCTCTTCATATTTTTCATATTTTTGAGGCTCTTTATTTTTACACGTTTTCAGACTCTTCATGTTTTTCAACACCGCTTCATGCTCCTGCTATTTTTCAAACCGTTTCATGCTCCTCATATTTTTGACAGGTTTTGAAGCTTTTCATATTTTTCCCACCTTTTCATGCTCTTCATGTTTTTGATAACGGTTTCATGCTCATCCTATTTTTCAGACCGTTCATGCTCCTCAAATTTTTAACACCTTTTGAATCTCTTAATATTTTACCACCTTTTCAGGCTCTTCATGTTTTTGATAACTGTTTCATGCTCCTCCTATTTTTCAGACCTTTTCATGCTCCTCATATTTTTGACACCTTTTGAAGCTCTTCATATTATTCACATCTTTTTGGGCTCTTCCTGTTTTTGACGACCACTTCATGCTCCTCATATTTTTCAGATCGTTTCATGCTCCTCATATTTTTCACACCTTTAGAAGCTCTTCATATTTTTCACACCTTTTCAGGCTCTTCATGTTTTTGACGACCGCTCGATGCTCCTCATATTTTTCAGACCGTTTCCTGCTCCTCATATTTTTCAGACCTTTTGACGCTCTTCATATATTTCACACTTTTTCAGGCACTTCATGTTTTTCAACAACACTTCATGTTCCTCCTATTCTTCAGACCGTTTTATGCTTCTCATAAATTTGACAAATTTTGAAGCTCTACATATTTTTCACATCTTTTTATGCTCTTCGTCTTTAAAAACCGTTTCATGCTCATCCTATTTTTCAGACAGTTTCACGCTCCTCATATTTTTGACACCTTTTGAAGCTCTTCATATTTTTCACACCTTTTCAGGCTCTTCATGTTTTTCAACACCGCTTCATGCTCCTCCTATTTTTCAGACCGTTACATGCTCCTCATATTTTTGACACCTTTTGAAGCTCTTCATATTTTTCACACGTTTTCAGGCTCTTCATGTTTTTCAACACCGCTTCATGCTGCTTCTGTTTTTCAGACAGTTTCATGCTCCTCATATTTTTGACACCTTTTGAAGCTCTTCGTATTTTTCACACCTTTTCGGGCTCTTCAAGTTTTTCAACAACACTTCGTGCTCCTCCTATTTTTCAGACTGTTTCATCCTCATCCTATTTTTGACACCTTTTGAAGCTCTTCATATATTTCTTACCATTTCAATCTCTTCCTGTTTTTCAACACCACTTCATGCTCCATCTATTTTTCAGTCGTTTCATGCTTTTCATATTTTGACACATTTTGAAGCTCTTCATATTTTTCACACCTTTTCGTGCTCTTCATCTTTTTCAGAACAGTTTCATGCTCATCCTATTTTTCAGACCGTTTCGTGCTCCTCATATTTTTCACACCTTTTGAAGCTCTTAATAATTTTCACACCTTTTCAGGCTCTTCATGTTTTTCAACACCACTTCATGATCTTCCTATTTTTCAGACGGTTTCATGCACTTCATATTTTTGACACTTTTTGAAGCTCTTCATATTTTTCACACCTTTTCAGGTTCTTCTTGTTTTTCAACACCACTTCATGTTCCTCCTATTGTTCAGACCGTTTCATACTCCTCATATTTTTAACAATTTTTGAAGCTCCTCATACTTTTCACACTTTTTGAAGCTCTTCATATATTTCACACCTTTTCAGCCTCTTCAAGTTTTTCAATACGACTTCATGCTCCTCCTATTTTTCAGACGGTTTCATGCTCTTCATATTTTTGGCACTTTTTGAAGCTCTTCATATTTTTCACACCTTTTCAGGCTCTTCATGTTTTTCAACACGAATTCATGCTCCACCTATTTTTCAGACCGTTTCATGCTCCTCATATTTTTCACACCTTTTGAAGTTCTTCGTATTTTTCACATTTTTGAAGCTCTTCATATTTTTCTCACGTTTTCAGGCTCTTCATGTTTTTCAACACCGCTTCATGCTCCTGCTATTTTTCAGACCGTTTCATACTCCTCATATTTTTAACAATTTTTGAAGCTCCTCATATTTTTCACAGTTTTTGAAGCTCTTCATATATTTCACACCTTTTCAGACTCTTCAAGTTTTTCAATACCACTTCATGCTCCTCCTATTTTTCAGACCGTTTCATGCTAATCTCATTTTTAACACCTTTACAAGCTCTACATATTTTTCACACCTTTTGAAGCTCCTCATATTTACACACCTTTTCAGGCTCTTCATGTTTTTCAACACGAATTCATGCTCCACCTATTTTTCAGACCGTTTCATGCTCCTCATATTTTTCACACCTTTTGAAGTTCTTCGTATTTTTCACATTTTTGAAGCTCTTCATATTTTTCTCACGTTTTCAGGCTCTTCATGTTTTTCAACACCGCTTCATGCTCCTGCTATTTTTCAGACCGTTTCATACTCCTCATATTTTTGACACCTATTGAAACTCTTCATATTTTTCACACCTTTTCAGGCTCTTCATGTTTTTGAACACGGTTTCTTAATCCTCCTAATTTTCAGAACGTTTCATGCTCCTCATATTTTTGAAACCTTTTAAAGCTCTTCATATTTTTCACACATTTTCAGGCTCTTCATGTTTTGAACACCGCTTCACCCTCCTCCTTTTTTTCAGACCGTATCATGCTCCTCATATTTTTGACAAATTTTGAAACTCTTCATATTTTTCACACATTTTCAGGCTTTTCATGATTTTCAACACCGCTTCATGCTCCTCCTATTTGTCAGACCGTTTCCTGCTCCTAATATTTTTGACACCTTTTGAAGCTCTTCATATTTTGCACATCATTTCAGGCTCTTCATGGTTTTCAACACCGCTTCATGATCCTCCTATTTTTCAGACCGTTTCATGCTCCTCATATTTTTGACACCTTTTGAAGCTCTTCATATATTTCACACCTTTTCAGGCTCTTCATGTTTTTCAACACCACTTCGTGCTCCTCCTATTTTTCAGACCGATTCATGCTCTTCATATTTTTCACACCTTTTGAAGCTCTTCGTATTTTTCACACCTTTTCAGGCTCTTCATGTTTTTGAACAACGTTTTATGCTCCTCCTATTTTTCAGACCGTTTCATGCTCCTCATATTTTTGACACTTTTTGAAGATCTTCCTATTTTTCACACCTTTTAGGCTCTTCATATTTTTCAACACCGCTTCATGCTCCTCCTATTTTTCAGACCGTTTCATGCTAATCAACTATTTCACACCTTTTGAAGCTCTTCATATTCTTCACACCTTTTCAGGCTCTTCATGTTTTTCAACACCGCTTCATGCTCATCCTATTTTTCAGACCGTTTCATGCTCCTCATGTATTTCACACCTTTTGAAGCTCTTCATATTCTTCACATCTTTTCAGACTCTTCATGATTTTGAACACCGCTTCATGCTCCTCCTATTTTCAGACCGTTTCATGCTCCTCATATTTTTGATACCTTTTGAAGCTCTTCATATTTTTCACACCTTTTCAGGCTCTTCATATTTTTGAAAACCGCTCCATCCTCCTCCTCTTTTTCAGACCAATTCATGCTCCTCATATTTTTGACACCTTTTGAACCTCTGCAAATTTTCCCACCTTTTCAGGCTCTTCATTTTTTGAACACCGTTTAATGATCCTCCTATTTTTCAGACCGTTCATGCTCCTCATATTTTTAACACGATTTGAAGCTCTTCATATTTTTCACACCTTTTCATGCTCTTCATGTTTTTCAACAATGCTTCATGCTCCCCCTATTTTTCAGACCATTTCATGCGCCTCCTATTTTTGAAACTTTTTAAGCTCTTCATATTTTTCACACGTTTTCAGGCTCTTCATGTTTTTGGCCACCGCTTCATGCTCCTCCTGTTTTTCAGACCGTTTCATACTCCTCATATTTTTGACATGTTTTGAAGCTCTTCATATATTTCACAACTTTTCAGGCTCTTCATGTTTTTGAACACCGTTTCATGCTTCTCCTATTTTTCAGACCGTTTCATTCTCCTCATATTTTTGACACCTTTTGAACCTCTTCATATGTTTCACACCTTTTGAAGCTTTTCATATTTTCACAATTTTCATGCTCTTCATATTTTTCAACACCACTTCATGCTCCTCCTATTTTTCAGACCGTTTCATGCTCCTCATATTTCTGACAACATTTGAAGCTCTTCATATTTTTCACCCCTTTTCAGGCTCTTCATGTTTGTCAACACCGCTTCATGCTCCTCCTGTTTTTCAGACCGTTTCATGCTCCTCATATTTTTGACACCTTTTGAAGCTCTTCATATTTTTCACACGTTTTCCGGCTCTTCATGTTTTTGGGCACAGCTTCATGCTCCTCCTATTTTTCAGACCGTGTGATGCTACTCATATATTTGAAACCTTTTGAAGCTCTTCATATTTTTCACACCTTTTCAGGCTCTTCATGTTTTTCAACACCGCTTCATGCTCCTCCTATTTTTCAGACCGTTTCATGCTCCTCCTATTTTCAGGCCGTTTCATGCTCCTCATATTTTTGACACCTTTTGAAGCTCTTCATATTTTTCACACCTTTTCAGGCTCTACATGTTTTTCAACACCGCTATATGCTCCTACTAATTTTCAGACTGTTTCATGCTCCTCGTATTTTTCACACCTTTTGAAGCTCTTCATATTTTTCACACCTTTTCAGGCTCTTCATGTTTTGGAGCACACCTTCATGCTCCTCCCATTTTTCAGACCGTTTCATGCTCCTCATGTATTTCACACCATTTGAAGCACTTCATATTTTTCACACCTTTTCAGTCCCTTCATGTTTTTCAACACCACTTCATGTTCCTCCTATTATTCAGACCGTTTCATGCTCATCTCATTTTTGACACCTTTTGAAGCTCTTGATATTTTTCACACCATTTGAAGCTCTTCATATTTTTCACACCTTTTCAGTATCTTCATGTTTTTAAACACCGCTTCATGCTCCTCCTATTTTTCAGACCTTTTCATGCTCCTCATATTTTTCAAATCTTTTGAAGCTCTTCATATTTTTCGCACCTTTCCAGGCTCTTCATGTTTTTGAACACCGCTTCATGCTTCTGCTATTTTACAGACCGTTTCATTCTCCTCATATATTTCACACCTTTTGAAGCTCTTCCTATTTTTCAAAACTTTTCAGGCTCTTCATGTTTTTCAACACCGTTTCATGCTCCTGCTATTTTTCAGACTGATTCATGCTCCTCATATTTTGACAACTTTTGAAGCTCTTCATATTTTTCACAGCTCTTCAGGCTCTTCATGTTTTCAACACCACTTCATCCTCCTCCTATTTATCAGACCGTTTCATGCTCATCTCATTTTTGACACCTTTTGAAGCTCTTCATATATTTCACACCTTTTCAGGCTCTTCATGTTTTCAACATCGCTTCATGCTCCTCCTATTTTTCAGACCGTTCATGCCCCTCATATTTTTGAAATATTTTGAAGCTCTTCATATTTTTCACACCTTTTCAGGCTCTTCATGTTTTTCAGTGCCGCTTCATGCTCCTAGTGGTTTTCAGACCGTTCATGCTATCATATTTTTGACACCTTTTGAAGCTCTTCATATTTTTCACACCTTTTCAGGCTCTTCATGTTTTTGAACCCAGCTTCATGCTCCTCCTATTTTTTAGACCGTTCATGCCCCTCATATTTTTGAAATATTTTGAAGCTCTTCATATTTTTCACACCTTTTCAGGCTCTTCATGTTTTTCAATGCCGCTTCATGCTCCTAGTGGTTTTCAGACCGTTCATGCTATCATATTTTTGACACCTTTTGAAGCTCTTCATATTTTTCACACCTTTTCAGGCTCTTCATGTTTTTCAACACCGCTTCATGCTCCTCCTATTTTTCAGACCGTTTCATGCTCCTCCTATTTTTCAGACCTTTTCATGCCCATCTCATTTTTGACACCTTTTGAAGCTCTGCATATATTTCACACCTTTTCAGGCTCTTCATGTTTTCAACACCCCTTCATCCTCCTCCTATTTTTCAGACCTTTTCATGCTCATCTAATTTTTGACACCTTTTGAAGCTCTGCATATATTTCACACCTTTTCAGGCTCTTCATGTTTTCAACACCGCTTCATGCTCCTCCTATTTTTCATACCGTTTCATGCTCCTCATATTTTTGATACCTTTTGAAGCTCTTCATATATTTCACATCTTTTCATGCTCTTCATGTTTTCAACACCACTTCATGCTCCTCCTAATTTGCAGACCATTTCATGCTCCTCCTAATTTTGACACCTGTTGATGCTGTTCATAGTTTTCACACCTTTTGAAGCTCTTCAAATTTTTCACACCTTTTCAGGCTCTTCATGTTTTTCAACACCGCTTCATGCTCCTCCTAATTTGCAGACCGTTTCATGCTCCTCATATTTTTCACACCTTTTGAAGCTCTTCATATTTTTCACACCTTTTCAGTCTCTTCATGTTTTTCAACACCGCCTCATGATCCTCCTATTTTTCAGACCGTTTCATGCTCTCCATGTATTTCACACATTTTGAAGCTCTTCATATACTTCACACATTTTCAGGCTCTGCATGTTTTTGAACACCGTTTCATGCTCCTCCTATTTTTCAGACCGTTTCATGCTCATCTCATTTTTGACACCTTTTGAAGCTCTTCATATTTTTAACACCTTTTGAAGCTCTTCATAGATTTGACACGTGTTCAGGCTCTTCATGTTTTTCAACACCGTTTCATTCTCCTCCTATTTTTCAGACCGTTTCATGCTCCTCATATTTTTGACACGTTTTGAAGCTTTTCATATTTTTCACAGCTTTTCAGGCTCTTCATATTTTTGAACACCGTATCATGCTCCTCCTATTTTTCAGACCGTTTCATGCTTCTCATATTTTTGACACCTTTTGAAGCTCTTCATATTTTTCACAACTTTTGAAGGTCTTCATATTTTTCACACTTTTTGAAGCTCTTCATATTTTTCACACCTTTTGAAGCTCTTCATATTTTTCACACCTTTTCAGGCTCTTCATGTTTTACAACAATGCATCATGCTCCTCCTATTTTTCAGACTGTTTCATGCTCCTCATATTTTTGACATCTTTTGATGCTCTTCATATTTTTCACACCTTTTCAAGCTTTTCATGTTTTTCAACAACGCTTCATGCTCCTCCTATTTTTCAGACCATTTAATGCACCTCATGTATTTCACGTCTTTTGAAGCTCTTCATATTTTTCACACATTTTCAGGCTCTTCATGTTTTTGTACAACGTTTCATGCTCCTCCTATTTTTCAGACTGTTTCATGCTCCTCATATTTTTGACACCTTTTGAAGCTCTTCATATTTTTCACACCTTTTCAGGCTCTTCATGTTTTTGAACACAGGTTCATGCTCCTCCTATTTTTCAGACCGTTTCATGCTCCTCATATTTAACACGTTTTGAAGCTCTTCATTATTTCACACCTTTTCAGGCTCTTCATGTTTTTAAAAGCGCTTCATACTCCTCCTATTTTTCAGTCGTTTCATGCTTCTCATATTTTTGACACCTTTTGAAGCTCTTCATATTTTTCACACCTTTTCAGGCTCTTCATGTTTTTGAACCCAGCTTCATGCTCCTCCTATTTTTTAGACCGTTCATGCCCCTCATATTTTTGAAATATTTTGAAGCTCTTCATATTTTTCACACCTTTTCAGGCTCTTCATGTTTTTCAATGCCGCTTCATGCTCCTAGTGGTTTTCAGACCGTTCATGCTATCATATTTTTGACACCTTTTGAAGCTCTTCATATTTTTCACACCTTTTCAGGCTCTTCATGTTTTTCAACACCGCTTCATGCTCCTCCTATTTTTCAGACCGTTTCATGCTCCTCCTATTTTTCAGACCTTTTCATGCCCATCTCATTTTTGACACCTTTTGAAGCTCTGCATATATTTCACACCTTTTCAGGCTCTTCATGTTTTCAACACCGCTTCATGCTCCTCCTATTTTTCATACCGTTTCATGCTCCTCATATTTTTGATACCTTTTGAAGCTCTTCATATATTTCACATCTTTTCATGCTCTTCATGTTTTCAACACCACTTCATGCTCCTCCTAATTTGCAGACCATTTCATGCTCCTCCTAATTTTGACACCTGTTGATGCTGTTCATAGTTTTCACACCTTTTGAAGCTCTTCAAATTTTTCACACCTTTTCAGGCTCTTCATGTTTTTCAACACCGCTTCATGCTCCTCCTAATTTGCAGACCGTTTCATGCTCCTCATATTTTTCACACCTTTTGAAGCTCTTCATATTTTTCACACCTTTTCAGTCTCTTCATGTTTTTCAACACCGCCTCATGATCCTCCTATTTTTCAGACCGTTTCATGCTCTCTATGTATTTCACACATTTTGAAGCTCTTCATATACTTCACACATTTTCAGGCTCTGCATGTTTTTGAACACCGTTTCATGCTCCTCCTATTTTTCAGACCGTTTCATGCTCATCTCATTTTTGACACCTTTTGAAGCTCTTCATATTTTTAACACCTTTTGAAGCTCTTCATAGATTTGACACGTGTTCAGGCTCTTCATGTTTTTCAACACCGTTTCATTCTCCTCCTATTTTTCAGACCGTTTCATGCTCCTCATATTTTTGACACGTTTTGAAGCTTTTCATATTTTTCACAGCTTTTCAGGCTCTTCATATTTTTGAACACCGTATCATGCTCCTCCTATTTTTCAGACCGTTTCATGCTTCTCATATTTTTGACACCTTTTGAAGCTCTTCATATTTTTCACAACTTTTGAAGGTCTTCATATTTTTCACACTTTTTGAAGCTCTTCATATTTTTCAAACCTTTTGAAGCTCTTCATATTTTTCACACCTTTTCAGGCTCTTCATGTTTTACAACAATGCATCATGCTCCTCCTATTTTTCAGACTGTTTCATGCTCCTCATATTTTTGACATCTTTTGATGCTCTTCATATTTTTCACACCTTTTCAAGCTTTTCATGTTTTTCAACAACGCTTCATGCTCCTCCTATTTTTCAGACCATTTAATGCACCTCATGTATTTCACGTCTTTTGAAGCTCTTCATATTTTTCACACATTTTCAGGCTCTTCATGTTTTTGTACAACGTTTCATGCTCCTCCTATTTTTCAGACTGTTTCATGCTCCTCATATTTTTGACACCTTTTGAAGCTCTTCATATTTTTCACACCTTTTCAGGCTCTTCATGTTTTTGAACACAGGTTCATGCTCCTCCTATTTTTCAGACCGTTTCATGCTCCTCATATTTAACACGTTTTGAAGCTCTTCATTATTTCACACCTTTTCAGGCTCTTCATGTTTTTAAAAGCGCTTCATACTCCTCCTATTTTTCAGTCGTTTCATGCTTCTCATATTTTTGACACCTTTTGAAGCTCTTCATATTTTTCACACCTTTTCAGGCTCTTCATGTTTTTGAACCCAGCTTCATGCTCCTCCTATTTTTTAGACCGTTCATGCCCCTCATATTTTTGAAATATTTTGAAGCTCTTCATATTTTTCACACCTTTTCAGGCTCTTCATGTTTTTCAATGCCGCTTCATGCTCCTAGTGGTTTTCAGACCGTTCATGCTATCATATTTTTGACACCTTTTGAAGCTCTTCATATTTTTCACACCTTTTCAGGCTCTTCATGTTTTTCAACACCGCTTCATGCTCCTCCTATTTTTCAGACCATTTCATGCTCCTCCTATTTTTCAGACCTTTTCATGCCCATCTCATTTTTGACACCTTTTGAAGCTCTTCATATGTTTCATACCTTTTCAGGCGCTTCACCTTTTCAAAACCGTTTCTTGCTCATCCTATTTTTCAAGCTGTTTCATGCACCTCATGTATTTGACACCTTTTGAAGCTCTTCATATTTTTCACACCTTTTCACGCTCCTAATGTTTTTCAACACCGTTTCATGATCCTCCTATTTTTCAGACAGTTTCATGCTCCTCATGTATTTCACACCTTTTGAAGCTCTTCATATTTTTCACACCTTTTCAAGCTCTTCATGTTTTTGAACACCGCTTCATGCTCCTCCTATTTTCCAGACCGTTTCATGCTCCACATATTTTTGACACCTTTAGAAGCTCTTCATGTTTTTCACACCTTTTCAGGCTCTTCATGTTTTTCAACACCGCTTCATGCTCCTCCTAATTTTCAGCCCGTTTTATGCTCCTCATATTTTTGAAACCCTTGAAGCTCTTCATATTTTTCACACCTTTTCAGGGTCTTCATGTTATCAACACCGCTTCTTGCTCCTCCTATTTTTCACATCGTTTTACGATCCTCATATTTTTGACACATTTTGAAGCTCTTCATATTTTTCACACCTTTTCATCCTCTTCATAGTGTTGAACACCGCTTCATGCTCCTCCTATTTTGTAGACCGATTCATGCTCCTCATATTTTTGAAACCTTTTGAAGCTCTTCATAATTTTCACACCTTTTCAGGCTCTTCATGTTTTTAAACAGCGCTTCATGCTCCTCCTATTTTTCAGTCGTTTCATGCTTTTCATATTTTTGACACCTTCTGAAGCTCTTCATATGTTTCACACCTTTTCAGGCTCTTCATGTTTTTGAACACTGCTTCATGATCCTCCTACTTTTCAGACCGTTTCATGCTCCTCATATTTTTGACACCTTTTGAAGCTCTTCATACTTTCACACCTTTTCAGGCTGTTCATGTTTTTCAAGACCGCTTCATGCTCCTCCTATTTTTCAGACCGTTTCCTGCTCCTCATATTTTTGACACCTTTTGAAGCTCTTCATATTTCTCACATTTTTGAAGCTCTTCATATTTTTCACACCTTTTCAGGTTCTTAATATTTTTGAACACCACTTCATACTCCTCCTATTTTTCAGACCGTATCATGCTCCTCATGTATTTCACACCTTTTGAAGCTCTTCATATTTTTCACACCTTTTCAGGCTCTTCATGTTTTTCCACACCACTTCATGCTTCTCCTATTTTTCAGCCCGTTTCATGCTCCTCATGTATTTCACGCCTTTTGAAGCTCTTCATATTTTTCACACCTTTTCAGGCTCTTCATGTTTTTCCACACCACTTCATGCTTCTCCTATTTTTCAACACCGTTTCATGCTCCTCCTGTTTTTCAGACCGTTTCATGCTCCTCATATATTTGACACCTTTTGAAGCTCTTCATATTTTTCACACCTTTTCAGGCTCTTCATGTTTTTCAACACCGCTTCTTGGTCCTCGTATTTTTCAGAGAGTTTCATGCTCCTCATAATTTTCACAACTTTTGAAGCTCTTCAAATTTTTAACAACTTTTCATGTTCTTCATGTTTTTCTACACCTCTTCATCCTCCTCCTAATTTTCAGCCCGTTTCATGCTCCTCATGTATTTCACACCTTTTGAAGCTCTTCATATTTTGCACACGTTTTCAGGCTCTTCATGTTTTTCACAACCACTTCATGCTCCTCCTATTTTTCAGACAGTTTCATGCTCCTCATATTTTTGACACGTTTTGAGACTCTTCATATTTTTCACACCTTTTCAGGCTCTTCATGTTTTTGAACACGGCTTCATGCTCCTCCTAGTTTCCAGACCGTTTCACGCTCCTCAAATTTTTTACACATTTTGAAGCTCTTCATATTTTTCACACCTTTTCATGCTTTTCATCTTTTAAAAAACCGTTTCATGCTCATCCTATTTTTCAGACTGTTTCATGCTCCTCATATGTTTGACACATTTTGAAGCTCTTCATATTTTTCACACCTTTTCAGGCTCTTCATGTTTTTGAGGACCGCTTCATGCTCCTCCTATTTTTCAGACCGTTTCATGCTCCTCATATGTTTGAGCCCTTTTGAAGCTCCTCATATTTTTCACACCTTTTCAGGCTCTTCATGTTTCTCAACACCGCTTCATGCTCCTGCTATTTATCATAACGTTTCATACTCCTCATATTTTTGACACTTTTTGAGTCTCTTCATATTTTTCACACCTTTTCAGGCTCTTCAAGTTTTTGAACACCGATTCATGCTCCTCCTATTTTATAGACCGTTTCATGCTCCTCATGAATTTCACACCTTTTGAAGCTCTTCATATTTTTCACACCTTTTCAGGCTCTTCATGTTTTTGAACACCATTTCATGCTGCTTCTATTTTTCAGACCGTTTCATGCTCCTCATATTTTTCACACCTTTTGAAGCTCTTCATATTTTTCACACCTTTTCAGGCTCTTCATGTTTTTCCACAGCACTTCATGCTCCTCCTATTTTTCAGACCGTCTCATGCTCCTCATATTTTTGACACCTTTTGAAGCTTTCATATCTTTCACACCTTTTCAGGCTCTTCATGTTTTTGAACACCATTTCATGCTGCTTCTATTTTTCAGACCATTTCATGCTCCTCATATTTTTCACACCATTTGAAGCTCTTCATATTTTTCGCACGTTTTCAGGCTCTTCATGTTTTTCAACACCGTTTCATGATCCTCCTATTTTTCAGACCGTTTCATACTCCTCATATTTTTGACACCTTTTGTAGCTCTTCATATTTTTCACACTTTTCAGGCTCTTCATGTTTTTCAACAACGCTTCATGCTCCGCCTTTTTTTCAGACCATTTCATTCTCCTCATATTTTTGACACCTTTTGAAGCTCTTCAGATATTTCACACCTTTTCAGGCTCTTCATTTTTTTCAACACCACTTTATGCTCCTACTATTTTTCAGATCGTTTCATGCTCTTCTCATTTTGACACCTTTTAAAGCTCTTCATATTTTTCACATCTTTCGAAGCTCTTCATATTTTTCACACCTTTTCAGGATCTTCATGATTTTCCACACCACTTCATGCTCCTCCTATTTTTCAGACCCTCATGCTCATCGCTTTTTTGACACCTTTTGAAGCTCTTCATATTTTTCACACCTTTTGAAGCTCTTCATATTTCTCACATTTTTGAAGCTCTTCATATTTTTCACACGTTTTCAGACTCTTCATGTTTTTCAACACGGCTTCATGCTCCTGCTATTTTTCCGACCGTTTCATACTCCTCATATTTTTGACACGTTTTGAGTCTCTTCATATTTTTCACACCTTTTCAGGCTCTTCATATTTTTGAACACCGCTTCATGCTCCTGCTATTTTTCAGACCGTTTCATGCTCCTCATATATTTGACACCTTTTGAAGCTCTTCATATTTTTCACACCTTTTCAGGTTCTTAATTTTTTTGAACACCACTTCATGCTCCTCCTATTTTTCAGACCGTTTCATACTCCTCATATTTTTGACACCTATTGAAACTCTTCATATTTTTCACACCTTTTCAGGCTCTTCATGTTTTTGAGGACCGCTTCATGCTCCTCCTATTTTTCAGACCGTTTCATGCTCCTCATATGTTTGAGCCCTTTTGAAGCTGCTCATATTTTTCACACCTTTTCAGGCTCTTCATGTTTCTCAACACCGCTTCATGCTCCTGCTATTTATCATAACGTTTCATACTCCTCATATTTTTGACACTTTTTGAGTCTCTTCATATTTTTCACACCTTTTCAGGCTCTTCAAGTTTTTGAACACCGCTTCATCCTCCTCGTATTTTTAAGACCATTTCATGCTCCTCATATTTTTGAACCCTTTTGAAGCTCTTCATATTTTTCACACCTTTTTAGGCTCTTCATGTTTTTGAACACCGCTTCATGCTCCTCCTATTTTTCAGACCGTATCATGCTCCTCATATTTTTCACACCTTTGAAGCTCTTCATATTTTTCACACCTTTTCAGCCTCTTCATGTTTTTCAACACCAGTTCATGCTCCTCCTAATTTTCAGACCATTTCATGCTCCTCATATTTTTAACACCTTTAGAAACTCTTCCTATTTTTCACACCTTTTCAGGCTCTTCATGTTTTTCAACACCGTTTCATGATCCTCCTATTTTTCAGACCGTTTCGTTCTCCTCATATTTTTGACACATTTTGAAGCTCTTCATATTTTTCGCACGTTTTCAGGCTCTTCATGTTTTTCAACACCGTTTCATGATCCTCCTATTTTTCAGACCGTTTCATGCTCCTCATATTTTTGACACATTTTGTAGCTCTTCATATTTTTCACACTTTTCAGGCTCTTCATGTTTTTCAACACCGTTTCATGATCCTCCTATTTTTCAGATCGTTTCATGCTCTTCTCATTTTGACACCTTTTAAAGCTCTTCATATTTTTCACATCTTTCGAAGCTCTTCATATTTTTCACACATTTTCAGGATCTTCATGATTTTCCACACCACTTCATGCTCCTCCTATTTTTCAGACCCTCATGCTCATCGCTTTTTTGACACGTTTTGAAGCTCTTCACATTTTTCACACCGTTTGAAGCTCTTCATATTTCTCACATTTTTGAAGCTCTTCATATTTTTCACACGTTTTCAGACTCTTCATGTTTTTCAACACGGCTTCATGCTCCTGCTATTTTTCTGACCGTTTCATACTCCTCATATTTTTGACACGTTTTGAGTCTCTTCATATTTTTCACACCTTTTCAGGCTCTTCATATTTTTGAACACTGCTTCATGCTCCTGCTATTTTTCAGACCGTTTCATGCTCCTCATATATTTGACACCTTTTGAAGCTCTTCATATTTTTCACACCTTTTCAGGTTCTTAATGTTTTTGAACACCACTTCATGCTCCTCCTATTTTTCAGACCGTTTCATACTCCTCATATTTTTGACACCTATTGAAACTCTTCATATTTTTCACACCTTTTCAGGCTCTTCATGCTTTTCAACACCAATTCATGCTTCTCCTTTTTTTGCAGACCGTTTCATGCTCCTCATATTTTTGACACCTTTTGAAGCTCTTCATATTTCTCATACAATTTCAGGCTTTTCATGTTTTTCAACACCGCTTCATGCTCCTAAATTTCAGACCGTTTCATGCTCATTTCATTTTTGACACCTTTTAAGCTTTTCATATTTTTCACCCCTTTTCAGGCTCTTCATGTTTTTGAACGCCGCTTCATGCTCCTCCTAATTTTCAGACCGTATCATGCTCCTCATATATTTCACAACTTTTGAAGCTCTTCATATTTTTCACACCTTTTCAGGCTCTTCATGTTTTTCCACACCACTTCATGCTCCTCCTTTTTTTGCAGACCGTTTCATGCTCCTCATGTATTTCACGCCTTTTGAAGCTCTTCATATTTTTCCGACCTTTTCAGGCTCTCCATGTTTTTGATCACCGTTTCATGCTCCTCCTATTTTTCAGACCGTTTCATTCTCCTCATATATTTACACCTTTTGAAGCTCTTCATATTTTTCACACCTTTTCAGGCTCTTCATGTTTTTCAACACCGCTTCTTGGTCCTCCTATTTTTCAGACCGTTTCATGCTCCTCATATTTTTCACACCTTTTGAAGCTCTTCATATTTTTAACACCTTTTCAGGTTCTTCATGTTTTTCAACACCACTTCATGCTCCTCCTATTTTTCATACTGTTTCTTGCTTCTCTTGTCTTTCACACCTTTTGAAGCTCTTCATATTTTTCACACCTTTTCAGGCTCTTCATGTGTTTGAACACCGCTTCATGCTCCTCCTCTTTTTCAGACAGTTTCATGCTCCTCATATTTTTCACACGTTTTGAAGCTCTTCAGATTTTTCACACCTTTTCAGGCTCTTCATGTTTTTCAACACCACTTCTTGCTTTTCCTATTTTTCAGACCGTTTGCTGCTCATCTCGTTTTTGACAACTTTTGAAGCTCTTCATATATTTCACACCTTTTGAAGCTCTTCATATTTTTCACACGTTTTCAGGCTCTTCATGTTTTTCACCACCGCTTCATGCTCATCCTATTTTCCAGACCGCTTTATGCTCCTGATATTTTTGACACGTTTTGAAGCTATTCATATTTTTCACACATTTTGAAGCTCTTCATATTTTACACAATTTCAGGCTCTTCATGTTTTTCAAAACCGCCTCATGCTCCTCCTATTTTTCAGACCCATTCATGCTCCTCATATTTTTCACACCTTTTGAAGCTCTTCATATTTTTCACAAGATTTCAGTCTCTGCATGTTTTTGAACACCGCTTCATGCTCCTCCTATTTTATAGACAGTTTCATGCTCCTCATGAATTTCACACCTTTTGAAGCTCTTCATATTTTTCACACCTTTTCAGGCTCTTCATGTTTTTGAACACCATTTCATGCTGCTTCTATTTTTCAGACCATTTCATGCTCCTCATATTTTTCACACCATTTGAAGCTCTTCATATTTTTCACACCTTTTGAAGCTCTTCATATTTTTCTCACCTTTTCAGGCTCTTCATGTTTTTGAACACCACTTCATGCTCCTCCTATTTTTCAGACAGTTTCATACTCCTCATCTTTTTGACACCTTTTGAAGCTTGTCATATTTTTCACACCTTTTCAGGCTCTTCATGTTTTTCAACACCAATTCATGCTCGTCCTTTTTTGCAGACCGTTTCATACTCCTCATATTTTTGACACCTTTTGAAGCTCTTCATATTTGTCACACCTTTTCAGGCTGTTCATGTTTTTCAACACCGCTTCATGCTTCTCCTATTTTTCAGACCGTTTCATGCTCCTCATGTATTTCACACTTTTGGAAGCTCTTCATATTTTTCACACCATTTCAGGCTCTTCATGTTTTTCAACACCTTTTCATGCTGCTTCTATTTTTCAGACCGTTTCATGCTCCTCATATTTTTCACACATTTTGAAGCTCTTCATATTTTTCACACCTTTTCAGGCTCTTTTTTTTTCTACACCACTTAATGCTTCTCTTATTTTTCAGACCGTTTCATGCTCCTCATGTATTTCACACCTTTTGAAGCTCTTCATATTTTTCACACCTTTTCAGGCTCTTCATGTTTTTCAACACCATTTCATGCTGCTTCTATTTTTCAGAACGTTTCATTCTCCTCATATTTTTCACACCTTTTGAAGCTCTTCATATTTTTCACACCTTTTCAGGCTCTTCATGTTTTTCTACACCACTTCATGCTTCTCCTATTTTTCAGCCGGTTCCATGCTCCTCATGTATTTCACACCATTTGAAGCTCTTCATATTTTTCACACCTTTTCAGGCTCTTCATGTTTTGAACACTGCTTCATGCTCCTCCTATTTTTCAGACCGTTTCATGCTCCTCATATTTTTGACATCTTTTGAAGCTTTTCATGTTTTTCACACCTTTTCAGGCTCTTCAAGTTTTTCAACACCACTTCATGCTCCTCCTATTTTGCAGACCGTTGCATGCTCCTCATATTTTTGATACCTTTTGATGCTCTTCATATTTTTCACACCTTTTCAGGCTCTTCATTTTTTCAACACCGCTTCATGCTCCTCCTATTTTTCAGACCGTTTCATGCTCATCTCATTTTTGACACCTTTTGAAGCTTTTCATATTTTTCACAACTTTTCAGGCTCTTCATGTTTTTGAACACCGCTTCATGCTCCTCCTATTTTTCAGACCGTTTCATGCTCCTCATATTTCACAACTTTTGAAGCTCTTCATATTTTTCACACCTTTTCAGGCTCTTCATGTTTTTGATCACCGTTACATTCTCCTCCTATTATTCAGACCGTTTCATGCTCCTCATATTTTTGACACTTTTTGAAGCTCTTTATATATTTCACACCTTTTCAGGCTCTTCATGTTTTTGATCACCGTTACATTCTCCTCCTATTATTCAGACTGTTTCATGCTCCTCATATTTTAGACACTTTTTGAAGCTCTTTATATATTTCACACATTTTCAGGCTCTTCATGTTTTGAACACAGCTTCATGCTCCTCCTATTTTTCAGACCGTTTCATGCTCCTCTTGTATTTCACACCTTTTGAAGCTCTTCATATTTATCACAACTTTTCAGGCTCTTCATGTTTTTGAACACCGCTTCATGCTCCTCCTATTTTTCAGACCGTTTCATGCTCCTCATATTTTTCACACCTTTTGAAGCTCTTCACATTATTCACAACTTTTCAGGATCTTCATGTTTTTGAACACCGCTTCATGCTCCTCCTATTTTTCAGACCATTTCATGCTCCTCCTATTTTTCACACCTTTTGAAGCTCTTTATATTTTTCACACCTTTGAAGCTCTTCATATTTTTCACACGTTTTCAAACTCTCCATGTTTTTCAACACCGCTTCTTGCTCCTCCTGTTTTTCATTCGGTTTCAGCTCCTCATGTTTTTGACACCTTTTGAGGCTCTTCATATTTTTCACACCTTTTCAGGCTGTTCATGTTTTTCAACACAACTTCATACTCCTCCTATTTTTCAGACCATTTCATTCTCCTCATATTTTTGACACGTTTTGAGTCTCTTCATATTTTTCACTCCTTTTCAGGCTCTTCATATTTTTGAACACCGTTTCATGCTCTTCCTATTTTTCAGACCGTTTCATGCTCCACATTTTTTTGACACCTTTTGAAGCTCTTCATATTTCACACTTTTTAAGGCTCTTCATGTTTTTGACACCGCTTCATGCTCCTCATATTTTTGACACCTTTTGAAACTCTTCATATATTTCACACCTTTTCAGGCTCTTCATTTCTTTGAACACCACTTCATGCTCCTACTATTTTTCAGACCTTTTCATGCTCATCTCATTTTTGACACCTTTTGAAGCTCTTCATATTTTTCACACCTTTTGTAGTTCTTCATATTTTTCACACCTTTTCAGGCTCTTCATGTTTTTCAACACCGCTTCATGCTCCTCCTATTTTTCAGACCATTTCATGCTCCTCATATTTTTCACACCTTTTGAAGCTCTTCATATATTTCACACCTTTTCATGCTCTTCATGTTTTCAACACCACTTCATGCTCCTCCTATTTTTCAGACCATTTCATGCTCCTCATATTTTTGACACGTTTTGAAGCTCTTCATATTTTCCCACCTTTTGAAGCTCTTCATATTTTTCACACGTTTTCAGGTTCTTCATGTTTTTCAACACCGCTTCATGCTCCTCCTATTTTTCAAACCGTTTCATGCTGCTCATGTATTTCACACCTTTTGAAGCTCTTCATATTTATCACACCTTTTCAGACTCTTCATGTTTTTGAACACCGCTTCATGCTCCTCCTATTTTTCAGACCGTTTTATGCTCCTCATATTTTTCACACCTTTTGAAGCTCTTCACATTTTTCACAACTTTTCAGGCTCTTCATGTTTTTGAACACCGCTTCATGCTCCTCCTATTTTTCAGACCGCTTCATACTCCTCTCATTTTTGACACCTTTTGAAGCTCTTCATATTTTTGACACCTTTTGAAGCTCTTCATATTTTTCACACGTGTTCAGGCTCTTCATGATTTTCAACACCGATTCATGCTCCTCCTCTTTTTCCGACCGTTTCATGCTCCTCATATTTTTGACACCTTTTGAATCTCCTCATATTTTTTTTTTTATTTTTTTTTAATTTTTATTATTATTATTTTTTTTTCCCAGTGGGTTTTGTCATACATTGATATGAATCAGCCATAGATTTACATGTATTCCCAATCCCGATCCCCCCTCCCACCTCCCTCTCCACCCGATTCCTCTGGGTCTTCCCAGTGCACCAGGCCCGAGCACATGTCTCGTGCATCCCACTTGGGCTAGTGATCTGTTTCACCATAGATAGTATACATGCTGTTCTTTTCAAATATCCCACCCTCACATTCTCCCACAAAGTTCAAAAGTCTGTTCTGTGTTTCTGTGTCTCTTTTTCTGTTCTGCATTTAGGGTTATCGTTATCACCTTTCTAAATTCCATATACATGTGTCAGTATGCTGTAATGTTCTTTATCTTTCTGGCTTACTTCACTCTGTATAATGGGCTCCAGCTTCATCCATCTCATTAGGACTGGTTCAAATGAATTCTTTTTAATGGCTGAGTAATATTCCATGGTGTATATGTACCACAGCTTCCTTATCCATTCATCTGCTGATGGGCATCTAGGTTGCTTCCATGTCCTGGCTATTATAAACAGTGCTGCAATGAACATTGGGGTGCACGTGTCTCTTTCAGATCTGGTTTCCTCAGTGTGTATGCCCAGAAGTGGGATTGCTGGGTCATATGGCAGTTCTATTTCCAGTTTTTTAAGAAATCTCCACACTGTTTTCCATAGCGGCTGTACTAGTTTGCATTCCCACCAACAGTGTAAGAGGGTTCCCTTTTCTCCACACCCTCTCCAGCATTTATTGCTTGTAGACTTTTGGATAGCAGCCATCCTGACTGGCGTGTAATGGTACCTCATTGTGGTTTTGATTTGCATTTCTCTAATAATGAGTGATGTTGAGCATCTTTTCATGTGTTTGTTAGCCATCTGTATGTCTTCTTTGGAGAAATGTCTGTTTAGTTCTTTGGCCCATTTTTTGATTGGGTCATTTATTTTTCTGGAATTGAGCTGCAGGAGTTGCTTGTATATTTTTGAGATTAATCCTTTGTCTGTTTCTTCATTTGCTATTATTTTCTCCCAATCTGAGGGCTGTCTTTTCACCTTACTTATAGTTTCCTTTGTAGTGCAAAAGCTTTTAAGTTTCATTAGGTCCCATTTGTTTAGTTTTGCTTTTATTTCCAATATTCTGGGAGGTGGGTCATAGAGGATCTTGCTTTGATTTATGTCGGAGAGTGTTTTGCCTATGTTCTCCTCTAGGAGTTTTATAGTTTCTGGTCTTACATTTAGATCTTTAATCCATTTTGAGTTTATTTTTGTGTATGGTGTTAGAAAGTGTTCTATTTTCATTCTTTTACAAGTGGTTGACCAGTTTTCCCAGCACCACTTGTTAAAGAGGTTGTCTTTTTTCCATTGTATATCCTTGCCTCCTTTGTCAAAAATAAGGTGTCCATAGGTTCGTGGATTTATCTCTGGGCTTTCTATTCTGTTCCATTGATCTATATTTCTGTCTTTGTGCCAGTACCATACTGTCTTGATGACTGTGGCTTTGTAGTAGAGTCTGAAGTCAGGCAGGTTGATTCCTCCAGTTCCATTCTTCTTTCTCAAGATTACTTTGGCTATTCGAGGTTTTTTGTATTTCCATACAAATTGTGAAATTCTTTGGTCTAGTTCTGTGAAAAATACCGTTGGTAGCTTGATAGGGATTGCATTGAATCTATAGACTGCTTTGGGTAGAATAGCCATTTTGACAATATTAATTCTTCCAATCCATGAACACGGTATGTTTCTCCATCTGTTTGTGTCCTCTTTGATTTCTTTCATCAGTGTTTTATAGTTTTCTATGTATAGGTCCTTTGTTTCTTTAGGTAGATATACTCCTAAGTATTTTATTCTTTTTGTTGCAATGGTGAATGGTATTGTTTCCTTAATTTCTCTGTCAGTTTTTTCATTGTTAGTATATAGAAATGCAAGGGATTTCTGTGTGTTAATTTTATATCCTGCAACTTTACTATATTCATTGATTAGCTCTAGTAATTTTCTGGTAGAATCTTTAGGGTTTTCTATGTAGAGGATCATGTCATCTGCAAACAGTGAGAGTTTTACTTCTTCTTTTCCTATCTGGATTCCTTTTACTTCTTTTTCTGCTCTGATTGCTGTGGCCAGCACTTCCAACACTATGTTGAATAGTAGTGGTGAGAGTGGGCACCCTTGTCTTGTTCCTGATTTCAGGGGAAATGCCTTCAATTTTTCACCGTTGAGGGTGATGCTTGCTGTGGGTTTGTCATATATAGCTTTTATTATGTTGAGGTATGTTCCTTCTATTCCTGCTTTTTGGAGAGTTTTAATCATAAATGAGTGTTGAATTTTGTCAAAGGCTTTCTCTGCATCTATTGAGATAATCATATGGTTTTTATCTTTCAATTTGTTAATGTGGTGTATTACATTGATTGATTTGCGGATATTAAAGAATCCTTGCATTCCTGGGATAAAGCCCACTTGGTCATGGTGTATGATGTTTTTAATATGTTGTTGGATTCTGTTTGCTAGAATTTTGTTAAGGATTTTTGCATGTATGTTCATCAGTGATATTGGCCTGTAGTTTTCTTTTTTTGTGGCATCTTTGTCTGGTTTTGGAATTAGGGTGATGGTGGCCTCATAGAATGAGTTTGGAAGCTTACCTTCTTCTGCAATTTTCTGGAAGAGTTTGAGTAAGATAGGTGTTAGCTCTTCTCTAAATTTTTGGTAGAATTCAGCTGTGAAGCCATCTGGTCCTGGGCTTTTGTTTGCTGGAAGATTTTTGATGACAGTTTCGATTTCCTTGCTTGTGATGGGTCTGTTAAGATCTTCTATTTCTTCCTGGTTCAGTTTTGGAAAGTTATACTTTTCTAAGAATTTGTCCATTTCATCCAAGTTGTCCATTTTATTGGCATAGAGCTGCTGGTAGTAGTCTCTTATGATCCTTTGTATTTCAGTGTTGTCTGTTGTGATCTCTCCATTTTCATTTCTAATTTTGTTAATTTGGTTCTTCTCTCTTTGTTTCTTAATGAGTCTTGCTAATGGTTTGTCAATTTTGTTTATTTTTTCAAAAAACCAGCTTTTAGCTTTGTTGATTTTTGCTATGGTCTCTTTAGTTTCTTTTGCATTTATTTCTGCCCTGATTTTTAAGATTTCTTTCCTTCTGCTAACTCTGGGGTTCTTCATTTCTTCCTTCTCTAATTGCTTTAGGTGTAGAGTTAGGTTATTTAATTGGTTTTTTTCCTGTTTCTTGATGTAAGCCTGTAATGCTATGAACCTTCCCCTTAGCACTGCTTTTACAGTGTCCCATAGGTTTTGGGTTGTTGTGTTTTCATTTTCATTCATTTCTATACATATTTTGATTTCTTTTTTGATTTCTTCTATGATTTGTTGGTTATTCAGAAGCGTGTTATTTAGCCTCCATATGTTTGAAGTTTTAACAATTTTTTCCCTGTAATTGATATCTAATCTTACTGCACTGTGGTCAGAAAAGATGACTGGAATGATTTCAATTTTTTTGAATTTTCCAAGACCAGATTTATGGCCCAGGATGTGATCTATTCTGGAGAATGTTCCGTGTGCACTTGAGAAAAAGGTGAAGTTGATTGTTTTGGGGTGAAATGTCCTATAGATATCAATTAGGTCTAGCTGGTCCATTGTGTCATTTAAGGTTTGTGTTTCCTTGTTAATTTTCTGTTTAGTTGATCTATCCATAGTTGTGAGTGGGGTATTAAAGTCTCCCACTATTATTGTGTTACTATTAATTTCCTCTTTCATACTTGTTAGCGTTTGCCGTACATATTGCGGTGCTCCTATGTTGGGTGCATATATATTTATAATTGTTATATCTTCTTTTTTGATTGATCCTTTGATCATTATGTAGTGTCCTTCTTTGTCTCTTTTCACTTCCTTTATTTGAAAGTCTATTTTATCTGATATGAGTATTGCGACTCCTGCTTTCTTTTGGTCTCCGTTTGCATGAAATACTTTTTTCCAGCCCTTCACTTTTAGTCTGTATGTGTCTCTTGTTTTGAGGTGGGTCTCTTGTAGACAGCATATATAGGGGTCTTGTTTTTGTATCCATTCAGCCAATCTTTGTCTTTTGGTTGGGGCATTCAACCCATTTACATTTAGGGTAATTATTGATAGGTGTGGTCCCGTTGCCATTTACTTTGTTGTTTTGGGTTCACGTTTATACAACCTTTCTGCATTTCCTGTCTAGAGAAGATCCTTTAGCATTTGTTGAAGAGCTGGTTTGGTGGTGCTGAATTCTCTCATCTTTTGCTTATCTGTAAAGCTTTTAAATTCTCCTTCATATCTGAATGAGATCCTTGCTGGATACAGTAATCTAGGTTGTAGGTTATTCTCTTTCATTACTTTCAGTACGTCCTGCCATTCCCTTCTGGCCTGGAGGGTTTCTATTGATAGATCAGCTGTTATCCTTATGGGAATCCCTTTGTGTGTTATTTGTTGTTTTTCCCTTGCTGCTTTTAATATTTGTTCTTTGTGTTTGATCTTTGTTAATTTGATTAATATGTGTCTTGGGGTGTTTCGCCTTGGGTTTATCCTGTTTGGGACTCTCTGGGTTTCTTGGACTTGGGTGGCTATTTCCTTCCCCATTTTAGGGAAGTTTTCAGCTATTATCTCCTCGAGTATTTTCTCATGGCCTTTCTTTTTGTCTTCTTCTTCTGGAACTCCTATGATTCGAATGTTGGGGCGTTTCACAGTGTCCCAGAGGTCCCTGAGGTTGTCCTCATTTCTTTTGATCCTTTTTTCTTTTTTCCTCTCTGCTTCATTTATTTCCACCATTTTATCTTCTACCTCACTTATCCTATCTTCTGCCTCCGTTATTCTACTCTTGGTTCCCTCCAAAGTGTTTTTGATCTCATTCATTGCATTATTCATTTGTAATTGACTCTTTTTTATTTCTTCTAGGTCTTTATTAAACAGTTCTTGAATCTTTTCAATCTTTGTTTCCAGGCTATTTATCTGTAACTCCATTTTGTTCTCAAGATTTTGGATCATTTTTATTATCATTATTCTAAATTCTTTTTCAGGTAGATTCCCTATCTCCTCCTCTTTTGTTTGACTTGGTGGGCATTTTTCATGTTCCTTTACCTGTTGGGTATTTCTTTGCCTTTTCATCTTGTTTAGATTGCTGTATCTGGAGTGGGCTTTCTGTATTCTGGAGGTCTGTGGTTCCTTTTTGTTGTGGAGGATTAACCCAGTGGGTAGGGTTAGACGATTGGCTTGTCGAGATTTCCTGGTTAGGGAAGCTTGCGTCAGTGTTCTGGTGCGTGGAACTTGATTTCTACTCTTTGGAGAGCAATGGAGTGCCCAGTAATGAGTTTTGAGATGGGTCTATGTGTTAGGTGTGACCTTGGGCAGCCTGTATGTTGATGTTCAGGGCTATGTTCCTGCGTTGCTGGAGAATTTGCGTGGTATGTCTTGCTCTAAAACTTATTGGCTCTTGTGTGGTGGTTGGTTTCAGTGTAGGTATGGAGGCTTTTGGACAGTCACTTATTACTTAAAGTTCCTTGTAGTCAGGAGTTTTCTGGTGTTCTCAGGTTTTGGGCTTAAGTCTCCTGCCTCTGGATTTCAGTTTTATTCTTCCTGTAGTCTCAGGACTTCTCCAACTATGCAGCCCTCCTTTCGAAGACAATGGGCTGCTTTTCTGGGCGCCTGATGACCTCAGCTAGCGATCAGAAGTTGTTTTGCGAAGTTTGCTCTGCGTTCAGTTATTCTTTTGATGAATTTGTAGGAGAGAAAGTGGTCTCCCCGTCCTACTCCTCCGCCATCTTGGCTCCTCCCCTCCTCATATTTTTTACACCTTTTGAAGCTCTTCATGTATTTCACACTTTTTCAGGCTCTTCATGTTTTTCAACACGGCTTCATGCTCCTCCTATTTTTCAGACCGTTTCATGCTCCTCATATTTTTCACACCTTTTGAAGCTCTTCATATTTTTCACACCTTTTAAGCCTCTTCATGTTTTTTAACACCGCTTCATGCTCCCCTTATTTTCAAGACAGTTTCATACTCCTCATGTATTTCATACCTTTTGAAGCTCTTCATATTTTTCACACCTTTTCAGGCTCTTCATATTTTTGAACACCGCTTCATGCTCCTCCTATTTTTAAGACCGTTTCATGCTCCTCATATTTTTGACACATTTTGAAGCTCTTCATATTTCTCACAGCTTTTCAGGCTCTTCATGTTGTTCAACACCCTTTCTTGCTCCTCCTATTTTTCCGACCGTTTCATGCTCCTCATATTTTTGACACCTTTTGAAGCTCTTCATATTTTTCACTACTTTTCAGGGTCTTCCTGTTTTTGAACACCGCTTCATGCTCCTCCTATTTTTCAGAACTTTTCATGCTCCTAATATTTTTGACACCTTTTGAAGCTCTTCATATTTTTCACACCTCTTCAGGCTCTTCATGTTTTTGAACACCATTTCATGCTCCTCCTATTTTACAGACCATTTCATTCTCCTCATATTTTTGACACCTTTTGAAGCTGTTCATATATTTCACACCTTTTCAGGCTTTTCATTAGTTTCAACACCACTTCATGCTCCTCTTATTTTTCAGACCGTTTCATGCTCATCTCATTTTGACACCTTTTGAAGCTCTTCATGTTTTTCACATCTTCTGAAGCTCTTAATATTTTTCACAAATTTTCAGGCTCTTTATGATTTTCAACACCGTTTCATGCTCCTCCTATTTTTCAGACCGTTTCATGTTCATCACATTTTGACACCTTTTGAAGCTCTTCATAGTTTTAACACCTTTTGAAGCTCTTCATATTTTTCATATTTTTGAAGTTCTTCATAATTTCACACGTTTTCAGACTCTTCATGTTTTTCAACACCGCTTCATGCTCCTCCTATTTTTCAAACCGTATCATGCTCCTCATATTTTTGACACGTTTTGAAGCTCTTCGTATTTTTCACACGTTTTCAGGCTCTTCATGTTTTTGAACACCATATCATGCTCCTTCTATTTTTCAGAGAGTTTCATGCTCCTCATGTATTTCACACCTTTTGAAGCTCTTCATATTTTTCACACCTTTTCAGGCTCTTCATGTTTTTGAACACTTCTTCATGCTCCTCCTATTTTTCAGACCGTTTCATGCTCCTCATATTTTTGACAACTTTTGAAGCTCTTCATATTTTTCACAACTTTTCAGGCTCTTCCTGTTTTTGAACCCCTCTTCATGCTTCTCCTATTTTTCAGACCGTTTAATGCTCCTCATGTATTTCACACCTTTTGAAGCTCTTCATATTTTTCACACGTTTTCAGGCTCTTCATGTTTTTGAACACCGCTTCATGCTTCTCCTATTTTTCAGACCGTTTAATGCTCCTCATGTATTTCACACTTTTTGAAGCTCTTCATATATTTCACACCTTTTCAGTCTCTTCCTTTTTATCAACACCAGATCATACTCCTTCTATTTTTCAGACCGTTTCATGTTCATTTCATTTTTGAAACCTTTTGAAATCTTCATACTTTTCACACCTTTTTTTTGCTCTTCATGTTTTTGAACACCACATCATGATCCTCCTATTTTTCAGACCATTTAATGCTCCTCATGTATTTCACACCTATTGAAGCTCTTCATATTTTTCACACGTTTTCAGGCACTTCATGTTTTTCAACACCGCTTCATGCTCCTCCTATTTTTCAGACCGTTTCATGCTCCTCATATTTTTGACACCTTTTGAAGCTCTTCATATTTTTCACACCTTTTCAGGCTCTTCATGTTTTCAACACCGCTTCATGATCCTCCTATTTTTCAGACCGTTTCATGCTCCTCATATTTTTGACACCTTTTGAAGCTCTTCATATTTTTCACACCTTTTCAGGCTCTTCATGTTTTTGAACACCGCTTCATGCTCCTCCTATTTTTCAGACCTTTTCATGCTCCTCATATTTTTGACAACTTTTGAAGCTTTTCATATTTTTCACACCTTGTCAGGATCTTCAAGTTTTTCAACACCACTTCATGCTCCTCCTTTTTTGCAGACCGTTTCATGCTCCTCATATTTTTGACACCTTTTGAAGCTCTTCATATTTTTCACACCTTTTCAGGCTCTTCATGTTTTTGAACACCGCTTCATGATCCTCCTATTTTTCAGACCTTTTGATGATCCTCGTATTTTTGACAGCTTTTGAAGTTCTTCATATTTTGCACACATTTTCAGGCTCTTCATGATTTTGAACACCGCTTCATGATCCTCCTATTTTTCTGACCTTTTCATGCTCCTCATATTTTTGACAACTTTTGAAGCTCTTCATAATTTTCACAACTTTTCAGTCTTTTCCTGTTTTTTAACACCGCTTCATGCTCCTCCTATTTTTCAAACCGTTTAATGCACCTCATGTATTTCACACCTTTTGAAGCTCCTCAAATTTTTCACACGTTTTCAGGCTCTTCATGTTTTTGAACACCGCTTCATGCTCCTCCTATTTTTCAGACCGCATCATTCTCCTCATATTTTTGACACCTTTTGAAGCCCTTCATATATTTCACACCTTTTCCGTCTCTTCTTTTTTTTCAACACCACTTCATGCTCCTCCTATTTTTCAGACCGTGTCATGCTCATCTCATTTTTGACACCTTTTGAAGCTCTTCATATTTTTCACACCTTTTCAGGCTCTTCATGTTTTTGAACCCCGCTTCATGCTCCTCCTATTTTTCAGACCACTTCATACTCCTCTCATTTTTGACACCTTTTGAAGCTCTTCATATTTTTGACACCTTTTGAAGCTCTTCATATTTCTCACACGTTTTCAGGCTCTTCATGATTTTCAACACAGATTCATGCTCCCCCTTTTTTCAGACCGTTTCATGCTCCTCATATTTTTGACACCTTTTGAATCTCCTCATATTTTTTACACCTTTTGAAGCTCTTCATGTATTTCACAATTTTTCAGGCTCTTCATGTTTTTCAACACGGCTTCATGCTCCTCCTATTTTTCAGACCGTTTCATGCTCCTCATATTTTTCACACCTTTTGAAGCTCTTCATATTTTTCACACCTTTTAAGCCTCTTCATGTTTTTTAACACCGCTTCATGCTCCTCCTATTTTCAAGACAGTTTCATACTCCTCATGTATTTCATACCTTTTGAAGTTCTTCATATTTTTCACACCTTTTCAGGCTCTGCATGTTTTTCAAGACCGTTTCATGCTCCTCCTATTTTTCAGACCGTTTCATGCTCCTCATATTTTTCAGACCGTTTCATGCTCCTCATATTTTTGACACCTTTTGAAGCTCTTCATATATTTGACACCATTTGAAGCTCTTCATAATTTTCACAACTTTTCAGTCTTTTCCTGTTTTTTAACACCGCTTCATGCTCCTCCTATTTTTCAAACCGTTTAATGCACCTCATGTATTTCACACCTTTTGAAGCTCCTCAAATTTTTCACACGTTTTCAGGCTCTTCATGTTTTTGAACACCGCTTCATGCTCCTCCTATTTTTCAGACCGCATCATTCTCCTCATATTTTTGACACCTTTTGAAGCCCTTCATATATTTCACACCTTTTCCGTCTCTTCTTTTTTTTCAACACCACTTCATGCTCCTCCTATTTTTCAGACCGTTTCATGCTCATCTCATTTTTGACACCTTTTGAAGCTCTTCATATTTTTCACACCTTTTCAGGCTCTTCATGTTTTTGAACCCCGCTTCATGCTCCTCCTATTTTTCAGACCACTTCATACTCCTCTCATTTTTGACACCTTTTGAAGCTCTTCATATTTTTGACACCTTTTGAAGCTCTTCATATTTCTCACACGTTTTCAGGCTCTTCATGATTTTCAACACAGATTCATGCTCCCCCTTTTTTCAGACCGTTTCATGCTCCTCATATTTTTGACACCTTTTGAATCTCCTCATATTTTTTACACCTTTTGAAGCTCTTCATGTATTTCACAATTTTTCAGGCTCTTCATGTTTTTCAACACGGCTTCATGCTCCTCCTATTTTTCAGACCGTTTCATGCTCCTCATATTTTTCACACCTTTTGAAGCTCTTCATATTTTTCACACCTTTTAAGCCTCTTCATGTTTTTTAACACCGCTTCATGCTCCTCCTATTTTCAAGACAGTTTCATACTCCTCATGTATTTCATACCTTTTGAAGTTCTTCATATTTTTCACACCTTTTCAGGCTCTGCATGTTTTTCAACACCGTTTCATGCTCCTCCTATTTTTCAGACCGTTTCATGCTCCTCATATTTTTCAGACCGTTTCATGCTCCTCATATTTTTGACACCTTTTGAAGCTCTTCATATATTTGACACCATTTGAAGCTCTTCATAATTTTCACAACTTTTCAGTCTTTTCCTGTTTTTTAACACCGCTTCATGCTCCTCCTATTTTTCAAACCGTTTAATGCACCTCATGTATTTCACACCTTTTGAAGCTCCTCAAATTTTTCACACGTTTTCAGGCTCTTCATGTTTTTGAACACCGCTTCATGCTCCTCCTATTTTTCAGACCGCATCATTCTCCTCATATTTTTGACACCTTTTGAAGCCCTTCATATATTTCACACCTTTTCCGTCTCTTCTTTTTTTTCAACACCACTTCATGCTCCTCCTATTTTTCAGACCGTTTCATGCTCATCTCATTTTTGACACCTTTTGAAGCTCTTCATATTTTTCACACCTTTTCAGGCTCTTCATGTTTTTGAACCCCGCTTCATGCTCCTCCTATTTTTCAGACCACTTCATACTCCTCTCATTTTTGACACCTTTTGAAGCTCTTCATATTTTTGACACCTTTTGAAGCTCTTCATATTTCTCACACGTTTTCAGGCTCTTCATGATTTTCAACACAGATTCATGCTCCCCCTTTTTTCAGACCGTTTCATGCTCCTCATATTTTTGACACCTTTTGAATCTCCTCATATTTTTTACACCTTTTGAAGCTCTTCATGTATTTCACAATTTTTCAGGCTCTTCATGTTTTTCAACACGGCTTCATGCTCCTCCTATTTTTCAGACCGTTTCATGCTCCTCATATTTTTCACACCTTTTGAAGCTCTTCATATTTTTCACACCTTTTAAGCCTCTTCATGTTTTTTAACACCGCTTCATGCTCCTCCTATTTTCAAGACAGTTTCATACTCCTCATGTATTTCATACCTTTTGAAGTTCTTCATATTTTTCACACCTTTTCAGGCTCTGCATGTTTTTCAACACCGTTTCATGCTCCTCCTATTTTTCAGACCGTTTCATGCTCCTCATATTTTTGACACCTTTTGAAGCTCTTCATATATTTGACACCATTTGAAGCTCTTCATATTTTTCACAACTTTTCAGGCTCTGCATATTTTTGAACACCGTTTCATGCTACTCCTATATTTCAGACCGATACTTGCTGCTCATATATTTGACACCTTTTGAAACTCTTCATATTTTTAACACCTTTTCAGTATCTTCATGTTTTTCAACACCGCTTCATGCTTCTCCTATTTTTCAGACCGTTTCATGCTCCTCATATTTTTGACACCTTTTGATGCTCTTCATATTTTTCACACCTTTTCAGGCTTTTCATGTTTTTGAACACCGCTTCATGCTCCTCCTATTTTTCACACCTTTTAAAGCTCTTCATATTTTTCAAACCTTTTCAGGCTCTTTATGTTTTTGAACACTGCTTCATGCTCCTCATATTTTTCAGACGGTTTCATGCTCCTCATGATTTTGACACCTTTTGAAACTCTTCATATTTTTCAAACCTTTTCAGGCTCTTCATGTTTTTGAACACCGCTTCATGCTCCTCCTATTTTTCAAACCATTTCATGATCCTCATGTATTTCACACCTTTGAACCTCTTCATATTTTTCACACCTTTTCAGGCTCTTCATGTGTTTCAACACCACTTCATGCTTCTCATCTTTTTCAGACCGTTTCATGCTCATCTCATTTTTGAAACATTTTGAAGCTCTTCAAATTTTTCACACCTTTTGAATCTCTTCATATTTTTGACACCTTTTCAGGCTCTTCATGTTTTTGAACACCGCTGCATGCTCCTCCTATTTTTCAGAGCGTTTAATGCTCCTCATGTATTTCACACCTTTTGAAGTTCTTCATATTTTTCTCACCTTTTCATGCTCTTCATGTTTTGAACACCGCTTCATGCTCCTCATATTTTTCAGACCGTTTCATGCTCCTCATATGTTTCAAACCTTTTGCACCTCTTCATATTTTTCACACCTTTTCAATGTCTTCATGTTTTTGAACACCGTTTCATGCTCCTCCTATTTTTCATACCGTTTCATGCTCCTCATATATTTGACACCTTTTGAAGCTCTTCATATTTCTCACAGCTTTTCAGGCTCTTCATGTTTTTAAACACCGCTTCATGCTCCTCCTATTTTTCAGACCGTTTCATGCTCATCTCATTTTGACACCTTTGAAGCTCTTCATATTTTTCACACATTTTGAAGCTCTTCATATTTTTCACACGTTTTCAGGCTCTTCATATTTTTCAACACCACTTCATGCTACTCCTATTTTTCAGACCGTTTCATGCTCATCTAATTTTTGACACTTTTTGAAGCTCTTCATATTTTTCACACATTTTGAAGCTCTTCATATTTTTCACACGTTTTCAGGCTCTTCATGTTTTTCAAAACCGCTTCATGCTCCTCCTATGTTTCAGACCGTTTAATCCTCCTCATGTATTTCACACCTTTTGAATCACTTCATATTTTTTACACCTTTTCAGGCTCTTCATGTTTTTGAACACCATTTCATGCTCCTCCTATGTTGCAGACCGTTTCATTTCCCTCATATTTTTGACACCTTTTGAAGCTCTTCATATTTTTCACACCTTTTGAAGCTCTTCATATTTTTCACAAGTTTTCAGGCTCTTCATGTTTTTCAACACCGCTTCATGCTCCTCCTGTTTTTCAGACCGTTTCATGCTCCTCATATTTTGGACACCTTTTGAAGCTCTTCATATTTTTCACACTTTTTCAGGCTCTTCATGTTTTTCAACACGGCTTCATGCTCTTCATATTTTTCAGAACGTTTCATGCTCCTCATATTTTGGACACCTTTTGAAGCTCTTCATATTTTTCACACCTTTTCAGGCTCTTCATGTTTTTCAACACCGATTCATGCTCCTAATATTTTTCAGACCGTTTCATGCACCTCATATATTTCACACCTTTTGAAACTCTTCATATTTTTCACACCTTTTCAGGCTCCTCATGTTTGTGAACACCGCTTCATGCTCCTCCTATTTTTCAGACCGTTTCATGCTCCTCATGTTTGTGACACCTTTTGAAGTTCTTAATATTTTTCACACCTTTTCATGCTCTTCATGTTTTTCAACACCGCTTCATGCTCCTAATATTTTTCAGACCGTTTCTTGCACCTCATATATTTCACACCTTTTGAAACTCTTCATATTTTTCACACCTTTTCAGGCTCTCCTTGTTTTTCAACACCGCTTCATGCTCCTAATATTTTTCAGACCGCTTCTTGCACCTCATGTATTTCACACCTTTTGAAACTCTTCATATTTTTCACACCTTTTCAGGCTCTTCATGTTTTTCAACACTGCTTCATCCTCCTCCTCTTTTTCAGACCGTTTCATGCTCCTCATATTTTTGACAATTTTGAGGCTTTTCATATTTTTCACACCTATTCAGGCTCTTCATGTTTTCGAACACCGTTTCATAATCCTCCTGTTTTTCAGACGGTTTCATGCTCCTCATATTTTTGACACCTTTTGAAGCTCTTCATATTTTTCACATCTTTTGAATCTTTTCATATTTTTCACACCATTTCAGGCTCTTCATGATTTTCAACACCGCTTCATGCTCCTCCTATTTTTCAGTAAGTTTCATGCTCATCTCATTTTTGACACTTTTTGAAGCTCTTCATATTTTTCACACCTTTTGAAGTGCTTCATATTTTTCATATTTTTGAAGCTCTTCATATTTTCACACTTTTCAGACACTTCATGTTTTTCAACACCGCTTCATGCTCCTACTATTTTTCAGATCGTTTCATGCTCCTTATGTATCTCACACCTTTTGAAGCTCTTCATATATTTCACACCTTTTCAGGGTTTTCATTTTTTTCAACACTACTTCATGCTCCTCCTATTTTTCAGACCTTTTCATGCTCATCTCTTTTTGACACCTTTTGAAGCTCTTCATATTTTTCACACCTTTTCAGGCTCTTGATGATTTTCAACACCTCTTCATTCTCCTCCTATTTTTCAGACCGTTTCATGCTCATCTCATTTTGACACCTTTAGAAACTCTTCCTATTTTTCACACCTTTTCAGGCTCTTCTTGTTTTTGAACACCGTTTCATAATCCTCCTATTTTTCAGACCATTTCTTGCTTCTCATATTTTTCACACCTTTTGAAGCTCTTCATATTTTTCACACCTTTTGAAGCTCTTCATATTTTTCATATTTTTGAATCTCTTCATATTTTCACACCTTTTCAGGCTCTTCATGTTTTTCAACACCGCTTCATGTTCCTCCTATTTTTCAGACCGTTTCATGCTCCTCATATTTTGGACACCTTTTGAAGCTCTTCATATTTTTCACACCTTTTCAGGCTCTTCATGTTTTTCAACACCACTTCATGTTCCTTCTATTTTTCAGATAGTTTCATGCTCTTCATGTATTTCACACCTTTTGAAGCTCTTCATAATTTTCACACCATTTCAGGCTCTTCATGATTTTCAACACCGCTTCATGCTCCTCCTATTTGTCAGAACTTTTCATGCTCATCTCTTTTTCACACCTTTAGAAGCTCTTCATATTTTTCACACCTTTTCAGGCTCTTCATGATTTTCAACATCGCTTCATGCTCCTCCTATTTTTCAGACCTTTTCATGCTCATTTCTTTTTTCACAACTTTTCAAGGTCTTCATATTTTTCACACCTTTTGAATCTCTTCATATTTTTCACACCTTTTCAGGCTCTTCATATTTTTGAACACGACTTCATGCTCCTCTTATTTTTCACACCGTTTCATGCTCATCTCATTTTTGACACCTTTTGAAGCTTTGCATATTTTTCACATCTTTTGAAGCTCTTCCTATTTTTCACATTTTTAAGCTCTTCATATTTTTCACACGATTTCAGACTCTTCATGTTTTTCAACACAGGTTCATGCTCCTGTTATTTATCATACCGTTTCATGCTCCTCATATTTTTGACACGTTTTGAGGCTCTTCATATTTTTCTCACCTTTTCAGGCTCTTCATGTTTTTCAACACCATTTCATGATCCTCCTACTTTTCAGACCGTTTCATGCTCCTCATATATTTGACACCTTTTGAAGCTCTTCTTATATTTCACACCTTTTCAGGCTCTTCATGTTTTTCAACACCACTTCATGTTCCTCATATTTTTAAGACTGTTTCTTGCTCCTCATATTTTTGACACCTTTAGAAGCTCTTCATATTTTTCACACCTTTTCAGGCTGTTCATGTTTTTCAACAACGCTTCATGCTCCACCTATTTTTCAGACCGTTTAATCCTCCTCATGTATTTCACACCTTTTGAAGCTCTTCATATTTGTTACACCTTTTCAGGCTATTCATGTTTTTGAACACCGTTTCATGCTCCTCCTATTTTGCAGACCGTTTCATTCTCCTCATATTTTTGACACCTTTTGAAGCTCTTCATATATTTCCCACATTTTCAGGCTTTTCATTTTTTTCAACACCACTTCATGCTTCTCCTATTTTTCAGAGCGTTTCATGCTCATCTGATTTTGACATCTTTTGAAACTCTTCATATTTTTCACACCTTTTCAGGCTCTTCATGATTTACAACACCGCTACATGCTCCTCCGATTTTTCAGACCGTTTCATTCTCATCTCATTTTTGACACCTTTTGAAGCTCTTCAAGTTTTTCACCCCTTTAAAGCTCTTGATATTTTTCTATTTTTGAAGGTCTTCATATTTTCACACCTTTTCAGACTCTTCATATTTTTCAACACCGCTTCATCCTCCTCCTATTTTTCAGAACGTTTCATGCTCCTCATATTTTTGACACCTTTTGAAGCTCTTCATATTTTTCACACCTTTTCAGGCTTTTCATGTTTTTGAACACAGTTTCATGTTCCTCCTATTTTTCAGACCGTTTCATGCTCCTCATATTCTTGACACCTTTTGAAGCTCTTCATATTTTTCACACCTTTTCAGGCTCTTCATGTTTTTGAACACCGCTTCATGCTCCTCCTATTTTTCAGACCGTTTCATGATCATCTCAGGTTTGACACCTTTTGAAGCTTTGCATATTTTTCACAGCTTTTCAGGCTCTTCATGTTTTTTAACACCGCTTCATGCTCCTCCTATTTCTCAGACCGTTTCAGGCTCCTCATAATTTTCACACCTTTTGAAGCTCTTCATATTTCTCACACCTTTTCAGGCTCTTCATGTTTTTGAACACCGCTTCATGCTCCTCCTATTTTTCAGACCGTATCATGCTCCTCATATTTTTCACACCTTTTGAAGCTCTTCATATTTTTCACACCTTTTGAAGCTCTTCATATTTTTCATATTTTTGAATCTCTTCATATTTTCACACCTTTTCAGGCTTCATGTTTTTCAACACCGCTTCATGCTCCTCCTATTTTTCAGACCGTTTCATGCTCATCTCATTTTGACACCTTTTGAAGCTCTTCATATTTTTCACACCTTTTGAAGCTCTTTATATTTTTCACACCTTTTCAGGCTCTTCATGATTTTCAACACCGCTTCATGCTGCTTCTATTTTTGAGACCGTTTCATGCTCCTCATATTTTTGACACGTTTTGAAGCTCTTCATATTTTTCAAACCTTTTCAGGCTCTTCATGTTTTTGAACAACGTTTCATGCTCCTCCTATTTTTCAGACCGTTTCATGCTCCTCATATATTTGACACCTTTTTAAACTCTTCATATTTTTCACACCTTTTCAGGCTCTTCATGTTTTTGAACACCACTTCATGCTCCTCCTAATTTTCAGACCGTTTCATGCTCCTCATATATTTGACACCTTTTGAAGCTCTTCGTATATTTCACACCTTTTCAGGCTCTTCATGTTTTTCAACACCACTTCATGCTCCTCCTATTTTTAAGACCGTTTTATGCTCCTCATATTTTTGACACCTTTAGAAGCTCTTCATATTTTTCACACATTTTCAGGCTCTTCATGTTTTGAACACCTTTTCTTGCTCCTCCTATTTTGCAGACCGATTCTTTCTCCTCATATTTTGGACAGTTTTGAAACTCTTCATATTTTTCACACCTTTTCAGGGTCTTCATGTTTTTCAACACCGCTTCATGTTCCTCCTATTTTTCAGACCGTTTCATGCTCCTCATATTTTGGACACCTTTTGAAGCTCTTCATATTTTTCACACCTTTTCAGGCTCTTCATGTTTTTCAACACCACTTCATGCTCCTTCTATTTTTCAGATAGTTTCATGCTCTTCATGTATTTCACACCTTTTGAAGCTCTTCATAATTTTCACACCATTTCAGGCTCTTCATGATTTTCAACACCGCTTCATGCTCCTCCTATTTGTCAGAACTTTTCATGCTCATCTCTTTTTCACACCTTTAGAAGCTCTTCATATTTTTCACACCTTTTCAGGCTCTTCATGATTTTCAACATCGCTTCATGCTCCTCCTATTTTTCAGACCTTTTCATGCTCATTTCTTTTTTCACAACTTTTCAAGGTCTTCATATTTTTCACACCGTTTGAATCTCTTCATATTTTTCACACCTTTTCAGGCTCTTCATATTTTTGAACACGACTTCATGCTCCTCTTATTTTTCACACCGTTTCATGCTCATCTCATTTTTGACACCTTTTGAAGCTTTGCATATTTTTCACATCTTTTGAAGCTCTTCCTATTTTTCACATTTTTAAGCTCTTCATATTTTTCACACGATTTCAGACTCTTCATGTTTTTCAACACAGGTTCATGCTCCTGTTATTTATCATACCGTTTCATGCTCCTCATATTTTTGACACGTTTTGAGGCTCTTCATATTTTTCACACCTTTTCAGGCTCTTCATGTTTTTCAACACCATTTCATGATCCTCCTACTTTTCAGACCGTTTCATGCTCCTCATATATTTGACACCTTTTGAAGCTCTTCTTATATTTCACACCTTTTCAGGCTCTTCATGTTTTTCAACACCACTTCATGTTCCTCATATTTTTAAGACTGTTTCTTGCTCCTCATATTTTTGACACCTTTAGAAGCTCTTCATATTTTTCACACCTTTTCAGGCTGTTCATGTTTTTCAACAACGCTTCATGCTCCTCCTATTTTTCAGACCGTTTAATCCTCCTCATGTATTTCACACCTTTTGAAGCTCTTCATATTTGTTACACCTTTTCAGGCTATTCATGTTTTTGAACACCGTTTCATGCTCCTCCTATTTTGCAGACCGTTTCATTCTCCTCATATTTTTGACACCTTTTGAAGCTCTTCATATATTTCCCACATTTTCAGGCTTTTCATTTTTTTCAACACCACTTCATGCTTCTCCTATTTTTCAGAGCGTTTCATGCTCATCTGATTTTAACACCTTTTGAAACTCTTCATATTTTTCACACCTTTTCAGGCTCTTCATGATTTACAACACCGCTACATGCTCCTCCGATTTTTCAGACTGTTTCATTCTCATCTCATTTTTGACACCTTTTGAAGCTCTGCAAGTTTTTCACCCCTTTTGAAGCTCTTCATATTTTTCTATTTTTGAAGGTCTTCATATTTTCACACCTTTTCAGACTCTTCATATTTTTCAACACCGCTTCATCCTCCTCCTATTTTTCAGAACGTTTCATGCTCCTCATATTTTTGAAACCTTTTGAAGCTCTTCATATTTTTCACACCTTTTCAGGCTTTTCATGTTTTTGAACACAGTTTCATGTTCCTCCTATTTTTCAGACCGTTTCATGCTCCTCATATTCTTGACACCTTTTGAAGCTCTTCATATTTTTCACACCTTTTCAGGCTCTTCATGTTTTTGAACACCGCTTCATGCTCCTCCTATTTTTCAGACCGTTTCATGATCATCTCAGGTTTGACACCTTTTGAAGCTTTGCATATTTTTCACAGCTTTTCAGACTCTTCATGTTTTTTAACACCGCTTCATGCTCCTCCTATTTCTCAGACCGTTTCAGGCTCCTCATAATTTTCACACCTTTTGAAGCTCTTCATATTTCTCACACCTTTTCAGGCTCTTCATGTTTTTGAACACCGCTTCATGCTCCTCCTATTTTTCAGACCGTATCATGCTCCTCATATTTTTCACACCTTTTGAAGCTCTTCATATTTTTCACACCTTTTCAGGCTCTTCATAGTTTTGAACACGACTTCATGCCCCTCTTATTTTTCAGACCGTTTCATGTTCATCTCATTTTTGACATCTTTTGAAGCTTTGCATATTATTCACATCTTTTGAAGCTCTTCATATTTTTCACATTTTTGAAGCTCTTCATATTTTTCACACGATTTCAGACTCTTCATGTTTTTCAACACCGGTTCATGCTCCTGCTATTTATCATACCGTTTCATACTCCTCATATTTTTGACACGTTTTGAGACTCTTCATATTTTTCACACCTTTTCAGGCTCTTCATGTTTTTGAACACCGTTTCATAATCCTCCTATTTTTCAGACCGTTTCATGCTCCTCATATTTTTGACACCTTTTAAAGCTCTTCATATTTTTCACACCTTTTCATCTTCTTCAAGTTTTTCAACACCGCTTCATCCTCCTCCTATTTTTAAGACCGTTTCATGCTCTTCATATTTTTGACACCTTTAGAAGCTCTTCATATTTTTCACACCATTTCATCCTCTTCAAGTTTTTGAACACCGCTTCATCCTCCTCCTATTTTTAAGACCGTTTCATGCTCCTCATATTTTTGACACCTTTTGAAGCATCATAATTTTCACACCTTTTCAGGCTCTTCATGTTTTTCAAAACCACTTCATGCTCCTCCTATTTTTCAGACCGTTTCATGCTCCTCATGTATTTCACACCTTTTGAAGCTCTTCATATTTTTCACACCTTTTCAGGCTCTTCATGATTTTCAACACCGCTTCATGCTCCTCCTATTTTTCAGACCGTTTCATGCTCCTCATATTTTTCACACCTTTTGAAGCTCTTCATATATTTCACACTTTTCAGGTTCTTGATGTTTTTCAACACCACTTCATGCTCCGCCTATTTTTCAGGCCGTTTCATGCTCCTCATATTTTTGACACCTTTAGAAGCTCTTCATATTATTCACACCTTTTCAGGCTCTTCATGTTTTTGATCACCGCTTCATGCTCCGCCTATTTTTCAGACCGTTTCATTCTCCTCACATCTTTGACACCTTTTGAAGCTCTTCAGATATTTCACACCTTTTCAGGCTCTTCATTTTTTTCAACACCAATTCATGATCATCCTATTTTTCAAATCGTTTCACGCTCCTCATGTGTTTCACACATTTTGAAGCTCTTCATATGTTTCACACCTTTTCAGACTCTTCATGTTCTTCAACATCGCTTCATGCTCCTCCTATTTTTCAGACCGTTTCATACTCCTCATATTTTTGACATCTTTTGAAGCTCTTCATATTTTTCACACCTTTTCAGGGTCTTCATGTTTTTCAACACCGCTTCATGCACCTCCTATTTTTCAGAACGTTTCATGCTCATCTCATTTTTGACACCTTTTGAAGCTTTTCTTATTTTTCACAACTTTTCAGGCTCTTCATGTTTTGAACACCGCTTCATGCTAATCCTATTTTTCAAACCATATCGTGCTCCTCATATTTTTTACACCTTTTGAAGCTCTTCATATTTTTCACACCTTTTCAGGCTCTTCATGTTTTTGAACACCGCTTCATGCTCCTCTTATTTTTCAGACCGTTTCATGCTCCTCATGTATTTAACACCTTTTGAACCTATACATATTTTCCACACCTTTTCAGACTGTTCATGTTTTTCAACACCGCTTCATGCTCCTCCTATTTTCACCGTTTCATGCTCCTCATATTTTTCACACATTTTGAAGCTGTTCATATTTTTCACACCTTTTCAGGCTCTTCATGTTTTTCAACACCGCTTCATGCTCCTCCTATTTTTCAGACGGTTTCATGCTCCTCATGAATTTCACACCTTTTGAAGCTCTTCATATTTTTCACACCTTTTCATGCTCCTCATGTTTTTCAACACCACTTCATGCTCCTCCTATTTTTCAGACCATTCCGTGCTCCTCATATTTTTGACACCTTTTGAAGCTTTTCATATTTTTCACACCTCTTCAGGCTCTTCATTTTATTCAACACCACTTCATGCTCCTCCTATTTTTCAGACCGTTTCAGGCTCATCTAATATTTGACACCATTTGAAGCTCTTCATATTTTTCACACCTTTTGAAGCTCTTCATATTTTTCACACGTTTTCAGGCTCTTCATGTTTTTCAACATCGCTTCATTCTCCTCCTATTTTTCAAACCGTTTCATGCTCATCTCATTTTGACACCTTTTGAAGCTCTTCATATTTTTCACACATTTTGAAGCTCTTCATATTTTTCACACGTTTTCACGCTCTTCATGTTTTTCAACACCGCTTCATGCTCCTCCTATGTTTCAGACCGTTTAATCCTCCTCATGTATTTCACACGTTTTGAATCACTTCATATTTTTCACACATTTTCAGGCTCTTCATGTTTTTGAACACCATTTCATGCTCCTCCTATGTTGCAGACCGTTTCATTTTCCTCATATTTTTGACACCTTTTGAAGCTCTTCATATTTTTCACACCTTTTGAAGCTCTTCATATTTCTCACAGCTTTTCAGGCTCTTCATTTTTTCAACACCACTTCATGCTCCTCCTGTTTTTCAGACCGTTTCTTTCTCATCTCATTTTGACACGTTTTGAAGCTCTTCATATTTTTCATACATTTTGAAGCTGTTCATATTTTTCACACCTTTTCAGGCTCTTCATGTTTTTCAACACCGCTTCATGCTCCTCCTATTTTTCAGACCATTCCATGCTCCTCATATTTTTGACACCTTTTGAAGCTTTTCATATTCTTCACACCTTTTGAAGCTCTTCATATTTTTCACACGTTTTCAGGCTCTTCATGTTTTTCAACACCGCTTCATTCTCCTCCTATTTTTCAGACCGTTTCATGCTCATCTCATTTTGACACCTTTTGAAGCTCTTCATATTTTTCACACCTTTTGAAGCTCTTCATATTTCTCACAGCTTTTCAGGCTCTTCATTTTTTCAACACCACTTCATGCTCCTCCTGTTTTTCAGACCGTTTCTTTCTCATCTCATTTTGACACGTTTTGAAGTTTCTTCATATTTTTCACACATTTTGAATCTGTTCATATTTTTCACACCTTTTCAGGCTCTTCATGTTTTTCAACACCGCTTCATGCTCCTCCTATTTTTCAGACCGTTTCATGCTCCTCATATTTTTGACACCTTTTTAAACTCTTCATATTTCTCACACCTTTTCATGCTCTTCATGTTTTTGAACACCACTTCATGCTCCTCCTAATTTTCAGACCGTTTCATGCTCCTCATATATTTGACACCTTTTGAAGCTCTTCGTATATTTCACACCTTTTCAGGCTCTTCATGTTTTTCAACACCACTTCATGCTCCTCCTATTTTTAAGACCGTTTTATGCTCCTCATATTTTTGACACCTTTAGAAGCTCTTCATATTTTTCACACATTTTCAGGCTCTTCATGTTTTGAACACCTTTTCTTGCTCCTCCTATTTTGCAGACCGATTCATTCTCCTCATATTTTGGACAGTTTTGAAACTCTTCATATTTTTCACACCTTTTCAGGCTCTTCATATTTTTCAACACCGCTTCATGTTTCTCCTATTTTTCAGACCGTTTCATGCTCCTCATATTTTGGACACCTTTTGAAGCTCTTCATATTTTTCACACCTTTTCAGGCTCTTCATGTTTTGCAACACCACTTCATGCTCCTTCTATTTTTCAGATAGTTTCATGCTCTTCATGTATTTCACACCTTTTGAAGCTCTTCATAATTTTCACACCATTTCAGGCTCTTCATGATTTTCAACACCGCTTCATGCTCCTCCTATTTGTCAGAACTTTTCATGCTCATCTCTTTTTCACACCTTTAGAAGCTCTTCATATTTTTCACACCTTTGCAGGCTCTTCATGATTTTCAACATCGCTTCATGCTCCTCCTATTTTTCAGACCTTTTCATGCTCATTTCTTTTTTCACAACTTTTCAAGGTCTTCATATTTTTCACACCTTTTGAATCTCTTCATATTTTTCACACCTTTTCAGGCTCTTCATATTTTTGAACACGACTTCATGCTCCTCTTATTTTTCACACCGTTTCATGCTCATCTCATTTTTGACACCTTTTGAAGCTTTGCATATTTTTCACATCTTTTGAAGCTCTTCCTATTTTTCACATTTTTAAGCTCTTCATATTTTTCACACGATTTCAGACTCTTCATGTTTTTCAACACAGGTTCATGCTCCTGTTATTTATCATACCGTTTCATGCTCCTCATATTTTTGACACGTTTTGAGGCTCTTCATATTTTTCACACCTTTTCAGGCTCCTCATGTTTTTCAACACCATTTCATGATCCTCCTACTTTTCAGACCGATTCATGCTCCTCAAATTTTTGGCACCTTTTGAAGCTCTTCATATTCTTCACACCTTTTCAGGCTCTTCAGGTTTTTGAACACCGCTTCAAGCTCCTCTTATTTTTCAGATCGTTTCATGCTCCTCATATTTTTGACACCTTTTGAAGCTCTTCATATTTTTCACATCTTTTCAGGCTTTTCTTGTATTGCAACACTGCTTCATGCTCCTCCTATTTTTCAGACGGTTTCATGCTCCTCATATTTTTGACACCTTTTGAAGCTCTTCATATATTTCACACCTTTTCAGGCTCTTCATGTTTTTCAACACCACTTCCTGCTCCTCCTATTTTTCAGACCGTTTCATGGTCATCTCATTTTGGACACCTTTTGAAGCTCTTCATATTTTTCACACCTTTTGAAGCTCTTCATATTCTTCATACGTTTTCATGCTCTTTATGTTTTTCAACACCTTTTCATGCTCCTCCTATTTTTCAGACCGTTTCATGCTCCTCATATTTTTGACACCTTTTGAAGCGCTTCATATTTTTCACACCTTTTCATGCTTTTCATGTTTTTGAACACCGCTTCATGCTCCTCCTATTTTTCACACCTTTTGAACCTCTTCATATTTTCCACACCTTTTCAGGCTCTTCATGTTTTTGAACACCGCTTCATGCTCCTCCTATTTTTCAGACCGTTACATGCTCCTCATGTATTTCACACCTTTTGAAACTCTTCATTTTTTTGACACAATTTCAGCCTCTTCATGTTTCTGAACACCGTTTCATGCTCCTCCTATTTTTCAGACCGTTTCATGCTCTTCATATTTTTGACACCTTTTGAAGTTCTTCATATTTTTCACACCTTTTGAACCTCTTCATATATTTCACACCTTTACAGGCTCTTCATGTTTTTCAACACCACTTCATGCTCCTCCTATTTTTCAGACCGTTTCATGCTCATCTAGTTTTTGACATCTTTTGAAGCTCTTCATATATTTCACACCTTTTGAAGCTCTTCATATTTTTAATATTTTTGAAGCTCTTCATATTTTTCACAAATTTTCAGTCTCTTCATGTTTTTGAACACCGCTTCATGCTCCTCCTATTTTTCAGATCGTTTCATACTCCTCATATTTTTGAGACCTTTTGAAGCTCTTCATGTATTTCACACCTTTTCAGGCTCTTCAGGTTTTAGAACAACGCTTCATGCTCCTACTATTTTTCCGACCATATCATGCTCCTCATATTTTTCACACCTTTTGAAGCTCTTCATATTTTTCACACATTTTCAGGCTATTCATATTTTTGAACACCATTTCATGCTCCTACTATTTTTCAGAGAGTTTCATGCTCCTCATGTATTTCACACCTTTTGAAGCTCTTCATATTTTTCACAACTTTTCAGGCTCTTCATGTGTTTGAACACCGCTTCAGGCTCATCCTATTTTTCAGAACTTTTCATGCTCCTCATATTTTTGACACCTTTTGAAGCTCTTCATATTTCTCACACATTTTCAGGCTCTTCACGTTTTTCAACTCCACTTCATGCTCCTCCTCTTTTTCAGACCGTTTCATGCTCCTCATATTTTTGACACCTTTTGAAGCTCCTCATATTTTTTACACCTTTTGAAGCTCTTCATATATTTCATACTTTTTCAGGGTCTTCATGATTTGCAACAACACTTCATGCTCCTCCTATTTTTTAGACCGTTTCATGCTCCTCATATTTTTGACACCTTTTGAAGCTCTTCATATTTTTCACAACTTTTCGGGCTCTTCATGTTTCTCAACAGCGCTTCATGCACCTCCTACTTTTCAGACCGTTTCATGCTCCTCATATTTTTGACACCTTTTGAAGCTCTTCATATATTTCACACATTTTCAGGCTCTTCATGTTTTTCAACATCACTTCATGCTCCTCCTATTTTTTAGTCCGTTTCATGCACATCTCATTTTTGACAACTTTTGAAGCTCTTCATATTTTTCACACCTTTTCAAGATCTTCATATTTTTCACACCTTTTCAAGCTCTTCATATTTTTTAAACCTCTTCAGGCTCTGCATGTTTTTCAACACCGCTTCTTGCTCCTCCTATTTCTCAGACCATTTCATCCACGTCATATTTTTGACACCTTTTGATGCTCTTCATATTTTTCACACCTTTTGAAGCTCTTCATATTTTTCACACCATTTCAGGCTCTTCATGATTTTCAACACCGCTTCATGCTCCTCCGATTTTTCAGACCGTTTCATGCTCATCTCATTTTTGACACCTTTTGAAGCTCTTCATATTTTTGACACCTTTTGAAGCTCTTCATATTTTTCACAACTTCTCATGCTCTTCATGTTTTTGAACACCGTTTCATGATCCTCCTCTTTTTCAGAACGTTTCATGCTCCTCATATTTTTGACACCTTTTAAAATTCTTCATATTTTTCACACCTTTTAAGGCTCTTCATGTTTTTGAACATCGCTTCATGCTACTCCTATTTTTCAGACCGTTTCATGCTACTCATATACTTGACAGCTTTTGAAGCTCTTTATATTTTTCACACCTTTTCAGACTCTTCATGTATTTGATCAGCGTTTCATGCTCCTTTATATTTCAGACCGTTTCATGCTCCTCATATTTTTGACACCTTTTGAAGCTCTTCATATTTTTCAAACCTTTTCAGGCTCTTCATTTTTGTCAACACCGCTTCATGCTCCTCGTATATTTAAGACCGTTTCATGCTCCTCATATTTTTGACACATTTTGAAGCTCTTCATATTTTTCACACCTTTTCAGGCTCTTCATGTTTTTGAACACCGCTTCATGCTCCTCCTATTTTTCAGACCGTTTCATGCTCCTCCTGTATTTCACACCTTTTGAAGCTCTTTATATTTTTCACACCTTTTTAGGCTCTTCATGTTTTTGAACACGATTTCAGGCTCCTCCTATTTTTCAGACCGTTTCATGCTCCTCATATTTTTGACACCTTTTGAATCTCTTCATATTTCTCAAACGTTTTTACACTCTTCATGTTTTTCAACACCCCTTCTTGCTCATCCTATTTTTCAGACCGTTTCATGCTCATCTCACTTTTGACACATTTTGAAGCTCTTCATATTTTCCACACCTTTTGAAGCTCTTCATATTTTTCAAACGTTTTCAGGCTCTTCATTTTTTTCAACACCGCTTCTTGCTCCTCCTATTTTTCAGATCGTTTCATGCTCCTCATATTTTTGACACCTTTTGAAGCTCTTCATATTTCTCACACCTTTTCAGGCTCTTCATGTTTTTCAACACCGCTTCATGCTCCTCCCATTTTTCAGACCGTTTCATGCTCCTCATATTTTTGACACCTTTTGAAGCTCTTCATATTTTTCACACCTTTTCAGGCTCTTCATGTTTTTCAACACCGCTTCTTGCTCCTCCTATTTTTCAGATCGTTTCATGCTCCTCATATTTTTGACACCTTTTGAAGCTCTTCATATTTTTCACACCTTTTCAGGCTCTTCATGTTTTTCAACACCGCTTCATGCTCCTCCCATTTTTCAGACCGTTTCATGCTCCTCATATTTTTGACACCTTTTGAAGCTTTGCATATTTTTCACAGCTTTTCAGGCTCTTCATGTTTTTTAACACCGCTTCATGCTCCTCCCATTTTTCAGACCGTTTCATGCTCCTCATATTTTTGACACCTTTTGAAGCTCTTCATATTTTTCACACCTTTTCAGGCTCTTCATGTTTTTCAACACCGCTTCATGCTCCTCCCATTATTCAGACCGTTTCATGCTCCTCATATTTTTGACACCTTTTGAAGCTCTTCATATTTTTCACACATTTTCAGGCTCTTCATGTTTTTCAACACCGATTCATGCTCCTCATATTTTTGACACCTGTTGAAGCTCTTCATATTTTTCACACCTTTTCATGTTTTTCATGTTTTTCAACACCACTTCATGCTTCTCCTATTTTTCAGACCGTTTCATGCTCCTCGTATTTTTCACACCTTTTGAAGCTTTCATATTTTACAACCTTTTTAGGCTCTTCATGTTTTTGAACACGGTTTCATGCTCCTCCTATTTTTCAAACTGTGTCATGCTCATCTCATTTTTAACAACTTTTGAAGCTCTTCATATTTTTCACACCTTTTGAAGCTCTTCATATTTCTCAAACGTTTTCAGGCTCTTCATGTTTTTCAACACCCCTTCTTGCTCATCCTATTTTTCAGACCGTTTCATGCTTCTCTCATTTCTGACACATTTTGAAGCTCTTCATATATTTCACACATTTTCAGGCTCTTCATGTTTTTCAACACCATTTCATGCTCCTCCTATTTTTCAGACCGTTTCATACTCATCTCGCTTTTGACACATTTTGAAGCTCTTCATATTTTCCACACCTTTTGAAGCTCTTCATATTTTTCAAACGTTTTCAGGCTCTTAATGTTTTTCAACACCGCTTCTGGCTCCTCCTATTTATCAGACCGTTTCATGCTCCTCATATTTTTGACACGTTTTGAAGCTCTTCATTTTTTTCACACCTTTTGAAGCTCTTCATATTTTTCACACCTTTTCAGGCTCTTCATGTTTATTACACCGCTTCATGCTGCTCATATTTTTCAGACCGTTTCATGCTCCTCATATTTTTGACACCTTTTGAAGGTCTTCATATCTGTCACACGTTTTCAGGCTCTTCATGTTTTTTACACCGCTTCATGCTGCTCCTATTTTTCAGACCGTTTCATGCTCCTCATATTTTTGACACCTTTTGAAGCTCTTCATATTTTTCACACCTTTTCAGGCTCTTCATGTTTTTGAACACCGTTTCATTCTCCTCCTATTTTTCAGACGGTTTCATGCTCCTCATATTTTTGACACCTTTTGAAGCACTTCATATTTTTCACACCTTTTCAGGCTCTTCATGTTTTTCAACACCGCTTCATGCTCCTCCAATTTTCAGACCGTTTCATGCTCCTCATATTTTTGACACGATTTGAAGCTCTTCATATTTTTCACACCTTTTCAGGGTCTTCATGTTTTTCAACACTGCTTCATGCTCCTCCAATTTTCAGACCATTTCATGCTCCTCATATTTTTGACACGATTTGAAGGTCTTCATATTTTTCACACCTTTTCAGGGTCTTCATGTTTTTCTACACCGCTTCATGCTCCTCCTATTTTTGACACCTTTTGAAGCTCTTCGTATATTGCACACCTTTTCAGGCATTTCATGTTTTTGACCACCGTTTTATGCTCCTCATATTTTGACAGGTTTTGATGCTCTTCATATTTTTCACAGCTTTTCAGGCTCTTCATGTTTTTCAACACCACTTCATGCTCCTCCTATTTTTCATACCGTTTCCTGCTCCTCATAGTTTTGACACATTGGAAGCTCTTCATATTTTACACACCATTTGAGGCTCTTCATGTTTTTCAACACCGCTTCATGCTCCTCCTATTTTTCAGACCGTTTCATGCTCCTCATGTATATCACACCTTTGGAAGCTCTTCATAATGTTCACACCTTTTCAGGCTCTTCATATTTTTCAACACCGTTTCATGCTCTCCCAATTTTTCAGACCGTTCCATGCTCCTCATATTTTTGACACCTTTTGAAGCTCTTCATATTTTTCACTTCTTTTCAGGCTCTTCATGTTTTTCAACACCGATTCATGCTCCTCCTATTTTTCAGATCGTTTCATGCTCCTCTCATTTCTAACACATTTTGAAGCTTTTCAAATATTTCACACATTTTCAAGCTCTTCATATTTTTCAACACAACTTCATGCTCCCCCTATTTTTCAGACCGTTTCATGCTCATCTCATTTTTAAGATCTTGTCAAACTCTTAATATTTTTCCCAGCTTTTGAACCTCTTCATATTTTCCACACTTTTTCAGGCTCTTCAGGTCTTTCAATACCGCTTCTTGCTGCTCCTAATTTTCAGATCGTTTCATGCTCCTCATATTTTTGACACATTTTGAAGCTCTTCATATTTTTCACACCTTTTCAGGCTCTTCATATTTTTGAACACCGCTTCATGCTCCTCCTATTTTTGACACCTTTTGAAGCTCTTCATATTTTTCACACATTTTCAGGCTCTTCTTGTTATTGAACACCGCTTCATGCTCCTCCTATTTTTCAAACCATTTCATGCTCCTCATATTTTTCACATCTTTTGAAGCTCTTCATATTTTTCACACCTTTTCAGGCTCTTCATGTTTTTCAACACCGCTTCATGCTCCTCCTATTTTCCAGACCGTTTCATGCTCCTCATTTTTTTCACATCTTTTGAAGCTCTTCATATTTTTCACACCTTTTCAGGCTCTTCATGTTTTTCAACACCGCTTCATGCTCCTCCTATTTTCCAGACCGTTTCATGCTCCTCATTTTTTTCACACCTTTTGAAGCTCTTCATATTTTTCACACGTTTCATGCTCTTCATGTTTTTAACCACCGCTTCATGCTCATCCTATTTTCCAGACCGTTTCATGCTCCTGATATTTTTGATACGTTTTGAAGCTCTTCATATTTTTCACACCTTTTGAAGCTCTTCATATTTTTCACACCTTTTCAGGCTCTTCATGTTTTTGAACACCGCTTCATGCTCCTCCTATTTTTCAGACCGTTTCATGCTCCTCATGTATTTCACACCTTTTGAAGCTCTTCATATTTTTCTCAACTTTTCAGGCTCTCATGTTTTTGAACACAGCTTCTTGCTCCTCCTATTTTACAGACCGTTTCATGCTCCTCATGTATTTCACACATTTTGAAGCCCTTCATATTTTTCACAACTTTTCAGACTCTTCAGGTTTTATAACACGGTTTCATGCTCCTCCTATTTTTCAGACCGTTTCATGCTCCTCATATTTTTGACACCTTTTGAAGCTCTTCATATTTTTCACACCTTTTCATACTCTTCATGTTTTTGAACACCGTTTTATGTTCCTCCTATTTTTCAAACCATTTCATGATCCTCATGTATTTGACACCTTTGAACGTCTTCATTTTTTTCACACCTTTTCAGGCTCTTCATGTGTTTCAACACCACTTCATGCTCCTCATCTTTTTCAGACCGTTTCATGCTCATCTCATTTTTGAAACATTTTGAAGCTCTTCATATTTTTCACACCTTTTGAATCTCTTCATATTTTTGACACCTTTTCAGGCTCTTCATGTTTTAGAACACCGCATCATGCTCCTCCCATTTTTCAGACCGTTTAATGCTCCTCATGTATTTCACACATTTTGAAGCTCTTCATATTTTTCTCACCTTTTCAGGCTCTTCATGTTTTTGAACACCGCTTCATGCTCCTCCTATTTTTCAGACCTTTTCATCCTCCTCATCTGTTTGACACCTTTTGAAGCTCTTCATATATTTCACACTTTTTCAGGCTCTTCATGTTTTTCAACACCAGTTCATGCTCCTCCTATTTTTCGGACCGTTTCCTGGTCCCCATGTTTTTGACACCTTTTGAAGCTCTTCATATTTTTCACATCATTTCTGTCTCTTCATGTTTTTCAACACCGCTTCATGCTCCTGCAATTTTTCAGAACGTTTCATGCTCCTCATATTTTTCACACTTTTTGAAGCTCTTCATATATTTCACACCTTTTCAGTCTCTTCATGTTTTTCAAACCTTTTCAGGCATTTCATGTTTTTCAACAATGATTCATGCTCCTCCTATTTTTCACACCGTTTCATGCTCCTCATATTTTTGACACCTTTTGAAACTCTTCATATTTTTCACACCTTTTCAGGCTCTTCATATTATTCAACACCTCTTCATGCTCCTCCTATTTTTCAGACCTTTTAATTCTCCTCATATTTTTCACACATTTTGAAGCTCTTCATATATTTCACATCTTTTCAGGCTCCTCATGTTTTAGAGCACCGCTTCATGCTCCTCATATTTTCAGACCGTTTCATGCTCCTCATACATTTGACACCTTTTAGCTCTTCATATTTTTCACACCTTTTCATGCTCTTCATGTTTTTCAACACCGCTTCATGCTCCTCCTATTTTTCAGACCGTTTCATGCTCCTCATATTTTTGACACGTTTTGAGGATCTTCATATATTTCACACCTTTTCAGGCCCTTCATGTTTTTGAACACCGTTTTATGTTCCTCCTATTTTTCAGACCGTTTCATGCTTCTCATGTATTTCACACCTTTTGAAGCTCTTCATATTTTTCACACCTTTTGAATCTCTTCATATTTTTGACACCTTTTCAGGCTCTTCATGTTTTAGAACACCGCATCATGCTCCTCCCATTTTTCAGACCGTTTAATGCTCCTCATGTATTTCACACATTTTGAAGCTCTTCATATTTTTCTCACCTTTTCATGCTCTTCAAGATTTTCAACAACGCTTCATGCTCCTCCAATTTTTCAGACTGTTACATGCTCGTCATATTTTTCACACCTTTTAAAGCTCTTCATATTTTTCTCACCTTTTCAGGCTCTTCATATTGTTCAGCACCAGTTCATGCTCCCCTATTTTTCAGACCGTTTCATGCTCATCTCATTTTTTACACCTTTTGAAGCTCTTCATATTTTGCACACCCTTTCAGGCACTTCATGTTTTTCAGCTCCACTTCATGCTCCTCCTATTTTTCAGACCGTTTCATGCTGGTCTCATTTTTTACATCTTTTGAAGCTCTTCATATTTTTCACACCTTTTCAGGCTCTTCATGTTTTTCAACACAGCTTCATGCTCCTCCTATTTTTCAGACCGTTTCATGCTACTCCTGTTTTTCAGACCGTTTCTTGCTCCTCATATTTTTGACACTTTTTGAAGCTCTTCATATTTTTCACACCTTGTCTGGCTCTTCATGTTTTTCAACACAGCTTCATGCTCCTCCTATTTTTCAGACCGTTTCATTCTCCTCAAGTTTTTGACACCTGTTGAAGCTCTTCACATTTTTCACACCATTTCAGGCTCTTCACGATTTTCAACACCGCTTCATGATCCTCCTATTTTTCAGTCCGTTTCATGCTCTTCCTATTTTTCAGACCGTTTCATGCTCCTCCTATTTTTCAGACCGTTTCTTCTCCTCATATATTTGACACATTTTGAAGCTCTTCCTATTTTTCCACACCTTTTCAGTCTCTTCATGTTTTTCCACACCGTTTAATGCTCCTCCTATTTTTCAGAACGTTTAATGCTCCTCATAATTTTGACACCTTTTTAAGCTCTTCATATTTTTCACACCTTTTCAGGCTCTTCATGTTTTTGAACACCGCTTCATGCTCCTCCTTTTTTTCAGACCGTTTCTTTCTCCTCTTATATTTGACACTTTTTGAAGCTCTTCATATTTTTCACACCTTTTCAGGCTCTTCATGTTTTTGAACACCGATCCATGCTCCTCCTATTTTTCAGACCGTTTCATGCTCCTCATATTTTTCACACCTTTTGAAGCTCTTCATATTTTTCACACCTTTTCAGGCTCTTCAGGTTTTTCAGCTCCACTTCATGCTCCTCCTATATTTCAGACCGTTTCATGCTGCTCAAATTTTCTACACCTTTTCAAGCTCTTCATATTTTTCACACCTTTTCAGCCTCTTCATGTTTTTGAACACAGCTTCATGCTCCTCCTATTTTTCAATCGTTTCATGCTCCTCCTATTTTCCGACCGTTTCTTGCTCCTCATACTTTTGACACTTTTTGAAGCTCTTCATATTTTTCACACCTTTTCTGGCTCTTCATGTTTTTGAACACAGCTTCATGCTCCTCCAATTTTTCAGACCGTTTCATGCTCGTCATATTTTTCACACATTTTAAAGCTCTTCATATTTTTCTCACCTTTTCAGGCTCTTCATGTTTTTCAGCACCAGTTCATGCTCCTCCTATTTTTCAGACCGTTTCATGCTCATCTCATTTTTTACACCTTTTGAAGCTCTTCATATTTTGCACACCTTTTCAGGGACTTCATGTTTTTCAGCTCCACTTCATGCTCCTCCAATTTTCAGACCGTTTCATCCTGCTCTCATTTTTTACACCTTTTGAAGCTCTTCATATTTTTCACACCTTTTCAGGCTCTTCATGTTTTTCAACACAGCTTCATGCTCCTCCTATTTTTCAGATCGTTTCATGCTACTCCTATTTTTCAGACCGTTTCTTGCTCCTCATATTTTTGACACTTTTTGAAGCTCTTCATATTTTTCACACCTTGTCTGGCTCTTCATGTTTTTCAACACAGCTTCATGCTCCTCCTATTTTTCAGACCGTTTCATTCTCCTCAAGGTTTTGACACCTGTTGAAGCTCTTCACATTTTTCACACCATTTCAGGCTCTTCACGATTTTCAACACCGTTTAATGCTCCTCCTATTTTTCAGACCGTTTCATGCTCATCTAATTTTTGAGACCTTTTGAAGCTCTTCATATTTTTCACATTTTTGAAGCTCTTCATATTTTTCACACCTTTTCAGCCTCTTCATGATTTTCAACACCGCTTAATGCTCCTCCTATTTTTCAGAACGTTTCATGCTCATCTCATTTTTTACACCTTTGAAGCTCTTCATAATTTTCACACCTTTTCAGGCTCTTCATATTTTTCGCACCTTTTCAGGCTCTTCATGTTGTTGAATACAGCTTCATGCTCCTCCTATTTTTCAGACCGTTTAATGCTCCTCATAATTTTGACACCTTTTTAAGCTCTTCATATTTTTCACCACTTTTCAGGCTCTTCATGTTTTTGAACACCGCTTCATACTCCTGCTATTTTTCAGCCCGTTTCATGCTCATCTCATTTGACAGCTTTTGAGCTCTTCATATTTTTCACACCTTTTGAAGCTCTTCATATTTTTCACACCTTTTCAGGCTCTTCATGTTTTTGAACACGGTTTCATGATCCTCCTATTTTTCAGAAAGTTTCATGCTCCTCATATTTTTGACACCTTTTAAACCTCTTCATATTTTTCACACATTTTCAAGCTCTTCAAGATTTTCAACTACGCTTCATGCTCCTCCTTTTTTTCAGACCGTTTCATGCTCATCTCATTTTTGACAGCTTTTGAAGCTCTTCATATTTTTCACACCTTTTCAGGCTCTTCATGTTTTTGAACACCGCTTCATGCTCCTCCTTTTTTTCAGACCATTTCTTTCTCCTCTTATATTTGACACTTTTTGAAGCTCTTCATATTTTTCACACCTTTTCAGGCTCTTCATGTTTTTGAACACCGATCCATGCTCCTCCTATTTTTCAGACCGTTTCATGCTCCTCATATTTTTCACACCTTTTGAAGCTCTTCATATTTTTCACACCTTTTCAGGCTCTTCAGGTTTTTCAGCTCCACTTCATGCTCCTCCTATATTTCAGACCGTTTCATGCTGCTCAAATTTTCTACACCTTTTCAAGCTCTTCATATTTTTCACACCTTTTCAGCCTCTTCATGTTTTTGAACACAGCTTCATGCTCCTCCTATTTTTCAATCGTTTCATGCTCCTCCTATTTTCCGGCCGTTTCTTGCTCCTCATGCTTTTGACACTTTTTGAAGCTCTTCATATTTTTCACACCTTTTCTGGCTCTTCATGTTTTTGAACACAGCTTTATGCTCCTCCAATTTTTCAGAACGTTTCATGCTCGTCATATTTTTCACACCTTTTAATGCTCTTCATATTTTTCTCACCTTTTCACGCTCTTCATGTTTTTCAGCACCAGTTCATGCTCCTCCTCTTTTTCAGAAAGTTTCATGCTCCTCATATTTTTGAAACCTTTTGAAGCTGTTCATATTTTTCTCACATTTTCAGGCTCTTCCTTTTTTTCAACACCATTTCATGCTCCTCTTATTTTTCAGACCGTTTCATGTTGCTCCTATTTTTCAGACCGTTTCATGATCCTCTTATATTTGACACTTTTTGAAGCTCTTCATATTTTTCACACCTTTTCAGGCTCTTCATATTTTTCGCACCTTTTCAGTCTCTTCATGTTTTTGAACACAGCTTCATGCTCCTCCTATTTTTCAGACCGTTTCATGCTCCTCATGTATTTCACACCTTTTGAAGCTCTTCATATTTCCCATACCTTTTCAGGCTCTTCATGTTTTTCAAAACCGCTTCATGCTCCTCCTATTTTTCAGACCGTTTCATGCTCCTCATATTTTTGAAACCTTTTGAAACTCTTCATATATTTCACACCATTTCAGGCTGTTCATGTTTTTCAACACAGTTTCATGCCCTCATATTTTTCAGACCGTTTCATGCTCCTCCTATTCTTGAGACCGTTTCATGCTCCTCATATTTTTGACACGTTTTGAAGCTCTTCATATTTTTCACACCTTTTCAGGCTCTCCATGTTTTTCATCAGCGATTCATACTCCTCCTATTTTTGAGGCCGTTTCATGCTCCTCATATTTTTGACACCTTTTGAAGCTCTTCATATTTTTCACACCTTTTCAGGCTCTTCATGTTTTTCAACACCGTTTCATGCTCGTCCTATTTTTCAGATCGTTTCATGCTCCTAATATATTTCACAACTTTTGAAGCTCTTCATATTTTTCACACCTTTTCAGGCTCTTCATGTTTTTCAACACCGCTTCATGATCCTCATATTTTTCAGAAAGTTTCATGCTCCTCATATTTTTGACACCTTTTAAACGTCTTCATATTTTTCACACCTCTTCAGGCTCTTCATGTTTTTCAAAACCATTTCATGCTCCTCTTATATTTAAGACCATTTCATGTTGCTCCTATTTTTCAGACCGTTTCATGATCCTCATATTTTTGGAACCTTTTGAAGCTCTTCATATTTTTCATAACTTTTCAAGCTCTTCCAGATTTTCAACAACGCTTCAAGCTCCTGCTTTTTTTCAGACCGTTTCATGCTCATCTCATTTTTGACAGCTTTTGAAGCTCTTCATATTTTTCACACCTTTTCAGGCTCTTCATGTTTTTGAACACCACTTCATGCTCCTCCTTTTTTTCAGACCGTTTCTTTCTCCTCATATATTTGACACTTTTTGAAGCTCTTCATATTTTTCACACCTTTTCAGGTTCTTCATTTTTGTCAACAAAGCTTCATGCTCCTCCTATTTTTCAGACCGTTTCATGCTCCTCATATTTTTCACACCTTTTGAAGCTCTTCATATTTTTCACACCTTTTCAGGCTCTTCATGTTTTTCAGCACCAGTTCATGCTCCTCCTATTTTTCAGACCGTTTCATGCTCATCTCGTTTTTTACACCTTTTGAAGCTCTTCATATTTTGCACCCTTTTCAGGCACTTCATGTTTTTCAGCTCCACTTCATGCTCCTCCTATTTTTCAGACCGTTACATGCTGCTCAAATTTTTTACACCTTTTGAAGCTCTTCATATGTTTCACACCTTTTCAGGCTCTTTATGTTTTTGAACGCCACTTCATGCTCCTCGTATGTTTCAGACCGTTTCATGCTCCTCATATTTTTGACACGTTTTGGGGCTCTCATATTTTTCACACAATTTCCAGGCTCTTCATATTTTTGAACACCGTTTCATGCTCCTCATATTTTTCACACCTTTTGAAGCTCTTCATATTTTTCGCACCTTCTCAGGCGCTTCATGTATTTGAAAACAGATTCATGCTCCTTCTGTATTTCAGACCGTTTCATGCTCCTCCTATTTTTCAGACTGTTTCATGCACTTCTTATTATTGACACCTTTTGAAGCTCTTCATATTTTTCACCCCTTTTCAGGCTCTTCATGTTTTTGAACACCGTTTCATGCTCCTCCTATTTTTCAGACCGTTTCATGCTCCTCATATTTTTGACACCTTTTGAAGCTCTTCATATTTTTCATACCTTTTCAGGCTCTCCATATTTTTGAACACCGCTTCATGCTCCTCCTATTTTTGAAATCGTTTCATGCTCCTCATATTTTTGACACCTTTTGAATCTCTTAATATTTGTCACACCTTTTCAGGCTCTTCATGTTTTTGAACATCGCTTTATCCTCCTCCTATTTTTCAGACCGTTCCCTGCTCTTCATATTTTTCAAACCTTTTGAAGCTCTTCATATTTTTCACACCTTTTCAGGCTCTTCATATTTTTAAACACCGCTTCATGCTCCTTCTTTTTTTCAGACCGTTTCATGTTCCTCATATTTTTGACACCTTTTGAAGCTCTTCATATATTTCATACCTTTTCAGGCTCTCCATATTTTTGAACACCGCTTCAAGCTCCTCCTATTTTTGAGACCGTTTCATTCTCCTCATATTTTTGACACCTTTTGAAGCTCTTCATATTTGTCACACCTTTTCAGGCTCTTCATGTTTTTGAACTCGGCCTTATCTTCCTCCTATTTTTCAGACAGTTCCATGCTCTTCATATTTTTCAAACCTTTTGAAGCTCTTCATATTTTTCACACCTTTTCAGGCTCTTCATGTTTTTAAACACTGCTTCATGCTCTTCCTATTTTTCAGACCGTTTCATGCTCCTCATATTTTTCACACCTTTTGAAGCTCTTCATATTTTCACACCTTTTCATGCTCCTCATTTTTTTCACACCGTTTCATGCTCCTCCTATTTTTCAGACCGTTTCATGCTCCTCATATTTTTCACACATCTTGAAGCTCTTTATATTTGTCACACCTTTTCAGGCTCTTCATGTTTTTTAACACCGCTTCATGCTCCTCCTATTTTTGAGATCGTTTTATGCTCCTCATATTTTTCACACCTTTTGAAGCTCTTCATATTTTTCGCACCTTCTCAGGCGCTTCATGTATTTGAGCACAGATTCATGCTCCTCCTATATTTCAGACCGTTTCATGCTCCTCCTATTTTTCAGACTGTTTCATGCACGTCTTATTATTGACACCTTTTGAAGCTCTTCATATTTTTCACCCCTTTTCAGGCTCTTCATGTTTTTGAACACCGCTTCATGCTCCTGCTATTTTTCAGACCGTTTCATGCTCATCTCATTTGACAGCTTTTGAAGCTCTTCATATTTTTCACACATTTTGAAGCTCTTCATATTCTTCACACATTTTCAGGCTCTTCATGTTTTTCAACACCGCTTCTTGCTCCTCCTATTTTTCAGACCGTTTCATGTTCCTCATATTTTGACACGTTTTGAAGCTCTTCATGTTTTTCACACCTTTTCAGGCTCTTCATGTTTTTGAACACCGTTTCATGCTCCGCCTATTTTTCAGACCGTTTCAGTCTCCTCATATTTTTGACATCTTTTGAAACTCTTCATATTTTTCACACCTTTTGAAGTTCTTCATATTTTTCACACCTTTTCAGGCTCTTCATGTTTTTCAACACTGCTTCATAATCCTCCTATTTTTAAGACCGTTTCACGCTGCTCCTATTTTTCAGACCGTTTCATGATCCTCATATTTTTGAAAACTTTTGAAGCTCTTCATATTTTTCACACCTTTTCAAGCTCTTCAAGATTTTCAACAACGCTTCATGCTCCTGCTTTTTTTCAGACCGTTTCATGCTCATCTCATCTTTGACAGCTTTTGAAGCTCTTCATATTTTTCACAGCTTTTGAAGCTCTTCACATTTTTCACACCTTTTCAGGCTATTCAAGTTTTTGAACATCACTTCATGCTCCTCCTATTTTTCAGACCGTTTCTTTCTCCTCATATATTTGACACTTTTTGAAGCTCTTCATATTTGTCACACCTTTTCAGGCTCTTCATGTTTTTGAACACCACTTCATGCTCCTCCTATTTTTCAGACCGTTTCATGCTCCTCATATTTTTCACACCTTTTGAAGCTCTTCATATTTTTCACACCTTTTCAGGCTCTTCATGTTTTTCAGCACCAGTTCGTGCTCCTCCTATTTTTCAGACCGTTTCATGCTCATCTCATTTTTACACCTTTTGAAACTCTTCATATTTTGCACACCTTTTCAGGCACTTCATGTTTTTCAGTTCCACTTCATGCTCCTCCTATTTTTCAGACCGTTTCATGCTGCTCAAGTTTTTTACAGCTTTTGAAGCTCTTCATATTTTTCACACTTTTTCAGGCTCTTCATGTTTTTGAACACAGCTTCCTGCTCCTCCTATTTTTCAGATCATTTCATGCTCCTCCTATTTTCCGACCGTTTCTTGCTCCTCATATTTTTGACACTTTTTGAAGCTCTTCATATTTTTCACACCTTTTCTGGCTCTTCATGTTTTTGAACACAGCTTCATGCTCCTCCTATTTTTCAGACCGTTTCATGCTCATCATATTTTTCACACCTTTTAAAGCTCTTCATATTTTTCACACCTTTTCAGGCTCTTCATGTTTTCAGCACCAGTTCATGCTCCTCCTATTTTTCAGACCGTTTCATGCTCATCTCATTTTTTACACCTTTTGAAGCTCTTCATATTTTACACATCTTTTCAGGCTCTTCATGTTTTTCAACACAGCTTCATGCTCCTCCTATTTTTCAGACCGTTTCATTCTCCTCAAGTTTTTGACACCTGTTGAAGCTCTTCACATTTTTCACACCATTTCAGGCTCTTCACGATTTTCAACACCGCTTCATGATCCTCCTATTTTTCAGACCGTTTCATGCTCTTCTTATTTTTCAGACCATTTCATGCTCCTCCTATTTTTCAGACCGTTTCATTCTCCTCATATATTTGACACATTTTGAAGCTCCTCCTATTTTTCCACACCTTTTCCGGCTCTTCATGTTTCTCCACGCCGTTTAATGCTCCTCCTATTTTTCAGACCGTTTCATGCTCATCTAATTTTTGACACCTTTTGAAGCTCTTCATATTTTTCACACCTTTTCAGGCTCTTCATATTTTTCGCACCTTTTCAGTCTCTTCATGTTGTTGAACACAGCTTCATGCTCTTCCTATTTTTCAGACCGTTTAATGCTCCTCATAATTTTGACACCTTTTGAAGCTCTTCATATTTTTCACACATTTTCAGGCTCTTCATATTTTTCACACATTTTCAGGCTCTTCATGTTTTTCAACACCGCTTCTTGCTCCTCCTATTTTTCAGACCCTTTCATGCTCCTCATATTTTGACACGTTTTGACGCTCTTCATATTTTTCACACCTTTTTAGGCTCTCATGTTTTTGAACACCGTTTCATGCTCCGCCTATTTTTCAACCGTTTCATTCTCCTCATATTTTTGACACCTTTTGAAGCTCTTCATATGTTTCACACCTTTTAAAGCTCTTCATGTTTTTTAACACCGTTTCATGCTCCTCCTATATTTCAGACAGTTTCATGCTCCTCATATTTTGACACCTTTTGAAGCTCTTCATATTTTTCACACATTTTCAGGGTCTTCATGTTTTTCTACACCACTTCATGCTCCTCCTATTTTTCAGACCATTTCCTGCTCCTCATATTTTTGACACCATTTGAAGCTCTTTATATGTTTCACACCTTTTGAAGCTCTTCATGTTTTTTAACACCATTTCATGCTCCTCCTATTTTTCAGATCGTTTCATGCCCCTCATATTTTTGACACCTTTTGAAGCTCTTCATATATTTCACACCTTTTCAGGCTCTTCATGTTCTTTAACACCGCTTCATGCTCCGACTATTTTTCAGACCGTTTCCTGCTCCTCATATTTTTCACATCTTTTGAAGCTTGACATAATTTCACAGCTTTTCAGGCTCTTCATGTTTTTGAATACCGCTTCATGCTCCTCTCATTTTTCAGACCGTTTCATGCTCCTTATATTTTTGACACCTTTTGAAGCTCTTCATATTTTTCACACCTTTTCTGGCTCTTCATGTTTTTGAATACCGCTTCATGCTCCTCCTATGTTTCAGACCGTTTCATGCTCCTCATATGTATGACAACTTTTGAAGCTCTTCATATTTTTCACACCTTTTCAGGCTCTTCATGTTTTTGAACACCGCTTCATGCTCCTCCTATTTTTCAGACCATTCATGCTCCTCATATTTTTGACAACCTTTGAAGCACTTCATATTTTTCACATCTTTTCTGGCTCTTCATGTTTTTGAACTCCGTTTCTTGCTCCTCCAATATTTCAGACCGTTTCATTCTCCTCATGTTTTTGACACCTTTTGAAGCTCTTCATATTTTTCACACATTTTCAGGCTCTTCATGTTTTTCAACACCGCTTCATGCTCCTCCTATTTTTCAGACAGTTTAATGCTCCTCATATTTTTCACACCTTTTGAAGCTTGACATAATTGCACACCTTTTGAGGCTCTTCATGTTCTTTATCACCGCTTCATGCTCCTACTATTTTTCAGACCGTTTCCTGCTCCTCATATTTTTCGCACCTTTTGAAGCTTGACATAATTTCTCAGCTTTTCAGGCTCTTCATGTTTTTGAATACCGCTTCATGCTCCTCCTATTTTTCAGACCGTTTCATGCTCCTTATATTTTTGACACCTTTTGAAACTCTTCGTATTTTTCACACCTTTTCTGGCTCTTCATGTTTTTGAATACCACTTCATGCTCCTCCTATTTTTCAGACCGTTTCATGCTCCTCATATATACGACACCTTTTGAAGCTCTTCATATTTTTCACACCTTTTCAGGCTCTTCATCTTTTTGAACTCCGTTTCTTGCTCCTCCGATATTTCAGACCGTTTCATGCTCCTGATATTTTTGACACCTTTTGAAGCTCTTCATATATTTCACACCATTTCAGGCTCTTCATGTTTTTTAACACCGCTTTATACTCCTCCTATTTTTCAGACCGTTTCATGCTCCTCATATTTTTCACATCTTTTGAAGCTTGTCATAATTTCACAGCTTTTCAGGCACATCCTGTTTTTCAACACCGATTAATGCTCCTCCTATTTTTCAGACCGTTTCATGCTCCTCATATTTTTGACACCTTTTGAAGCTCTTCATGTTTTTCTCACCTCTTCAGGCTCTTCATGTATTTCAACACGGCTTCATGTTCCTACTATTTTTCAGACCGTTTCATGATCCTCATATTTTTGACACCTTTTGAAGCTCTTCATATTTTTCACACCTTTTAAGGCTCTTCATGTTTTTGAACACCGCTTCATGCTCCTCCTATTTTTCAGACCGTTTCATGCTCCTCATATTTTTGACACCTTTTGAAGCTCTTCATATTTTTCACACCTTTTCAGGCTCTCCATATTTTTGAACACCGCTTCATGCTCCTCCTATTTTTGAGACCGTTTCATGCTCCTCATATTTTTGACACCTTTTGAAGCTCTTTATATTTGTCACACCTTTTCAGGCTCTTCATGTTTTTGAACATCGCTTTATCCTCCTCCTATTTTTCAGACCATTCCCTGCTCTTCATATTTTTCAAACCTTTTGAAGCTCTTCATATTTTTCACACCTTTTCAGGCTCTTCATATTTTTAAACACCGCTTCATGCTCCTTCTTTTTTTCAGACCGTTTCATGCTCCTCATATTTTTGACACCTTTTGAAGCTCTTCATATTTGTCACACCTTTTCAGGCTCTTCATGTTTTTGAACTCGGCCTTATCTTCCTCCTACTTTTCAGACCGTTCCATGCTCTTCATATTTTTCAAACCTTTTGAAGCTCTTCATATTTTTCACACTTTTTCAGGCTCTTCATGTTTTTAAACACCGCTTCATGCTCTTCCTATTTTTCAGACCGTTTCATGCTCCTCATATTTTTCACACCTTTTGAAGCTCTTCATATTTTTCACACCTTTTCATGCTCTTCATTTTTTTCACACCGTTTCATGCTCCTCCTATTTTTCAGACCGTTTCATGCTCCTCATATTTTTCACACATCTTGAAGCTCTTTATATTTGTCACACCTTTTCAGGCTCTTCATGTTTTTTAATACCGCTTCATGCTCCTCCTATTTTTGAGGTCGTTTTATGCTCCTCATATTTTTCACACCTTTTGAAGCTCTTCATATTTTTCACCCCTTTTCAGGCTCTTCATGTTTTTGAACACCGCTTCATGCTCCTGCTATTTTTCAGACCGTTTCATGCTCATCTCATTTGACAGCTTTTGAAGCTCTTCATATTTTTCACACCTTTTGAAGCTCTTCATATTCTTCACACATTTTCAGGCTCTTCATGTTTTTCAACACCGCTTCTTGCTCCTCCTATTTTTCAGACCGTTTCATGTTCCTCATATTTTGACACGTTTTGAAGCTCTTCATGTTTTTCACACCTTTTCAGGCTCTTCATGTTTTGGAACACTGTTTCATGTTCCGCCTATTTTTCAGACCGTTTCAGTCTCCTCATATTTTTGACACCTTTTGAAGCTCTTCATATTTTTCACACCTTTTGAAGCTCTTCATATTTTTCACACCTTTTCAGGCTCTTCATGTTTTTCAACACTGCTTCATAATCCTCCTATTTTTACGACCGTTTCATGTTGCTCCTATTTTTCAGACCGTTTCATGATCCTCATATTTTTGAAAACTTTTGAAGCTCTTCATATTTTTCACACCTTTTCAAGCTCTTCAAGAATTTCAACAACGCTTCATGCTCCTGCTTTTTTTCAGACCGTTTCATGCTCATCTCATTTTTCACACCTTTTAAAGCTCTTCATATTTTTCACACCTTTTCAGGCTCTTCATGTTTTCAGCACCAGTTCATGCTCCTCCTATTTTTCAGACCGTTTCATGCTCATCTCATTTTTTACACCTTTTGAAGCTCTTCATATTTTACACACCTTTTCAAGCTCTTCATGTTTTTCAACACAGCTTCATGCTCCTCCTATTTTTCAGATCGTTTCGTTCTCCTCAAGTTTTTGACACCTGTTGAAGCTCTTCACATTTTTCACACCATTTCAGGCTCTTCACGATTTTCAACACCGCTTCATGATCCTCCTATTTTTCAGACCGTTTCATGCTCTTCTTATTTTTCAGACCGTTTCATGCTCCTCCTATTTTTCAGACCGTTTCATTCTCCTCATATATTTGACACATTTTGAAGCTCCTCCTATTTTTCCACACCTTTTCCGGCTCTTCATGTTTCTCCACGCCGTTTAATGCTCCTCCTATTTTTCAGACCGTTTCATGCTCATTTAATTTTGACACCTTTTGTAGCTCTTCATATTTTTCACACCTTTTCAGGCTCTTCATATTTTTCGCACCTTTTCAGTCTCTTCATGTTGTTGAACACAGCTTCATGCTCTTCCTATTTTTCAGACCGTTTAATGCTCCTCATAATTTTGACACCTTTTGAAGCTCTTCATATTTTTCACACCTTTTCAGGCTCTTCATATTTTTCACACATTTTCAGGCTCTTCATGTTTTTCAACACCGCTTCTTGCTCCTCCTATTTTTCAGACCGTTTCATGCTCCTCATATTTTTCACACCTTTTGAAGCTTGACATAATTGCACAGCTTTTCAGGCTCATCATGTTTTTGAATACCGCTTCATGCTCCTCCTATTTTTCAGACCGTTTCATGTTCCTTATATTTTTGACACCTTTTGAAGCTCTTCATATTTTTCACATCTTTTCAGGCAATTCATGTTTTTCAACACCACTTCATTCTTCTCCTATTTTTCAGATCGTTTCATGCTCCTCATATTTTTGACACCTTTTGAAGCTCTTCATATATTTCCCACTTTTTCAGGCTCATCATATTTTTCAACACCACTTCATGCTCCTCCTATTTTTCAGGCCGTTTCATGCTCATCTCATTTTTGACACCTTTTGAAGCTCTTCATATATTTCACACCTTTTCAGGCTCTTCATGTTCTTTAACACCGCTTCATGCTCCGACTATATTTCAGACCGTTTCCTGCTCCTCATATTTTTCACATCTTTTGAAGCTTGACATAATTTCACAGCTTTTCAGGCTCTTCATGTTTTTGAATACCGCTTCATGCTCCTCTTATTTTTCAGACCGTTTCATGCTCCTTATATTTTTGACACGTTTGAAGCTCTTCATATTTTTCACACCTTTTCTGGCTCTTCATGTTTTTGAATACCGCTTCATGCTCCTCCTATTTTTCAGACCGTTTCATGCTCCTCATATATATGACAACTTTTGAAGCTCTTCATATTTTTCACACCTTTTCAGGCTCTTCATGTTTTTGAACACCGCTTCATGCTCCGCCTATTTTTCAGACCATTCATGCTCCTCATATTTTTGACAACCTTTGAAGCACTTCATTTTTTTCACATCTTCTGGCTCTTCATGTTTTTGAACTCCGTTTCTTGCTCCTCCAATATTTCAGACCGTTTCATTCTCCTCATGTTTTTGACACCTTTTGAAGCTCTTCATATTTTTCACACATTTTCAGGCTCTTCATGTTTTTCAACACCGCTTCATGCTCCTCCTATTTTTCAGACAGTTCATGCTCCTCATATTTTTCACACCTTTTGAAGCTTGACATAATTGCACACCTTTTCAGGCTCTTCATGTTCTTTATCACCGCTTCATGCTCCTACTATTTTTCAGACCGTTTCCTGCTCCTCATATTTTTCGCACCTTTTGAAGCTTGACATAATTTCTCAGCTTTTCAGGCTCTTCATGTTTTTGGATACCGCTTCATGCTCCTCCTATTTTTCAGACCGTTTCATGCTCCTCATATATACGACACCTTTTGAAGCTCTTCATATTTTTCACACCTTTTCAGGCTCTTCATCTTTTTGAACTCCGTTTCTTGCTCCTCCTATTTTTCAGACCGTTTCATGTTCCTTATATTTTTGACACCTTTTGAAGCTCTTCATATTTTTCACATCTTTTCAGGCAATTCATGTTTTTCAACACCACTTCATTCTTCTCCTATTTTTCAGATCGTTTCATGCTCCTCATATTTTTGACACCTTTTGAAGCTCTTCATATATTTCCCACTTTTTCAGGCTCATCATATTTTTCAACACCACTTCATGCTCCTCCTATTTTTCAGGCCGTTTCATGCTCATCTCATTTTCGACACCTTTTGAAGCTCTTCATATATTTCACACCTTTTCAGGCTCTTCATGTTCTTTAACACCGCTTCATGCTCCGACTATTTTTCAGACCGTTTCCTGCTCCTCATATTTTTCACATCTTTTGAAGCTTGACATAATTTCACAGCTTTTCAGGCTCTTCATGTTTTTGAATACCGCTTCATGCTCCTCCTATTTTTCAGACCGTTTCATGCTCCTCATATTTTTGACACCTTTTGAAGCTCTTCATGTTTTTCTCAACTCTTCAGGCTCTTCATGTATTTCAACACCGCTTCATGTTCCTACTATTTTTCAGACCGTTTCATGCTCCTCATATTTTTGACACCTTTTGAAGCTCTTCATATTTTTCACACCTTTTAAGGCTCTTCATGTTTTTGAACACCGCTTCATGCTCCTCCTATTTTTCAGACCGTTTCATGCTCCTCATATTTTTGACACCTTTTGAAGCACTTCATATTTTTCACACCTTTTCAGGCTCTCCATATTTTTTTAACACCGCTTCATGCTCCTCCTATTTTTGAGACCGTTTCATGCTCCTCATATTTTTGACACCTTTTGAAGCTCTTAATATTTGTCACATCTTTTCAGGCTCTTCATGTTTTTGAACATCGCTTTATCCTCCTCCTATTTTTCAGACCATTCCCTGCTCTTCATATTTTTCAAACCTTTTGAAGCTCTTCATATTTTTCACACCTTTTCAGGCTCTTCATATTTTTAAACACCGCTTCATGCTTCTTCTTTTTTTCAGACCGTTTCATGTTCCTCATATTTTTGACACCTTTTGAAGCTCTTCATATTTTTCATACCTTTTCAGGCTCTCCATATTTTTGAACACCGCTTCATGCTCCTCCTATTTTTGAGACCGTTTCATGCTCCTCATATTTTTGACACCTTTTGAAGCTCTTCATATTTGTCACACCTTTTCAGGCTCTTCATGTTTTTGAACTCCGCCTTATCTTCCTCCTATTTTTCAGACCGTTCCATGCTCTTCATATTTTTCAAACCTTTTGAAGCTCTTCATATTTTTCACACTTTTTTAGGCTCTTCATGTTTTTAAACACCGCTTCATGCTCTTCCTATTTTTCAGACCGTTTCATGCTCCTCATATTTTTGAAAACTTTTGAAGCTCTTCATATTTTTCACACTTTTTCAAGCTCTTCAAGATTTTCAACAACGCTTCATGCTCCTGCATTTTTTCAGACCGTTTCATGCTCATCTCATTTTTCACACCTTTTAAAGCTCTTCATATTTTTCACACCTTTTCAGGCTCTTCATGTTTCAGCACCAGTTCATGCTCCTCCTATTTTTCAGACCGTTTCATGCTCATCTCACTTTTTACACCTTTTGAAGCTCTTCATATTTTACACACCTTTTCAAGCTCTTCATGTTTTTCAACACAGCTTCATGCTCCTCCTATTTTTCAGACCGTTTCGTTCTCCTCAATTTTTTGACACCTGTTGAAGCTCTTCACATTTTTCACACCATTTCAGGCTCTTCACGATTTTCAACACCGCTTCATGATCCTCGTATTTTTCAGACCGTTTCATGCTCTTCTTATTTTTCAGACCGTTTCATGCTCCTCCTATTTTTCAGACCGTTTCATTCTCCTCATATATTTGACACATTTTGAAGCTCCTCCTATTTTTCCACACCTTTTCCGGCTCTTCATGTTTCTCCACGCCGTTTAATGCTCCTCCTATTTTTCAGACCGTTTCATGCTCATCTAATTTTTGACACCTTTTGAAGCTCTTCATATTTTTCACACCTTTTCAGGCTCTTCATATTTTTCGCACCTTTTCAGTCTCTTCATGTTGTTGAACACAGCTTCATGCTCTTCCTATTTTTCAGACCGTTTAATGCTCCTCATAATTTTGACACCTTTTGAAGCTCTTCATATTTTTCACACCTTTTCAGGCTCTTCATATTTTTCACACATTTTCAGGCTCTTCATGTTTTTCAACACCGCTTCTTGCTCCTCCTATTTTTCAGACCGTTTCATGTTCCTTATATTTTTGACACCTTTTGAAGCTCTTCATATTTTTCACATCTTTTCAGGCAATTCATGTTTTTCAACACCACTTCATTCTTCTCCTATTTTTCAGATCGTTTCATGCTCCTCATATTTTTGACACCTTTTGAAGCTCTTCATATATTTCCCACTTTTTCAGGCTCATCATATTTTTCAACACCACCTCATGCTCCTCCTATTTTTCAGGCCGTTTCATGCTCATCTCATTTTTGACACCTTTTGAAGCTCTTCATATTTTTCACACCTTTAGAAGCTCTTCATATTTTTCACACGTCCTCAGGCTCTTCATGTTTTTCAACACCGCTTCATGCTCCTCCTATTTTTCAGACCGTTTCCTGCTCCTCATATATTTGACACCTTTTGAAGCTCTTCATATGTTTCACACCTTTTGAAGCTCTTCATATTTTTTAACACCGTTTCATGCTCCTCGTATTTTTCTGAACGTATCCCGCTCCTCATATGTTTCACACCTTTTGAAGCTCTTCATGTTTTTTAACACCTTTTCACGTTCCTCCTATATTTCAGACAGTTTCATGCTCCTCATATTTTGACACCTTTTGAAGCTCTTCATATTTTTCACACCTTTTCAGGGTCTTCATGTTTTTCTACACCACTTCATGCTCCTCCTATTTTTCAGACCGTTTCCTGCTCCTCATATATTTGACACCTTTTGAAGCTCTTTATATGTTTCACACCTTTTGAAGCTCTTCATGTTTTTTAACACCGTTTCATGCTCCTCCTATTTTTCAGACAGTTTCATGCGCCTCATATTTTTGACACCTTTTGAAGCTCTTCATATATTTCACACCTTTTCAGGCTCTTCATGTTCTTTATCACCGCTTCATGCTACTACTATTTTTCAGACCGTTTCCTGCTCCTCATATTTTTCGCACCTTTTGAAGCTTGGCATAATTTCTCAGCTTTTCAGGCTCTTCATGTTTTTGAATACCGCTTCATGCTCCTCCTATTTTTCAGACCGTTTCATGCTCCTTATATTTTTGACACCTTTTGAAACTCTTCGTATTTTTCACACCTTTTCTGGCTCTTCATGTTTTTGAATACCACTTCATGCTCCTCCTATTTTTCAGACCGTTTCATGCTCCTCATATATACGACACCTTTTGAAGCTCTTCATATTTTTCACACCTTTTCAGGCTCTTCATCTTTTTGAACTCCGTTTCTTGCTCCTCCGATATTTCAGACCGTTTCATGCTCCTGATATTTTTGACACCTTTTGAAGCTCTTCATGTTTTTCTCACCTCTTCAGGCTCTTCATGTATTTCAACAACGCTTCATGTTCCTACTATTTTTCAGACCGTTTCATGATCCTCATATTTTTGACACCTTTTGAAGCTCTTCATACTTTTCACACCTTTTAAGGCTCTTCATGTTTTTGAACACCGCTTCATGCTCCTCCTATTTTTCAGACCGTTTCCTGCTCTTCATATTTTTCAAACCTTTTGAAGCTCTTCATATTTTTCACACCTTTTCAGGCTCTTCATATTTTTAAACACCGCTTCATGCTCCTTCGTTTTTTCAGACCGTTTCATGTTCCTCATATTTTTGACACCTTTTGAAGCTCTTCATATTTTTCATACCTTTTCAGGCTCTCCATATTTTTGAACACCGCTTCATGCTCCACCTATTTTTGAGACCGTTTCATGCTCCTCATATTTTTGACACCTTTTGAAGTTCTTCATATTTGTCACACCTTTTCAGGCTCTTCATGTTTTTGAACTCGGCCTTATCTTCCTCCTATTTTTCAGACCGTTCCATGCTCTTCATATTTTTCAAACCTTTTGAAGCTCTTCATATTTTTCACACCTTTTCAGGCTCTTCATGTTTTTAAACACCGCTTCATGCTCTTCCTATTTTTCAGACCGTTTCATGCTCCTCATATTTTTCACACCTTTTGAAGCTCTTCATATTTTTCACACCTTTTCATGCTCTTCATTTTTTTCACACCGTTTCATGCTCCTCCTATTTTTCAGACCGTTTCATGCTCCTCATATTTTTCACACATCTTGAAGCTCTTTATATTTGTCACACCTTTTCAGGCTCTTCATGTTTTTTAACACCGCTTCATGCTCCTCCTATTTTTGAGATCGTTTTATGCTCCTCATATTTTTCACACCTTTTGAAGCTCTTCATATTTTTCACCCCTTTTCAGGCTCTTCATGTTTTTGAACACCGCTTCATGCTCCTGCTATTTTTCAGACCGTTTCATGCTCATCTCATTTGACAGCTTTTGAAGCTCTTCATATTTTTCACACCTTTGAAGCTCTTCATATTCTTCACACATTTTCAGGCTCTTCATGTTTTTCAACACCGCTTCTTGCTCCTCCTATTTTTCAGACCGTTTCATGTTCCTCATATTTTGACACGTTTTGAAGCTCTTCATGTTTTTCACACCTTTTCAGGCTCTTCATGTTTTTGAACACTGTTTCATGCTCCGCCTATTTTTCAGACCGTTTCAGTCTCCTCATATTTTTGACACCTTTTGAAGCTCTTCATATTTTTCACACCTTTTGAAGCTCTTCATATTTTTCACACCTTTTCAGGCTCTTCATGTTTTTCAACACTGCTTCATAATCCTCCTATTTTTACGACCGTTTCATGTTGCTCCTATTTTTCAGACCGTTTCATGATCCTCATATTTTTGAAAACTTTTGAAGCTCTTCATATTTTTCACACCTTTTCAAGCTCTTCAAGATTTTCAACAACGCTTCATGCTCCTGCTTTTTTTCAGACCGTTTCATGCTCATCTCATTTTTGACAGCTTTTGAAGCTCTTCATATTTTTCACACCTTTTGAAGCTCTTCATATTTTTCACACCTTTTCAGGCTCTTCAAGTTTTTGAACACCACTTCATGCTCCTCCTTTTTTTCAGACCGTTTCTTTCTCCTCATATATTTGACACTTTTTGAAGCTCTTCATATTTTTCACACCTTTTCAGGCTCTTCATGTTTTTGAACACCACTTCATGCTCCTCCTATTTTTCAGACCGTTTCATGCTCCTCATATTTTTCACACCTTTTGAAACTCTTCATATTTTGCACACCTTTTCAGGCACTTCATGTTTTTCAGTTCCACTTCATGCTCCTCCTATTTTTCAGACCGTTTCATGCTGCTCAAGTTTTTTACACCTTTTGAAGCTCTTCATATTTTTCACACCTTTTCAGGCTCTTCATGTTTTTGAACACAGCTTCCTGCTCCTCCTATTTTTCAGATCATTTCATGCTCCTCCTATTTTCCGACCGTTTCTTGCTCCTCATATTTTTGACACTTTTTGAAGCTCTTCATATTTTTCACACCTTTTCTGGCTCTTCATGTTTTTGAACACAGCTTCATGCTCCTCCTATTTTTCAGACCGTTTCATGCTCGTCATATTTTTCACACCTTTTAAAGCTCTTCATATTTTTCACACCTTTTCAGGCTCTTCATGTTTTCAGCACCAGTTCATGCTCCTCCTATTTTTCAGACCGTTTCATGCTCATCTCATTTTTTACACCTTTTGAAGCTCTTCATATTTTACACACCTTTTCAGGCTCTTCATGTTTTTGAACACAGCTTCATGCTCCTCCTATTTTTCAGACCGTTTCATTCTCCTCAAGTTTTTGACACCTGTTGAAGCTCTTCACATTTTTCACACCATTTCAGGCTCTTCACGATTTTCAACACCGCTTCATGATCCTCCTATTTTTCAGACCCTTTCATGCTCTTCTTATTTTTCAGACCGTTTCATGCTCCTCCAATTTTTCAGACCGTTTCATTCTCCTCACATATTTGACACATTTTGAAGCTCCTCCTATTTTTCCACACCTTTTCCGGCTCTTCATGTTTCTCCATGCCGTTTAATGCTCCTCCTATTTTTCAGACCGTTTCATGCTCATCTAATTTTTGACACCTTTTGAAGCTCTTCATATTTTTCACACCTTTTCAGGCTCTTCATATTTTTCGCACCTTTTCAGTCTCTTCATGTTGTTGAACACAGCTTCATGCTCTTCCTATTTTTCAGACCGTTTAATGCTCCTCATAATTTTGACACCTTTTGAAGCTCTTCATATTTTTCACACCTTTTCAGGCTCTTCATATTTTTCACACATTTTCAGGCTCTTCATGTTTTTCAACACCGCTTCTTCCTCCTCCTATTTTTCAGACCGTTTCATGCTCCTCATATTTTGACACGTTTTGACGCTCTTCATATTTTTCACACCTTTTTAGGCTCTTCATGTTTTTGAACACCGTTTCATGCTCCGCCTATTTTTCAGACCGTTTCATTCTCCTCATATTTTTGACACCTTTTGAAGCTCTTCATATTTTTCACACCTTTTGACGCTCTTCATATTTTTGACACCTTTTCAGGCTCTTCATGTTTTTCAACACCGCTTCATGCTCCTGCTATTTTTCAGACCGTTTCATACTCCTCATATTTTTGACATTTTTTAAGGCTCTTCATATTTTTCACACCTTTTCAGGCTCTTCATGTTTTTGAACACGGTTTCATGATCCTCCTATTTTTCAGAATGTTTCATGCTCCTCATATTTTTGACACCTTTTAAACCTCTTCATATTTTTCACACCTTTTCAGGCTCTTCATGTTTTTCAACACCGGTTCATGCTCCTCCTCTTTTTCAGAAAGTTTCATGCTCCTCATATTTTTGAAACCTTTTGAAGCTCTTCATATTTTTCTTGCATTTTCAGGCTCTTCTTGTTTTTCAACACCATTTCATGCTCCTCTTATTTTTCAGACCGTTTCATGTTGCTCCTATTTTTCACACATCTTGAAGCTCTTTATATTTGTCACACCTTTTCAGGCTCTTCATGTTTTTTAACACCGCTTCATGCTCCTCCTATTTTTGAGATCGTTTTATGCTCCTCATATTTTTCACACCTTTTGAAGCTCTTCATATTTTTCGCACCTTCTCAGGCGCTTCATGTATTTGAGCACAGATTCATGCTCCTCCTATATTTCAGACCGTTTCATCCTCCTCCTATTTTTCAGACTGTTTCATGCACGTCTTATTATTGACACCTTTTGAAGCTCTTCATATTTTTCACCCCTTTTCAGGTTCTTCATGTTTTTGAACACCGCTTCATGCTCCTGCTATTTTTCAGACCGTTTCATGCTCATCTCATTTGACAGCTTTTGAAGCTCTTCATATTTTTCACACCTTTTGAAGCTCTTCATATTCTTCACACATTATCAGGCTCTTCATGTTTTTCAACACCGCTTCTTGCTCCTCCTATTTTACAGACCGTTTCATGTTCCTCATATTTTGACACGTTTTGAAGCTCTTCATGTTTTTCACACCTTTTCAGGCTCTTCATGTTTTTGAACACTGTTTCATGCTCCGCCTATTTTTCAGACCGTTTCAGTCTCCTCATATTTTTGACACCTTTTGAAGCTCTTCATATTTTTCACACCTTTTGAAGCTCTTCATATTTTTCACACCTTTTCAGGCTCTTCATGTTTTTCAACACTGCTTCATAATCCTCCTATTTTTACGACTGTTTCATGTTGCTCCTATTTTTCAGACCGTTTCATGATCCTCATATTTTTGAAAACTTTTGAAGCTCTTCATATTTTTCACACCTTTTCAAGCTCTTCAAGATTTTCAACAACGCTTCATGCTCCTGCTTTTTTTCAGACCGTTTCATGCTCATCTCATTTTTGACAGCTTTTGAAGCTCTTCATATTTTTCACACCTTTTGAAGCTCTTCATATTTTTCACACCTTTTCAGGCTCTTCAAGTTTTTGAACACCACTTCATGCTCCTCCTTTTTTTCAGACCGTTTCTTTCTCCTCATATATTTGACACTTTTTGAAGCTCTTCATATTTTTCACACCTTTTCAGGCTCTTCATGTTTTTGAACACCACTTCATGCTCCTCCTATTTTTCAGACCGTTTCATGCTCCTCATATTTTTCACACCTTTTGAAGCTCTTCATATTTTTCACACCTTTTCAGGCTCTTCATGTTTTTCAGCACCAGTTCATGCTCCTCCTATTTTTCAGACCGTTTCATCCTCATCTCATTTTTACACCTTTTGAAACTCTTCATATTTTGCACACCTTTTCAGGCACTTCATGTTTTTCAGTTCCACTTCATGCTCCTCCTATTTTTCACACCGTTTCATGCTGCTCAAGTTTTTTACACCTTTTGAAGCTCTTCATATTTTTCACACCTTTTCAGGCTCTTCATGTTTTTGAACACAGCTTCCTGCTCCTCCTATTTTTCAGATCATTTCATGCTCCTCCTATTTTCCGACCGTTTCTTGCTCCTCATATTTTTGACACTTTTTGAAGCTCTTCATATTTTTCACACCTTTTCTGGCTCTTCATGTTTTTGAACACAGCTTCATGCTCCTCCTATTTTTCAGACCGTTTCATGCTCGTCATATTTTTCACACCTTTTAAAGCTCTTCATATTTTTCACACCTTTTCAGGCTCTTCATGTTTTCAGCACCAGTTCATGCTCCTCCTATTTTTCAGACCGTTTCATGCTCATCTCACTTTTTACACCTTTTGAAGCTCTTCATATTTTACACACCTTTTCAGGCTCTTCATGTTTTTCAACACAGCTTCATGCTCCTCCTATTTTTCAGACCGTTTCATTCTCCTCAAGTTTTTGACACCTGTTGAAGCTCTTCACATTTTTCACACCATTTCAGGCTCTTCACGATTTTCAACACCGCTTCATGATCCTCCTATTTTTCAGACCGTTTCATGCTCTTCTTATTTTTCAGACCGTTTCATACTCCTCCTATTTTTCAGACCGTTTCATTCTCCTCATATATTTGACACATTTTGAAGCTCCTCCTATTTTTCCACACCTTTTCTGGCTCTTCATGTTTCTCCACGCCGTTTAATGCTCCTCCTATTTTTCAGACCGTTTCATGCTCATCTAATTTTTGACACCTTTTGAAGCTCTTCATATTTTTCACACCTTTTCAGGCTCTTCATATTTTTCGCACCTTTTCAGTCTCTTCATGTTCTTGAACACAGCTTCATGCTCTTCCTATTTTTCAGACCGTTTAATGCTCCTCATAATTTTGACACCTTTTGAAGCTCTTCATATTTTTCACACCTTTTCAGGCTCTTCATATTTTTCACACATTTTCAGGCTCTTCATGTTTTTCAAAACCGCTTCTTGCTCCTCCTATTTTTCAGACCGTTTCATGCTCCTCATATTTTGACACGTTTTGACGCTCTTCATATTTTTCACACCTTTTTAGGCTCTTCATGTTTTTGAACACGGTTTCATGATCCTCCTATTTTTCAGAATGTTTCATGCTCCTCATATTTTTGACACCTTTTAAACCTCTTCATATTTTTCACACCTTTTCAGGCTCTTCATGTTTTTCAACACCGGTTCATGCTCCTCCTCTTTTTCAGAAAGTTTCATGCTCCTCATATTTTTGAAACCTTTTGAAGCTCTTCATATTTTTCTCGCATTTTCAGGCTCTTCCTGTTTTTCAACACCATTTCATGCTCCTCTTATTTTTCAGACCGTTTCATGTTGCTCCTATTTTTCACACATCTTGAAGCTCTTTATATTTGTCACACCTTTTCAGGCTCTTCATGTTTTTTAACACCGCTTCATGCTCCTCCTATTTTTGAGATGGTTTCATGGTCCTCATATTTTTCACACCTTTTGATGCTCTTCATATTTTTCGCACCTTCTCAGTCGCTTCATGTATTTGAGCACAGATTCATGTTCCTCCTATTTTTCAGACCGTTTCATGCTCCTCATATTTTTCACACATCTTGAAGCTCTTTATATTTGTCACACCTTTTCAGGCTCTTCATGTTTTTTAACACCGCTTCATGCTCCTCCTATTTTTGAGATCGTTTCATGGTCCTCATATTTTTCACACCTTTTGAAGCTCTGCATATTTTTCGCACCTTCTCAGGCGCTTCATGTATTTGAGCACAGATTCATGTTCCTCCTATTTTTCAGACCGTTTCATGCTCCTCATATTTTTCACACATCTTGAAGCTCCTTATATTTGTCACACCTTTTCAGGGTCTTCATTTTTTTTAACACCGCTTCATGCTCCTCCTATTTTTGAGATCGTTTCATGGTCCTCATATTTTTCACACCTTTTGAAGCTCTTCATATTTTTCGCACCTTCTCAGGCGCTTCATGTATTTGAACACAGATTCATGTTCCTCCTATTTTTCAGACCGTTTCATGCTCCTCATATTTTTGACACCTTTTGAAGCTCTTCATTTTTTTCACACCTTTTCAGGCTCTTCATGTTTTTCAACACCGCTTCATGCTCCTCCTATTTTTGAGACCGTTTCATGCTCCTCATATTTTTGACACCTTTTGAAGCTCTTCATATTTTTCACACCTTTTCATGCTCTTCATGTTTTTCACACCATTTCATGCTCCTCCTATTTTTCAGACCGTTACATGCTCCTCATATTTTTCACACGTTTTGAAGCTCTTTATATTTGTCACACCTTTTCAGGCTCTTCTTGTTTTGAACACCGCTTCATGCTCCTCCTATATTTCAGACCGTTTCATGCTCCTCCTATTTTTCAGACTGTTTCATGCACATCTTATTATTGACACCTTTTGAAGCTTTTCATTTTTTTCACACCTTTTCAGGCTCTTCATGTTTTTCAACACCGCTTCATGCTCCTCCAATTTTTCAGACCATTTCATGCTCCTCATGTATTTCACACCTTTTGAAGCTCTTCATATTTTCCATATCTTTCAGGCTCTTCATGTTTTTAAAAACCGCTTCATGCTCCTCCTATTTTTCAGACTGTTTCATGCTCCTCAAATTTTTGACACCTTTTGAAGCTCTTCATATATTTTCCACCTTTTCAGGCTCTTCATTTTTGTGAACTCCGCTTCATGCTCCTCCTTTTCTTCAGACCATTTCATGCTCATCTCATTTTTGACATCTTTTGAAGCTCTTCATATTTTTCACACCTTTTGAATCTCTTCATATTTTTCATATTTTTGAAGCTCTTCATATTTTTCACACCTTTTGAAGCTCTTCATATTCTTCACACATTTTCAGGCTCTTCATGTTTTTCAACACCGCTTCTTGCTCCTCCTATTTTTCAGACCGTTTCATGTTCCTCATATTTTGACACGTTTTGAAGCTCTTCATGTTTTTCACACCTTTTCAGGCTCTTCATGTTTTTGAACACTGTTTCATGCTCCGCCTATTTTTCAGACCGTTTCAGTCTCCTCATATTTTTGACACCTTTTGAAGCTCTTCATATTTTTCACACCTTTTGAAGCTCTTCATATTTTTCACACCTTTTCAGGCTCTTCATGTTTTTCAACACTGCTTCATAATCCTCCTATTTTTACGACTGTTTCATGTTGCTCCTATTTTTCAGACCGTTTCATGATCCTCATATTTTTGAAAACTTTTGAAGCTGTTCATATTTTTCACACCTTTTCAAGCTCTTCAAGATTTTCAACAACGCTTCATGCTCCTGCTTTTTTTCAGACCGTTTCATGCTCATCTCATTTTTGACAGCTTTTGAAGCTCTTCATATTTTTCACACCTTTTCAGGCTCTTCAAGTTTTTGAACACCACTTCATGCTCCTCCTTTTTTTCAGACCGTTTCTTTCTCCTCATATATTTGACACTTTTTGAAGCTCTTCATATTTTTCACACCTTTTCAGGCTCTTCATGTTTTTGAACACCACTTCATGCTCCTCCTATTTTTCAGACCGTTTCATGCTCCTCATATTTTTCACACCTTTTGAAGCTCTTCATATTTTTCACACCTTTTCAGGCTCTTCATGTTTTTCAGCACCAGTTCATGCTCCTCCTATTTTTCAGACCGTTTCATGCTCATCTCATTTTTACACCTTTTGAAACTCTTCATATTTTGCACACCTTTTCAGGCACTTCATGTTTTTCAGTTCCACTTCATGCTCCTCCTATTTTCCACACCGTTTCATGCTGCTCAAGTTTTTTACACCTTTTGAAGCTCTTCATATTTTTCACACCTTTTCAGGCTCTTCATGTTTTTGAACACAGCTTCCTGCTCCTCCTATTTTTCAGATCATTTCATGCTCCTCCTATTTTCCGACCGTTTCTTGCTCCTCATATTTTTGACACTTTTTGAAGCTCTTCATATTTTTCACACCTTTTCTGGCTCTTCATGTTTTTGAACACAGCTTCATGCTCCTCCTATTTTTCAGACCGTTTCATGCTCGTCATATTTTTCACACCTTTTAAAGCTCTTCATATTTTTCACACCTTTTCAGGCTCTTCATGTTTTCAGCACCAGTTCATGCTCCTCCTATTTTTCAGACCGTTTCATGCTCATCTCACTTTTTACACCTTTTGAAGCTCTTCATATTTTACACACCTTTTCAGGCTCTTCATGTTTTTCAACACAGCTTCATGCTCCTCCTATTTTTCAGACCGTTTCGTTCTCCTCAAGTTTTTGACACCTGTTGAAGCTCTTCACATTTTTCACACCATTTCAGGCTCTTCACGATTTTCAACACCGCTTCATGATCCTCCTATTTTTCAGACCGTTTCATGCTCTTCTTATTTTTCAGACCGTTTCATGCTCCTCCTATTTTTCAGACCGTTTCATTCTCCTCATATATTTGACACATTTTGAAGCTCCTCCTATTTTTCCACACCTTTTCTGGCTCTTCATGTTTCTCCACGCCGTTTAATGCTCCTCCTATTTTTCAGACCATTTCATGCTCATCTAATTTTTGACACCTTTTGAAGCTCTTCATATTTTTCACACCTTTTCAGGCTCTTCATATTTTTCGCACCTTTTCAGTCTCTTCATGTTCTTGAACACAGCTTCATGCTCTTCCTATTTTTCAGACCGTTTAATGCTCCTCATAATTTTGACACCTTTTGAAGCTCTTCATATTTTTCACACCTTTTCAGGCTCTTCATATTTTTCACACATTTTCAGGCTCTTCATGTTTTTCAAAACCGCTTCTTGCTCCTCCTATTTTTCAGACCGTTTCATGCTCCTCATATTTTGACACGTTTTGACACTCTTCATATTTTTCACACCTTTTTAGGCTCTTCATGTTTTTGAACACGGTTTCATGATCCTCCTATTTTTCAGAATGTTTCATGCTCCTCATATTTTTGACACCTTTTAAACCTCTTCATATTTTTCACACCTTTTCAGGCTCTTCATGTTTTTCAACACCGGTTCATGCTCCTCCTCTTTTTCAGAAAGTTTCATGCTCCTCATATTTTTGAAACCTTTTGAAGCTCTTCATATTTTTCTCGCATTTTCAGGCTCTTCCTGTTTTTCAACACCATTTCATGCTCCTCTTATTTTTCAGACCGTTTCATGTTGCTCCTATTTTTCACACATCTTGAAGCTCTTTATATTGTCACACCTTTTCAGGCTCTTCATGTTTTTTAACACCGCTTCATGCTCCTCCTATTTTTGAGATGGTTTCATGGTCCTCATATTTTTCACACCTTTTGATGCTCTTCATATTTTTCGCACCTTCTCAGTCGCTTCATGTATTTGAGCACAGATTCATGTTCCTCCTATTTTTCAGACCGTTTCATGCTCCTCATATATTTCACACATCTTGAAGCTCTTTATATTTGTCACACCTTTTCAGGCTCTTCATGTTTTTTAACACCGCTTCATGCTCCTCCTATTTTTGAGATCGTTTCATGGTCCTCATATTTTTCACACCTTTTGAAGCTCTGCATATTTTTCGCACCTTCTCAGGCGCTTCATGTATTTGAGCACAGATTCATGTTCCTCCTATTTTTCAGACCGTTTCATGCTCCTCATATTTTTCACACATCTTGAAGCTCCTTATATTTGTCACACCTTTTCAGGCTCTTCATGTTTTTTAACACCGCTTCATGCTCCTCCTATTTTTGAGATCGTTTCATGGTCCTCATATTTTTCACACCTTTTGAAGCTCTTCATATTTTTCGCACCTTCTCAGGCGCTTCATGTATTTGAACACAGATTCATGTTCCTCCTATTTTTCAGACCGTTTCATGCTCCTCATATTTTTGACACCTTTTGAAGCTCTTCATTTTTTTCACACCTTTTCAGGCTCTTCATGTTTTTCAACACCGCTTCATGCTCCTCCTATTTTTGAGACCGTTTCATGCTCCTCATATTTTTGACACCTTTTGAAGCTCTTCATATTTTTCACACCTTTTCATGCTCTTCATGTTTTTCACACCATTTCATGCTCCTCCTATTTTTCAGACCGTTACATGCTCCTCATATTTTTCACACGTTTTGAAGCTCTTTATATTTGTCACACCTTTTCAGGCTCTTCTTGTTTTGAACACCGCTTCATGCTCCTCCTATATTTCAGACCGTTTCATGCTCCTCCTATTTTTCAGACTGTTTCATGCACATCTTATTATTGACACCTTTTGAAGCTTTTCATTTTTTTCACACCTTTTCAGGCTCTTCATGTTTTTCAACACCGCTTCATGCTCCTCCAATTTTTCAGACCATTTCATGCTCCTCATGTATTTCACACCTTTTGAAGCTCTTCATATTTTCCATATCTTTCAGGCTCTTCATGTTTTTAAAAACCGCTTCATGCTCCTCCTATTTTTCAGACTGTTTCATGCTCCTCAAATTTTTGACACCTTTTGAAGCTCTTCATATATTTTCCACCTTTTCAGGCTCTTCATTTTTGTGAACTCCGCTTCATGCTCCTCCTTTTCTTCAGACCGTTTCATGCTCATCTCATTTTTGACATCTTTTGAAGCTCTTCATATTTTTCACACCTTTTGAATCTCTTCATATTTTTCATATTTTTGAAGCTCTTCATATTTTTCACACCTTTTGAAGCTCTTCATATTCTTCACACATTTTCAGGCTCTTCATGTTTTTCAACACCGCTTCTTGCTCCTCCTATTTTTCAGACCGTTTCATGTTCCTCATATTTTGACACGTTTTGAAGCTCTTCATGTTTTTCACACCTTTTCAGGCTCTTCATGTTTTTGAACACTGTTTCATGCTCCGCCTATTTTTCAGACCGTTTCAGTCTCCTCATATTTTTGACACCTTTTGAAGCTCTTCATATTTTTCACACCTTTTGAAGCTCTTCATATTTTTCACACCTTTTCAGGCTCTTCATGTTTTTCAACACTGCTTCATAATCCTCCTATTTTTACGACTGTTTCATGTTGCTCCTATTTTTCAGACCGTTTCATGATCCTCATATTTTTGAAAACTTTTGAAGCTCTTCATATTTTTCACACCTTTTCAAGCTCTTCAAGATTTTCAACAACGCTTCATGCTCCTGCTTTTTTTCAGACCGTTTCATGCTCATCTCATTTTTGACAGCTTTTGAAGCTCTTCATATTTTTCACACCTTTTGAAGCTCTTCATATTTTTCACACCTTTTCAGGCTCTTCAAGTTTTTGAGCACCACTTCATGCTCCTCCTTTTTTTCAGACCGTTTCTTTCTCCTCATATATTTGACACTTTTTGAAGCTCTTCATATTTTTCACACCTTTTCAGGCTCTTCATGTTTTTGAACACCACTTCATGCTCCTCCTATTTTTCAGACCGTTTCATGCTCCTCATATTTTTCACACCTTTTGAAGCTCTTCATATTTTTCACACCTTTTCAGGCTCTTCATGTTTTTCAGCACCAGTTCATGCTCCTCCTATTTTTCAGACCGTTTCATGCTCATCTCATTTTTACACCTTTTGAAACTCTTCATATTTTGCACACCTTTTCAGGCACTTCATGTTTTTCAGTTCCACTTCATGCTCCTCCTATTTTTCACACCGTTTCATGCTGCTCAAGTTTTTTACACCTTTTGAAGCTCTTCATATTTTTCACACCTTTTCAGGCTCTTCAAGTTTTTGAACACAGCTTCCTGCTCCTCCTATTTTTCAGATCATTTCATGCTCCTCCTATTTTCCGACCGTTTCTTGCTCCTCATATTTTTGACACTTTTTGAAGCTCTTCATATTTTTCACACCTTTTCTGGCTCTTCATGTTTTTGAACACAGCTTCATGCTCCTCCTATTTTTCAGACCGTTTCATGCTCGTCATATTTTTCACACCTTTTAAAGCTCTTCATATTTTTCACACCTTTTCAGGCTCTTCATGTTTTCAGCACCAGTTCATGCTCCTCCTATTTTTCAGACCGTTTCATGCTCATCTCACTTTTTACACCTTTTGAAGCTCTTCATATTTTACACACCTTTTCAGGCTCTTCATGTTTTTCAACACAGCTTCATGCTCCTCCTATTTTTCAGACCGTTTCGTTCTCCTCAAGTTTTTGACACCTGTTGAAGCTCTTCACATTTTTCACACCATTTCAGGCTCTTCACGATTTTCAACACCGCTTCATGATCCTCGTATTTTTCAGACCGTTTCATGCTCTTCTTATTTTTCAGACCGTTTCATGCTCCTCCTATTTTTCAGACCGTTTCATTCTCCTCATATATTTGACACATTTTGAAGCTCCTCCTATTTTTCCACACCTTTTCTGGCTCTTCATGTTTCTCCACGCCGTTTAATGCTCCTCCTATTTTTCAGACCGTTTCATGCTCATCTAATTTTTGACACCTTTTGAAGCTCTTCATATTTTTCACACCTTTTCAGGCTCTTCATATTTTTCGCACCTTTTCAGTCTCTTCATGTTGTTGAACACAGCTTCATGCTCTTCCTATTTTTCAGACCGTTTAATGCTCCTCATAATTTTGACACCTTTTGAAGCTCTTCATATTTTTCACACCTTTTCAGGCTCTTCATATTTTTCACACATTTTCAGGCTCTTCATGTTTTTCAAAACCGCTTCTTGCTCCTCCTATTTTTCAGACCGTTTCATGCTCCTCATATTTTGACACGTTTTGACGCTCTTCATATTTTTCACACCTTTTTAGGCTCTTCATGTTTTTGAACACGGTTTCATGATCCTCCTATTTTTCAGAATGTTTCATGCTCCTCATATTTTTGACACCTTTTAAACCTCTTCATATTTTTCACACCTTTTCAGGCTCTTCATGTTTTTCAACACCGGTTCATGCTCCTCCTCTTTTTCAGAAAGTTTCATGCTCCTCATATTTTTGAAACCTTTTGAACCTCTTCATATTTTTCTCGCATTTTCAGGCTCTTCCTGTTTTTCAACACCATTTCATGCTCCTCTTATTTTTCAGACCGTTTCATGTTGCTCCTATTTTTCACACATCTTGAAGCTCTTTATATTTGTCACACCTTTTCAGGCTCTTCATGTTTTTTAACACCGCTTCATGCTCCTCCTATTTTTGAGATGGTTTCATGGTCCTCATATTTTTCACACCTTTTGATGCTCTTCATATTTTTCGCACCTTCTCAGTCGCTTCATGTATTTGAGCACAGATTCATGTTCCTCCTATTTTTCAGACCGTTTCATGCTCCTCATATTTTTCACACATCTTGAAGCTCTTTATATTTGTCACACCTTTTCAGGCTCTTCATGTTTTTTAACACCGCTTCATGCTCCTCCTATTTTTGAGATCGTTTCATGGTCCTCATATTTTTCACACCTTTTGAAGCTCTGCATATTTTTCGCACCTTCTCAGGCGCTTCATGTATTTGAGCACAGATTCATGTTCCTCCTATTTTTCAGACCGTTTCATGCTCCTCATATTTTTCACACATCTTGAAGCTCCTTATATTTGTCACACCTTTTCAGGCTCTTCATGTTTTTTAACACCGCTTCATGCTCCTCCTATTTTTGAGATCGTTTCATGGTCCTCATATTTTTCACACCTTTTGAAGCTCTTCATATTTTTCGCACCTTCTCAGGCGCTTCATGTATTTGAGCACAGATTCATGTTCCTCCTATTTTTCAGACCGTTTCATGCTCCTCATATTTTTGACACCTTTTGAAGCTCTTCATTTTTTTCACACCTTTTCAGGCTCTTCATGTTTTTCACACCATTTCATGCTCCTCCTATTTTTCAGACCGTTACATTCTCCTCATATTTTTCACACGTTTTGAAGCTCTTTATATTTGTCACACCTTTTCAGGCTCTTCTTGTTTTGAACACCACTTCATGCTCCTCCTATATTTCAGACCGTTTCATGCTCCTCCTATTTTTCAGACTGTTTCATGCACATCTTATTATTGACACCTTTTGAAGCTCTTCATTTTTTTCACACCTTTTCAGGCTCTTCATGTTTTTCAACACCGCTTCATGCTCCTCCTCTTTTTCAGAAAGTTTCATGCTCCTCATATTTTTGACACCTTTTGAAGCTCTTCATATTTTTCACACCTTTTCATGCTCTTCATGTTTTTCACACCATTTCATGCTCCTCCTATTTTTCAGACCGTTACATGCTCCTCATATTTTTCACACGTTTTGAAGCTCTTTATATTTGTCACACCTTTTCAGGCTCTTCTTGTTTTGAACACCGCTTCATGCTCCTCCTATATTTCAGACCGTTTCATGCTCCTCCTATTTTTCAGACTGTTTCATGCACATCTTATTATTGACACCTTTTGAAGCTTTTCATTTTTTTCACACCTTTTCAGGCTCTTCATGTTTTTCAACACCGCTTCATGCTCCTCCAATTTTTCAGACCATTTCATGCTCCTCATGTATTTCACACCTTTTGAAGCTCTTCATATTTTCCATATCTTTCAGGCTCTTCATGTTTTTAAAAACCGCTTCATGCTCCTCCTATTTTTCAGACTGTTTCATGCTCCTCAAATTTTTGACACCTTTTGAAGCTCTTCATATATTTTCCACCTTTTCAGGCTCTTCATTTTTGTGAACTCCGCTTCATGCTCCTCCTTTTCTTCAGACCGTTTCATGCTCATCTCATTTTTGACATCTTTTGAAGCTCTTCATATTTTTCACACCTTTTGAATCTCTTCATGTTTTTCATATATTTGAAGCTCTTCATATTTTTCACACCTTTTGAAGCTCTTCATATTCTTCACACATTTTCAGGCTCTTCATGTTTTTCAACACCGCTTTTTGCTCCTCCTATTTTTCAGACCGTTTCATGTTCCTCATATTTTGACACGTTTTGAAGCTCTTCATGTTTTTCACACCTTTTCAGGCTCTTCATGTTTTTGAACACTGTTTCATGCTCCGCCTATTTTTCAGACCGTTTCAGTCTCCTCATATTTTTGACACCTTTTGAAGCTCTTCATATATTTCACACCTTTTGAAGCTCTTCATATTTTTCACACCTTTTCAGGCTCTTCATGTTTTTCAACACTGCTTCATAATCCTCCTATTTTTACGACTGTTTCATGTTGCTCCTATTTTTCAGACCGTTTCATGATCCTCATATTTTTGAAAACTTTTGAAGCTCTTCATATTTTTCACACCTTTTCAAGCTCTTCAAGATTTTCAACAACGCTTCATGCTCCTGCTTTTTTTCAGACCGTTTCATGCTCATCTCATTTTTGACAGCTTTTGAAGCTCTTCATATTTTTCACACCTTTTGAAGCTCTTCATATTTTTCACACCTTTTCAGGCTCTTCAAGTTTTTGAACACCACTTCATGCTCCTCCTTTTTTTCAGACCGTTTCTTTCTCCTCATATATTTGACACTTTTTGAAGCTCTTCATATTTTTCACACCTTTTCAGGCTCTTCATGTTTTTGAACACCACTTCATGCTCCTCCTATTTTTCAGACCGTTTCATGCTCCTCATATTTTTCACACCTTTTGAAACTCTTCATATTTTGCACACCTTTTCAGGCACTTCAAGTTTTTCAGTTCCACTTCATGCTCCTCCTATTTTTCACACCGTTTCATGCTGCTCAAGTTTTTTACACCTTTTGAAGCTCTTCATATTTTTCACACCTTTTCAGGCTCTTCATGTTTTTGAACACAGCTTCCTGCTCCTCCTATTTTTCAGATCATTTCATGCTCTTCCTATTTTCCGACCGTTTCTTGCTCCTCATATTTTTGACACTTTTTGAAGCTCTTCATATTTTTCACACCTTTTCTGGCTCTTCATGTTTTTGAACACAGCTTCATGCTCCTCCTATTTTTCAGACCGTTTCATGCTCGTCATATTTTTCACACCTTTTAAAGCTCTTCATATTTTTCACACCTTTTCAGGCTCTTCATGTTTTCAGCACCAGTTCATGCTCCTCCTATTTTTCAGACCGTTTCATGCTCATCTCACTTTTTACACCTTTTGAAGCTCTTCATATTTTACACACCTTTTCAGGCTCTTCATGTTTTTCAACACAGCTTCATGCTCCTCCTATTTTTCAGACCGTTTCATTCTCCTCAAGTTTTTGACACCTGTTGAAGCTCTTCACATTTTTCACACCATTTCAGGCTCTTCACGATTTTCAACACCGCTTCATGATCCTCCTATTTTTCAGACCGTTTCATGCTCTTCTTATTTTTCAGACCGTTTCATGCTCCTCCTATTTTTCAGACCGTTTCATTCTCCTCATATATTTGACACATTTTGAAGCTCCTCCTATTTTTCCACACCTTTTCTGGCTCTTCATGTTTCTCCACGCCGTTTAATGCTCCTCCTATTTTTCAGACCGTTTCATGCTCATCTAATTTTTGACACCTTTTGAAGCTCTTCATATTTTTCACACCTTTTCAGGCTCTTCATATTTTTCGCACCTTTTCAGTCTCTTCATGTTGTTGAACACAGCTTCATGCTCTTCCTATTTTTCAGACCGTTTAATGCTCCTCATAATTTTGACACCTTTTGAAGCTCTTCATATTTTTCACACCTTTTCAGGCTCTTCATATTTTTCACACCTTTTCAGGCTCTTCATATTTTTCACACATTTTCAGGCTCTTCATGTTTTTCAAAACCGCTTCTTGCTCCTCCTATTTTTCAGACCGTTTCATGCTCCTCATATTTTGACACGTTTTGACGCTCTTCATATTTTTCACACCTTTTTAGGCTCTTCATGTTTTTGAACACGGTTTCATGATCCTCCTATTTTTCAGAATGTTTCATGCTCCTCATATTTTTGACACCTTTTAAACCTCTTCATATTTTTCACACCTTTTCAGGCTCTTCATGTTTTTCAACACCGGTTCATGCTCCTCCTCTTTTTCAGAAAGTTTCATGCTCCTCATATTTTTGAAACCTTTTGAACCTCTTCATATTTTTCTCGCATTTTCAGGCTCTTCCTGTTTTTCAACACCATTTCATGCTCCTCTTATTTTTCAGACCGTTTCATGTTGCTCCTATTTTTCACACATCTTGAAGCTCTTTATATTTGTCACACCTTTTCAGGCTCTTCATGTTTTTTAACACCGCTTCATGCTCCTCCTATTTTTGAGATGGTTTCATGGTCCTCATATTTTTCACACCTTTTGATGCTCTTCATATTTTTCGCACCTTCTCAGTCGCTTCATGTATTTGAGCACAGATTCATGTTCCTCCTATTTTTCAGACCGTTTCATGCTCCTCATATTTTTCACACATCTTGAAGCTCTTTATATTTGTCACACCTTTTCAGGCTCTTCATGTTTTTTAACACCGCTTCATGCTCCTCCTATTTTTGAGATCGTTTCATGGTCCTCATATTTTTCACACCTTTTGAAGCTCTGCATATTTTTCGCACCTTCTCAGGCGCTTCATGTATTTGAGCACAGATTCATGTTCCTCCTATTTTTCAGACCGTTTCATGCTCCTCATATTTTTCACACATCTTGAAGCTCGTTATATTTGTCACACCTTTTCAGGCTCTTCATGTTTTTTAACACCGCTTCATGCTCCTCCTATTTTTGAGATCGTTTCATGGTCCTCATATTTTTCACACCTTTTGAAGCTCTTCATATTTTTCGCACCTTCTCAGGCGCTTCATGTATTTGAACACAGATTCATGTTCCTCCTATTTTTCAGACCGTTTCATGCTCCTCATATTTTTGACACCTTTTGAAGCTCTTCATTTTTTTCACACCTTTTCAGGCTCTTCATGTTTTTCAACACCGCTTCATGCTCCTCCTATTTTTGAGACCGTTTCATGCTCCTCATATTTTTGACACCTTTTGAAGCTCTTCATATTTTTCACACCTTTTCATGCTCTTCATGTTTTTCACACCATTTCATGCTCCTCCTATTTTTCAGACCGTTACATGCTCCTCATATTTTTCACACGTTTTGAAGCTCTTTATATTTGTCACACCTTTTCAGGCTCTTCTTGTTTTGAACACCGCTTCATGCTCCTCCTATATTTCAGACCGTTTCATGCTCCTCCTATTTTTCAGACTGTTTCATGCACATCTTATTATTGACACCTTTTGAAGCTTTTCATTTTTTTCACACCTTTTCAGGCTCTTCATGTTTTTCAACACCGCTTCATGCTCCTCCAATTTTTCAGACCATTTCATGCTCCTCATGTATTTCACACCTTTTGAAGCTCTTCATATTTTCCATATCTTTCAGGCTCTTCATGTTTTTAAAAACCGCTTCATGCTCCTCCTATTTTTCAGACTGTTTCATGCTCCTCAAATTTTTGACACCTTTTGAAGCTCTTCATATATTTTCCACCTTTTCAGGCTCTTCATTTTTGTGAACTCCGCTTCATGCTCCTCCTTTTCTTCAGACCGTTTCATGCTCATCTCATTTTTGACATCTTTTGAAGCTCTTCATATTTTTCACACCTTTTGAATCTCTTCATATTTTTCATATTTTTGAAGCTCTTCATATTTTTCACACGTTTTCAGGCTCCTCATGTTTTTCAACACCGCTTCATGCTTCTCCTGTTTTTCAGACCGTTTCATGGTACTCATATTTTTGACACATTTTGAAGCTCTTCATATTTTTCACATCTTTTCAGGCTCTTCATGTTTTTCAACACCACCTCATGCTCCTCGTATTTTTCAGACCTTTTCATGCTCCTCATATTTTTGACACCTTTTGAAGCTCTTCATATATTTCACACGTTTTGAAGCTCTTCGTATTTTTCACACCTTTTCAGGCTCTTCATGTTTTTCAACACCGCTTCATGCTCCTCCTATTTTTCACAACTTTTGAAGCTCTTCATATTTTTCACACCTTTTCAGGCTCTTCATGTTTTTCAACACCACTTCATGCTGCTCCTATTTTTCAGACCGTTTCATGCTCCTCATATTTTTGAAAGCTTTTCAAGCTCTTCATATTTTTCACACCTTTTCAGGCTCTTCATATTTTTCAACACCGCTTCATGATCCTCCTATTTTTCAGACCGTTTCATGCTCCTCCTATTTTCCGACCGTTTCTTGCTCCTCATATTTTTGACACTTTTTGAAGCTCTTCATATTTTTCACACATTTTCTGGCTCTTCATGTTTTTGAACACAGCTTCATGCTCCTCCTATTTTTCAGACCGTTTCATGCTCGTCATATTTTTCACACCTTTTAAAGCTCTTCATATTTTTCACACCTTTTCAGGCTCTTCATGTTTTCAGCACCAGTTCATGCTCCTCCTATTTTTCAGACCGTTTCATGCTCATCTCACTTTTTACACCTTTTGAAGCTCTTCATATTTTACACACCTTTTCAGGCTCTTCATGTTTTTCAACACAGCTTCATGCTCCTCCTATTTTTCAGACCGTTTCATTCTCCTCAAGTTTTTGACACCTGTTGAAGCTCTTCACATTTTTCACACCATTTCAGGCTCTTCACGATTTTCAACACCGCTTCATGATCCTCCTATTTTTCAGACCGTTTCATGCTCTTCTTATTTTTCAGACCGTTTCATGCTCCTCCTATTTTTCAGACCGTTTCATTCTCCTCATATATTTGACACATTTTGAAGCTCCTCCTATTTTTCCACACCTTTTCTGGCTCTTCATGTTTCTCCACGCCGTTTAATGCTCCTCCTATTTTTCAGACCGTTTCATGCTCATCTAATTTTTGACACCTTTTGAAGCTCTTCATATTTTTCACACCTTTTCAGGCTCTTCATATTTTTCGCACCTTTTCAGTCTCTTCATGTTGTTGAACACAGCTTCATGCTCTTCCTATTTTTCAGACCGTTTAATGCTCCTCATAATTTTGACACCTTTTGAAGCTCTTCATATTTTTCACACCTTTTCAGGCTCTTCATATTTTTCACACCTTTTCAGGCTCTTCATATTTTTCACACATTTTCAGGCTCTTCATGTTTTTCAAAACCGCTTCTTGCTCCTCCTATTTTTCAGACCGTTTCATGCTCCTCATATTTTGACACGTTTTGACGCTCTTCATATTTTTCACACCTTTTTAGGCTCTTCATGTTTTTGAACACGGTTTCATGATCCTCCTATTTTTCAGAATGTTTCATGCTCCTCATATTTTTGACACCTTTTAAACCTCTTCATATTTTTCACACCTTTTCAGGCTCTTCATGTTTTTCAACACCGGTTCATGCTCCTCCTCTTTTTCAGAAAGTTTCATGCTCCTCATATTTTTGAAACCTTTTGAACCTCTTCATATTTTTCTCGCATTTTCAGGCTCTTCCTGTTTTTCAACACCATTTCATGCTCCTCTTATTTTTCAGACCGTTTCATGTTGCTCCTATTTTTCACACATCTTGAAGCTCTTTATATTTGTCACACCTTTTCAGGCTCTTCATGTTTTTTAACACCGCTTCATGCTCCTCCTATTTTTGAGATGGTTTCATGGTCCTCATATTTTTCACACCTTTTGATGCTCTTCATATTTTTCGCACCTTCTCAGTCGCTTCATGTATTTGAGCACAGATTCATGTTCCTCCTATTTTTCAGACCGTTTCATGCTCCTCATATTTTTCACACATCTTGAAGCTCTTTATATTTGTCACACCTTTTCAGGCTCTTCATGTTTTTTAACACCGCTTCATGCTCCTCCTATTTTTGAGATCGTTTCATGGTCCTCATATTTTTCACACCTTTTGAAGCTCTGCATATTTTTCGCACCTTCTCAGGCGCTTCATGTATTTGAGCACAGATTCATGTTCCTCCTATTTTTCAGACCGTTTCATGCTCCTCATATTTTTCACACATCTTGAAGCTCGTTATATTTGTCACACCTTTTCAGGCTCTTCATGTTTTTTAACACCGCTTCATGCTCCTCCTATTTTTGAGATCGTTTCATGGTCCTCATATTTTTCACACCTTTTGAAGCTCTTCATATTTTTCGCACCTTCTCAGGCGCTTCATGTATTTGAGCACAGATTCATGTTCCTCCTATTTTTCAGACCGTTTCATGCTCCTCATATTTTTGACACCTTTTGAAGCTCTTCATTTTTTTCACACCTTTTCAGGCTCTTCATGTTTTTCAACACCGCTTCATGCTCCTCCTATTTTTGAGACCGTTTCATGCTCCTCATATTTTTGACACCTTTTGAAGCTCTTCATATTTTTCACACCTTTTCATGCTCTTCATGTTTTTCACACCATTTCATGCTCCTCCTATTTTTCAGACCGTTACATGCTCCTCATATTTTTCACACGTTTTGAAGCTCTTTATATTTGTCACACCTTTTCAGGCTCTTCTTGTTTTGAACACCGCTTCATGCTCCTCCTATATTTCAGACCGTTTCATGCTCCTCCTATTTTTCAGACTGTTTCATGCACATCTTATTATTGACACCTTTTGAAGCTTTTCATTTTTTTCACACCTTTTCAGGCTCTTCATGTTTTTCAACACCGCTTCATGCTCCTCCAATTTTTCAGACCATTTCATGCTCCTCATGTATTTCACACCTTTTGAAGCTCTTCATATTTTCCATATCTTTCAGGCTCTTCATGTTTTTAAAAACCGCTTCATGCTCCTCCTATTTTTCAGACTGTTTCATGCTCCTCAAATTTTTGACACCTTTTGAAGCTCTTCATATATTTTCCACCTTTTCAGGCTCTTCATTTTTGTGAACTCCGCTTCATGCTCCTCCTTTTCTTCAGACCGTTTCATGCTCATCTCATTTTTGACATCTTTTGAAGCTCTTCATATTTTTCACACCTTTTGAATCTCTTCATATTTTTCATATTTTTGAAGCTCTTCATATTTTTCACACGTTTTCAGGCTCCTCATGTTTTTCAACACCGCTTCATGCTTCTCCTGTTTTTCAGACCGTTTCATGGTACTCATATTTTTGACACATTTTGAAGCTCTTCATATTTTTCACATCTTTTCAGGCTCTTCATGTTTTTCAACACCACCTCATGCTCCTCGTATTTTTCAGACCTTTTCATGCTCCTCATATTTTTGACACCTTTTGAAGCTCTTCATATATTTCACACGTTTTGAAGCTCTTCGTATTTTTCACACCTTTTCAGGCTCTTCATGTTTTTCAACACCGCTTCATGCTCCTCCTATTTTTCACAACTTTTGAAGCTCTTCATATTTTTCACACCTTTTCAGGCTCTTCATGTTTTTCAACACCACTTCATGCTCCTCCTATTTTTCAGACCGTTTCATGCTCATCTAATTTTTGACACCTTTTGAAGCTCCTCATATATTTCACACCTTTTGAAGCTCTTCATATTTTTCACATTTTTGAAGCTCTTCATATTTTTCACACGTTTTCAGGCTCTTCATGATTTTGAACACCACTTCATGCACCTCCTAATTTTCAGACAGTTTCATGATCCTCATGTATTTCACACCTTTTGAAGCTCTTCTTATTTTTCACACCTTTTCAGGCTCTTCGTGATTTTCAAACCTGTTTCATGCTCGTCCTATTTTTCAGACCGTATCATGCTCCTCATATTTTTGACCTCTTTTGAAGCTCCTAATATTTTTCACACCTTTTGAAGCTCTTCATATAATTCACACTTTTTCAGGCTCTTCATGTTTTTTAAGACCACTTCATGTTAGTCCTATTTTTCAGACCGTTTCATGCTCATCTCATTTTTGACAGCTTTTGAAGCTCTTCATATTTTTCACACCTTTTGAAGCTCTTCATATATTTCACACCTTTTCAGGCTCTTCATGTTTATGAACATCGCTTCATGCTCCTCCTATAATTCAGACTGTTTCATGCTCCTCATGTATTTCACTCCTTTTGAAGCTCTTCATATTTTACACACCTTTTCAGGCTCTTCATGATTTTCAACACGGCTTCATGCTCCTCTTATTTTTCAGAGCATTTCTTGCTCCTCATATTTTTCACAGCTTTTGAAGCTCTTCATATTTTTCACACCTTTTCAGGCTCGTCATGTTTTTCAACACCACGTCATGCTCCTCCTATATTTCAGACCCTTTCATGCTCCTCATATTTTTGACACCTTTTGAAGCTCTTCATATTTTTCACACCATTTCAGGCTCCTCCTGTTTTTGAACACCGTTTCATGCTCCTCCTATTTTTCAGACCGTTTCATGCTCCTCATATTTTTGACACCTATTGAAGCTCTTCATATTTTTCACACCTTTTCAGGCTCTTCAAGTTTTTGAACAATGCTACAATGCTCCTCCTATTTTTCAGACCGTTTCATGCTCCTCCCATTTTTGACACCTTTGAAGCTCTTCATATTTTTCACAACTTTTCAGGCTCTTCATGTTTTTCAACACCGCTTCATGATCCTCCAATTTTTCAGACCGTTTCAAGCTCCTCATATTTTTGACACCTTTTGAATCTCTTCATATATGTTACACCTTTTCAGGCTCTTCATGATTTTCAACCCCACTTCATGCTCCTCCGATTTTTCAGACCGTTTCATGCTCATCTCATTTTTGACACCTTTTGAAGCACTTCATATTTTTCACACCTTTTGAAGCTGTTCATATTTTTCACACCTTTTCAGGCTCTTCATGTTTTTGAACACAGTTTCATGCTCCTCCTCTTTTTCAGACCGTTTCATGCTCCTCATATTTTTGACACCTTTAAAAGCTCTTCATATTTTTCACACCTTTTCAGGTTCTTTATGTTTTGAAGACCGTTTCATGGTCCTCCTATTTTTCAGACCGTTTCATGCACCTATTGTATTTCACACCTTTTGAAGCTCTTCATATTTTTCACACCTTTTCAGGCGCTTCATGTTTTTCATCACCATTTCAATCTCCTCCTATTTTTCAGACTGTTTCAGGCTCCTAATATTTTTGATACATTTTCAAGCTCTTCATATTTTTCACACCTTTACAAGCCCTTCATGTTTTTAAACAACGCTTCATAATCCTCCTATTTTTCAGGCCGTTTCATTCTCCTCATATTGTTGTCACCTTTTGAAGCTCTTCATATTTTTCACAACTTTTGAATCTCTTCATATATTTCACACTTATTCAGGCTCTTCATGTTTTTCAACATCACTTCATGCTCCTCCTATTTTTCAGACCGTTTCATGCTCATCTCATTTTTGACAGCTTTTGAAGCTCTTCATATTTTTCACACCTTTTGAAGCTCTTCATATTTTTCTCACCTTTTCAGGCTCTTCATGTTTATGAACACCGTTTCATGCTCCTCCTATATTTCAGACCGTTTCATGCTCCACATATTTTTGACACCTTTTGAAGCTCTTCATATTTTTCACCGCTTTTCAGGCTCTTCATGTTTTCAAAACCGCTTCATGCTCTTCCTATTTTTCAGACCGTTTCATGCTCCACATATTTTTGACACCTTTTGATGCTCTTCATATTTTTCACTCCTTTTCAGGCTCTTCATGTTTTTCAACACCGCTTCCTGGTCCTCCTATTTTTCAGACCGTTGCATGCTCACATATTTTGACACCTTTGAAGCTCTTCATATTTTTCACACATTTTCTGTTTCGTCATGTTTTTCAACACCGCTTCATGCTCCTCATATTTTTCAGGCTGTTTCATGCTCCTCTTGTATTTCACACCTTTGGAAGCTCTTCATATTTTTCACACCATTTCAGGCTCTTCATATTTTTCAACACCGCTTCATGCTCCTCCGTTTTTTAAGACCGTTTCATGCTCCTCATATTTTTGACACATTTTGAAGCTCCTCATATTTTTCACACCTTTTGAAGCTCTTCATATATTTCACACATTTTCAGTATCTTCATGTTTTCAACACCACTTCATGCTCCTCCTATTTTTCAGACCGTTTCATGCTCCTCATATTTTTGACACCTTTTAAAGCTCTTCATATTTTACACACCTTTTCAGGCTCTTCATATTTTTGAACATCGTTTCATGCACCTCCTATTTTTCAGACCATTTCATGCTCCTCATATTTTTGACACCTTTTGAAGCTCTTCATATTTTACACACCTTTTCAGGCTCTTCATGTTTTTCAACACTGCTTCATTATCCTCCTATTTTTAAGACAGTTTCATGCTCCTCTCACTTCTGAAACCTTTTGAAGCGCTTCATATATTTCAAACATTTTCAGGCTCTTCATGTTTTTCAACACTACTTCATGCTCCTCATATTTTTCAGACTGTTTCATGCTCCTCATATTTTTGACACCTTTTGAAGCTCTTCATATTATTCACACCTTTTCCTGCTCTTCATGTTTTTGAACAACGCTACAATCCTCCTCCTATTCTTCAGACCGTTTCATGCTCCACATATTTTTCACACCTTTTGAGCTCTTCATATTTTTCACACCTTTTCAGGCTCTTCATGTTTTTCAACACCGCTTCCTGGTCCTCCTATTTTTCAGACCGTTTCATGCTCACATATTTCGACACCTTTGAAGCTCTTCATATTTTTCACACCTTTTCTGTTTTGTCATGTTTTTCAACACCGCTTCATGCTCCTCATATTTTTCAGGCTGTTTCATGCTCCTCTTGTATTTCACACCTTTGGAAGCTCTTCATATTTTTCACACCATTTCAGGCTCTTCATGTTTTTCAACACCGCTTCATGCTATTTCTATTTTTCAGAGTGTTTCATGCTCCTCATGTATTTCACACCTTTTGAAGCTCTTCATATTTTTCAAACCTTTTCAGGCTCTTCATGTTTTTCAACACCCCTTCATGCCTCTCCTATTTTTCAGCACGTTTCATGCTCCTCATGTATTTCACACCTTTTGAAGCTCTTCATATTTTTCACACCTTTTCAGGCTCTTCATGTTTTTGATCGCCGTATCATGCTCCTCCTATTTTTCAGACCGTTTCATGCTCATCTCATTTTTGACACATTTTGAAGCTCTTCATATATTTCACACCTTTTGAAGCTCTTCATATTTTGCACACCATTCCAGGCTCTTCATATTTTTCAACACCGCTTCATGCTCCACCTATTTTTCAGAACGTTTCATGCTCCTCATATTTTTGACACCTTTTGAAGCTTTTCATATTTTTCACACCTTTTCAGGCTCTTCATTTTTTTCAACACTACTTCTTGCTCCTCCAATTATTCAGACCGTTTCATGCTCATCTTATTTTTGACACCTGTTGAAGCTCTTCATATTTTTCACACCTTCTGAAGCTCTTCATAATTTTCACACTTTTTCAGGTTCTTCATGTTTTTCAACACCACTTCCTGCTTCTCCTATTTTTCAGCCCGTTTCATGCTCCTCATGTTTTTCACACGTTTTGAAGCTCGTCATATTTTTCACACCTTTTCAGGCTCTTCAGGTTTTTGATCACCGTTTCTTGCTCCTCCTATTTTTCAGACCGTTTCATGCTCCTCATATTTTTGACACCTTTTGAAGATCTTAATAATTTTCACACCCTTTCAGGCTCTTCATGTTTTTTAAAACCACTTCATGCTCCTCCTATTTTTCAGACCGTTTCATGCTCCTCATATTTTTGACACCTTTTGAAGATCTTAATAATTTTCACACCCTTTCAGGCTCTTCATGTTTTTCAAAACCACTTCACGCTCCTCCTATTTTTCAGATCGTTTCATGCTCCTCATATTTTTGACATCTTTAGAAACTCTTCATATCTTTCACACCTTTTCAGACTCTTCATGTTTTTCAAAACCGCTTCATGATCCTCCTATTTTTCAGACCGTTTCATTCTCCTCATATATTTGACACCTTTTGAAGCTCTTCATATATTTCACACCTTTTCAGGCTCTTCATGTACTTCAACACCACTTCATGCTCCTCCTATTTTTCAGACCGTTTCATGCTCATCTCATTTTTGACACCTTTTGAAGCTCTTCATATTTTTCACAAGTTCTCAGGCTCCTCATGTTTTTCAACACCGCTTCATGCTCCTCCTATTTTTCAGACCGTTTCATGCTTCTCATATTTTTGACACCTTTTGAAGCTCTTCATATTTTTCACACCTTTTAAGGCTCTTCATATTTTTGAACACCACTTCATGCTCCTCCTCTTTTTCAGACCGTTTCATGCACCTCTTTTTTTTGACACTTTTTGAAGCTCTTCATATTTTTCACACCTTTTAAGGCTCTTCATATTTTTGAACACCGCTTCATGCTCCTCCTATTTTTCAGACCGTTTCATGCTCCTCATATTTTTGACACCTTTTGAAGCTCTTCATATTTTTCACACCTTTTCAGGCTCTTCAGGTTTTTCAACACCGCTTCATGCTCTCCTATTTTTCAGACCGTTTCTTGCTCCTCATATTTTTGACACCTTTTGAAGCTTTTCATATTTTTCACACCTTTTCAGGCTCTTCATGTTTTTCAACACCGCTTCATGCTCCTCCAATTTTTCAGACCATTTCATGCTCCTCATGTATTTCACACCTTTTGAAGCTCTTCATATTTTCCATATCTTTCAGGCTCTTCATGTTTTTAAAAACCGCTTCATGCTCCTCCTATTTTTCAGACTGTTTCATGCTCCTCAAATTTTTGACACCTTTTGAAGCTCTTCATATATTTTCCACCTTTTCAGGCTCTTCATTTTTGTGAACTCCGCTTCATGCTCCTCCTTTTCTTCAGACCGTTTCATGCTCATCTCATTTTTGACATCTTTTGAAGCTCTTCATATTTTTCACACCTTTTGAATCTCTTCATATTTTTCATATTTTTGAAGCTCTTCATATTTTTCACACGTTTTCAGGCTCCTCATGTTTTTCAACACCGCTTCATGCTTCTCCTGTTTTTCAGACCGTTTCATGGTACTCATATTTTTGACACATTTTGAAGCTCTTCATATTTTTCACATCTTTTCAGGCTCTTCATGTTTTTCAACACCACCTCATGCTCCTCGTATTTTTCAGACCTTTTCATGCTCCTCATATTTTTGACACCTTTTGAAGCTCTTCATATATTTCACACGTTTTGAAGCTCTTCGTATTTTTCACACCTTTTCAGGCTCTTCATGTTTTTCAACACCGCTTCATGCTCCTCCTATTTTTCACAACTTTTGAAGCTCTTCATATTTTTCACACCTTTTCAGGCTCTTCATGTTTTTCAACACCACTTCATGCTGCTCCTATTTTTCAGACCGTTTCATGCTCCTCATATTTTTGAAAGCTTTTCAAGCTCTTCATATTTTTCACACCTTTTCAGGCTCTTCATATTTTTCAACACCGCTTCATGATCCTCCTATTTTTCAGACCGTTTCATGCTCCTCATGTATTTCACACCTTTTGAAGCTCTTCATATTTTTCACACGTTTTCAGGCTCCTCATGTTTTTCATCAATGCTTCATGCTCCTTCTCTTTTTCAGACCGTTTCATGCTCCTCATATTTTTCACACCTTTTGAAGCTCTTCATATTTTTCACACCTTTTCAGGCTCTTCACTTTTTTCAACAGCGTCTCATGCTCCTCCTATTTTTCAGACAGTTTCATGCTCCTAATGTATTTCACATCTTTTGAAGCTCTTCATATTTTTCACACCGTTTCAGGCTCTTCATGTTTTTGAACACCGCTTCATGCTCCTCCTATTTTATACACCGTTTCATGCTCCTCATGTATTTCACACCTTTTGTAGCTCTTCATATATTTTACACCTTTTCAAGCTCTTCATGTTTTTAAACAGCGCTTCATGCTCCTCCTATTTTTCAGACAGTTTCATGCTCCTCATGTATTTCACATCTTTTGAAGCTCTTCGTATTTTTCACAACTTTTCAGGATCTTCATGTTTTTGAACACCGCTTCATGCTCCTCCTATTTTTCAAACCGTTACATGCTCCACATATTTTTGACACCTTTTGAAGCTCTTTATTTTCCACACCATTTCAGGCTCTTCATGTTTTTGAACACAGTTTTATGCTCCTCATATTTTTCAGGCCGTTTCATGCTCCTCATATTTTTGACATCTTTTGAAGCTCTTCATATATTTCACTCCTTTTCATACTCTTCATGTTTTTCAACACCACTTCATGCTCCTCCTATTTTTCAGACCGTTTCATGCGCCTCATTTTTTTGACTCGTTTTGAAGGTCTTCATATTTTCACACGTTTTTAAACTCTTCATATTTTTCGCACCATTTCAGGCTCTTCAGGTTTTTGAACACCGTTTCATGATCCTCCTATTTTTCAGACCGTTTCATGCTCCTCATTTTTTTGACACGTTTTGAAGCTCTTCAGATTTTTCACACCTTTTCAGGCTCTTCATGTTTTTGAACACCACTTCATGCTTCTCCTACCTTTCAGACCGTTTCATGCTCTTCATATTTTTGACACCTTTTGAAGCTCTTCATATTTTTCACACCCTTTGAAGCTCTTCTTATATTTCACACCTTTTCAGACTCTTCATGTTTTCGAACACCACTTCAAGTTCCTCCTATTTTTGCGACCGTTTCATGCTCTTCATTTTTTTGACACCTTTTGAAGCTCTTCATATTTTTCACACCTTTTGAAGCTCTTCATATATTTCACACATTTTCAGGCTCTTCATGTTTTTCAACACCACTTCATGCTCTTCCTATTTTTCAGACCGTTTCATGCTCATCTAATTTTTGACACCTTTTGAAGCTCTTCATATATTTCACACCTTTTGAAGCTCTTCATATTTTTCACATTTTTGAAGCTATTCAAATTTTTCACACGTTTTCAGGCTCTTCATGCTTTTGAACACCGCTTCATGCTCCTGCTATTTTTCACAAAGTTTCACACTCCTCATATTTTTGACACGTTTTGAGGCTACTCATATTTTTCACACCTTTTCAGGCTCTTCATGTTTTTGAACACCGTTTCATGATCCTCCTATTTTTCAGAACGTTTCATGCTCCTCATATTCTTGACACCTGTTAAATTTCTTCATATTTTTCACACCTTTAAAGGCTCTTCATGTTTTGAACACCGTTTCATGCTCCTCCTATTTTCAGACCGTTTCATGCTCTTCATTTTTTTGACACCTTTTGAAGCTCTTCGTATTTTTCACACCTTTTGAAGCTCTTCATATATTTCACACCTTTTGAAGCTCTTCATGTTTTTGAACACCGCTTCATGCTCCTCCTATTTTTCAGACCGTTTCATGCTCTTCATTTTTTTGTCACCTTTTGAATCTCCTCATATTTTTCACACCTTTGAAGCTCTTCTTATATTTCACACCTTTTCAGGCTCTTCATGTTTTTCAACACCACTTCATGCTCCTCCTATTTTTCAGACCGTTTCATGCTCATCTAATTTTTGACACCTTTTGAAGCTCCTCATATATTTCACACCTTTTGAAGCTCTTCATATTTTTCACATTTTTGAAGCTCTTCATATTTTTCACACGTTTTCAGGCTCTTCATGATTTTGAACACCACTTCATGCACCTCCTATTTTTCAGACAGTTTCATGATCCTCATGTATTTCACACCTTTTGAAGCTCTTCTTATTTTTCACACCTTTTCAGGCTCTTCGTGATTTTCAAACCCGTTTCATGCTCGTCCTATTTTTCAGACCGTATCATGCTCCTCATATTTTTGACCTCTTTTGAAGCTCCTAATATTTTTCACACCTTTTGAAGCTCTTCATATAATTCACACTTTTTCAGGCTCTTCATGTTTTTTAAGACCACTTCATGTTAGTACTATTTTTCAGACCGTTTCATGCTCATCTCATTTTTGACAGCTTTTGAAGCTCTTCATATTTTTCACACCTTTTGAAGCTCTTCATATATTTCACACCTTTTCAGGCTCTTCATGTTTATGAACATCGCTTCATGCTCCTCCTATAATTCAGACTGTTTCATGCTCCTCATGTATTTCACTCCTTTTGAAGCTCTTCATATTTTACACACCTTTTCAGGCTCTTCATGATTTTCAACACGGCTTCATGCTCCTCTTATTTTTCAGAGCATTTCTTGCTCCTCATATTTTTCACAGCTTTTGAAGCTCTTCATATTTTTCACACCTTTTCAGGCTCGTCATGTTTTTCAACACCACGTCATGCTCCTCCTATATTTCAGACCCTTTCATGCTCCTCATATTTTTGACACCTTTTGAAGCTCTTCATATTTTTCACACCATTTCAGGCTCCTCCTGTTTTTGAACACCGTTTCATGCTCCTCCTATTTTTCAGACCGTTTCATGCTCCTCATATTTTTGACACCTATTGAAGCTCTTCATATTTTTCACACCTTTTCAGGCTCTTCAAGTTTTTGAACAATGCTACAATGCTCCTCCTATTTTTCAGACCGTTTCATGCTCCTCCCATTTTTGACACCTTTGAAGCTCTTCATATTTTTCACAACTTTTCAGGCTCTTCATGTTTTTCAACAAAGCTTCATGATCCTCAAATTTTTCAGACCGTTTCAAGCTCCTCATATTTTTGACACCTTTTGAATCTCTTCATATATTTTACACCTTTTCAGGCTCTTCATGATTTTCAACCCCACTTCATGCTCCTCCGATTTTTCAGACCGTTTCATGCTCATCTCATTTTTGACACCTTTTGAAGCACTTCATATTTTTCACACCTTTTGAAGCTGTTCATATTTTTCACACCTTTTCAGGCTCTTCATGTTTTTGAACACAGTTTCATGCTCCTCCTCTTTTTCAGACCGTTTCATGCTCCTCATATTTTCGACACCTTTAAAAGCTCTTCATATTTTTCACACCTTTTCAGGTTCTTTATGTTTTGAAGACCGTTTCATGGTCCTCCTATTTTTCAGACCGTTTCATGCACCTATTGTATTTCACACCTTTTGAAGCTCTTCATATTTTTCACACCTTTTCAGGCGCTTCATGTTTTTCATCACCATTTCAATCTCCTCCTATTTTTCAGACTGTTTCAGGCTCCTAATATTTTTGATACATTTTCAAGCTCTTCATATTTTTCACACCTTTACAAGCCCTTCATGTTTTTAAACAACGCTTCATAATCCTCCTATTTTTCAGGCCGTTTCATTCTCCTCATATTGTTGTCACCTTTTGAAGCTCTTAATATTTTTCACAACTTTTGAATCTCTTCATATATTTCACACTTATTCAGGCTCTTCATGTTTTTCAACATCACTTCATGCTCCTCCTATTTTTCAGACCGTTTCATGCTCATCTCATTTTTGACAGCTTTTGAAGCTCTTCATATTTTTCACACCTTTTGAAGCTCTTCATATTTTTCTCACCTTTTCAGGCTCTTCATGTTTATGAACACCGTTTCATGCTCCTCCTATATTTCAGACCATTTCATGCTCCACATATTTTTGACACCTTTTGAAGCTCTTCATATTTTTCACCGCTTTTCAGGCTCTTCATGTTTTCAAAACCGCTTCATGCTCTTCCTATTTTTCAGACCGTTTCATGCTCCACATATTTTTGACACCTTTTGATGCTCTTCATATTTTTCACTCCTTTTCAGGCTCTTCATGTTTTTCAACACCGCTTCCTGGTCCTCCTATTTTTCAGACCGTTGCATGCTCACATATTTTGACACCTTTGAAGCTCTTCATATTTTTCACACATTTTCTGTTTCGTCATGTTTTTCAACACCGCTTCATGCTCCTCATATTTTTCAGACTGTTTCATGCTCCTCTTGTATTTCACACCTTTGGAAGCTCTTCATATTTTTCACACCATTTCAGGCTCTTCATATTTTTCAACACCGCTTCATGCTCCTCCGTTTTTTAAGACCGTTTCATGCTCCTCATATTTTTGACGCATTTTGAAGCTCCTCATATTTTTCACACTTTTTGAAGCTCTTCATATATTTCACACATTTTCAGTATCTTCATGTTTTCAACACCACTTCATGCTCCTCCTATTTTTCAGACCATTTCATGCTCCTCATATTTTTGACACCTTTTAAAGCTCTTCATATTTTACACACCTTTTCAGGCTCTTCATATTTTTGGACATCGTTTCATGCACCTCCTATTTTTCAGACCATTTCATGCTCCTCATATTTTTGACACCTTTTGAAGCTCTTCATATTTTACACACCTTTTCAGGCTCTTCATGTTTTTCAACACTGCTTCATTATCCTCCTATTTTTAAGACAGTTTCATGCTCCTCTCACTTCTGAAACCTTTTGAAGCGCTTCATATATTTCAAACATTTTCAGGCTCTTCATGTTTTTCAACACTACTTCATGCTCCTCATATTTTTCAGACTGTTTCATGCTCCTCATATTTTTGACACCTTTTGAAGCTCTTCATATTATTCACACCTTTTCCTGCTCTTCATGTTTTTGAACAACGCTACAATCCTCCTCCTATTCTTCAGACCGTTTCATGCTCCACATATTTTTCACACCTTTTGAGCTCTTCATATTTTTCACACCTTTTCAGGCTCTTCATGTTTTTCAACACCGCTTCCTGGTCCTCCTATTTTTCAGACCGTTTCATGCTCACATATTTTGACACCTTTGAAGCTCTTCATATTTTTCACACCTTTTCTGTTTTGTCATGTTTTTCAACACCGCTTCATGCTCCTCATATTTTTCAGGCTGTTTCATGCTCCTCTTGTATTTCACACCTTTGGAAGCTCTTCATATTTTTCACACCATTTCAGGCTCTTCATGTTTTTCAACACCGCTTCATGCTATTTCTATTTTTCAGAGTGTTTCATGCTCCTCATGTATTTCACACCTTTTGAAGCTCTTCATATTTTTCAAACCTTTTCAGGCTCTTCATGTTTTTCAACACCCCTTCATGCCTCTCCTATTTTTCAGCACGTTTCATGCTCCTCATGTATTTCACACCTTTTGAAGCTCTTCATATTTTTCACACCTTTTCAGGCTCTTCATGTTTTTGATCGCCGTTTCATGCTCCTCCTATTTTTCAGACCGTTTCATGCTCATCTCATTTTTGACACATTTTGAAGCTCTTCATATATTTCACACCTTTTGAAGCTCTTCATATTTTGCACACCATTCCAGGCTCTTCATATTTTTCAACACCGCTTCATGCTCCACCTATTTTTCAGAACGTTTCATGCTCCTCATATTTTTGACACCTTTTGAAGCTTTTCATATTTTTCACACCTTTTCAGGCTCTTCATTTTTTTCAACACTACTTCTTGCTCCTCCAATTATTCAGACCGTTTCATGCTCATCTTATTTTTGACACCTGTTGAAGCTCTTCATATTTTTCACACCTTCTGAAGCTCTTCATAATTTTCACACTTTTTCAGGTTCTTCATGTTTTTCAACACCACTTCATGCTTCTCCTATTTTTCAGCCCGTTTCATGCTCCTCATGTTTTTCACACGTTTTGAAGCTCGTCATATTTTTCACACCTTTTCAGGCTCTTCAGGTTTTTGATCACCGTTTCTTGCTCCTCCTATTTTTCAGACCGTTTCATGCTCCTCATATTTTTGACACCTTTTGAAGATCTTAATAATTTTCACACCCTTTCAGGCTCTTCATGTTTTTTAAAACCACTTCATGCTCCTCCTATTTTTCAGACCGTTTCATGCTCCTCATATTTTTGACACCTTTTGAAGATCTTAATAATTTTCACACCCTTTCAGGCTCTTCATGTTTTTCAAAACCACTTCACGCTCCTCCTATTTTTCAGATCGTTTCATGCTCCTCATATTTTTGACATCTTTAGAAACTCTTCATATCTTTCACACCTTTTCAGACTCTTCATGTTTTTCAAAACCGCTTCATGATCCTCCTATTTTTCAGACCGTTTCATTCTCCTCATATATTTGACACCTTTTGAAGCTCTTCATATATTTCACACCTTTTCAGGCTCTTCATGTACTTCAACACCACTTCATGCTCCTCCTATTTTTCAGACCGTTTCATGCTCATCTCATTTTTGACACCTTTTGAAGCTCTTCATATTTTTCACAAGTTCTCAGGCTCCTCATGTTTTTCAACACCGCTTCATGCTCCTCCTATTTTTCAGACCGTTTCATGCTTCTCATATTTTTGACACCTTTTGAAGCTCTTCATATTTTTCACACCTTTTAAGGCTCTTCATATTTTTGAACACCACTTCATGCTCCTCCTCTTTTTCAGACCGTTTCATGCACCTCTTTTTTTTGACACTTTTTGAAGCTCTTCATATTTTTCACACCTTTTAAGGCTCTTCATATTTTTGAACACCGCTTCATGCTCCTCCTATTTTTCAGACCGTTTCATGCTCCTCATATTTTTGACACCTTTTGAAGCTCTTCATATTTTTCACACCTTTTCAGGCTCTTCAGGTTTTTCAACACCGCTTCATGCTCTCCTATTTTTCAGACCGTTTCATGCTCATCTCATTTTTGACACCTTTTGAAGCTCTTCATATTTTTCACAAGATTTCAGGCTCTTCATGTTTTTCAATACCGCTTCATGCTCCTCCTATTTTTCAGGCTGTTTCATGCTCCTCATATTTTTCACACATTTTGAAGCTCTTCATATTTTTCAAACATTTTCAGGCTCTTCATGTTTTTGAACACAGCTTCATGCTCTTCCTATTTTTCAGACCGATTCATGCTCCTCATATTTTTGACACCTTTTGAAGCTCTTCATATTTTTCACACATTTTCAGGCTCTTCATATTTTTGAACACCGCTTCATGCTCCTCGTATTTTTCAGACCGTTTCATGCTCCTCATATATTTCACACATTGTCAGGCTATTCATGTTTTTCAATATCACTTCATGCTCCTCATATTTTTGACACCTTTTGAAGCTCTTCATATTTTTCAAACATTTTCAGGCTCTTCATGTTTTTGAACACAGCTTCATGCTCTTCCTATTTTTCAGACCGTTACATGCTACTCATATTTTTGACACCTTTAGAAGCTCTTCATATTTTTCACTACTTTTCAGTTCTTCAGGTTTTGAACACCGCTTCATGCTCCTCCTCTTTTTCAGAGCGTTTCATGCTCCTCATATTTTTGACACCTATTGAAGCTCTTCATATTTCTCACAACTTTTCAGGTTCTTCATCGTTTTCAACACCGCTTCATGCTCCTCCTATTTTTCAAACCGTTTCTTGCTCATCTCATTTTTGACACCTTTTGAAGCTCTTCATATTTTTCACATCTTTTGAAGCTCTTTATATTTTTCACACATTTTCAGGCTCTTCATGTTTTTCAACACTCCTTCTTGCTCCACCTATTTTTCACACCGTTTCATGCTCCTCATATTTTTGACACCTTTTGAAGCTCTTCATATTTTTCACACCTTTTCAGGCTCTTCATGTACTTCAACACCACTTCATGCTCCTCCTATTTTTCAGACCGTTTCATGCTCCTCATATTTTTGATACCTTTTTAAGCTCTTCATATTTTTCACACATTTTCAGGCTCTTCATATTTTTGAACACTGCTTCATGCTCCTCCTATTTTTCAGACTGTTTCATGCTCCTCGTATTTTTGACACCTTTTGAAGCTCTTCATATTTTTCACACATTTTCTGGCTCTTCATGTTTTTGAACACCACTTCATGCTCCTTCTATTTTTCAGAGAATTTCATTCTCCTCATGTATTTCACACCTTTTGAAGCTCTTCATATTTTTCACACCTTTTCAGGCTTTTCATGTTTTTCCACACCACTTCATGCTTCTCCTATTTTTCAGCCCGTTTCATGCTCCCCATATATTTCACACCTTTTGAAGCTCTTCATATTTTTCAGAACTTTTCAGGCTCTTCATATTTTTGATCACCGCTTCATACTCCTCCTATTTTTCAGACCGTATCATGCTCCTCATATTTTTGACACCCTTTGAAGCTCTTCATATTTTTCACCCTTTTCAGACTCTTCATGTTTTTGAACACCGCTTCATGCTCCTCCTATTTTTTCAGACCGTTACATGCTCCTCATATTTTTGACTCCTTTTGAAGCTCTTCATATTTTTCACACCTTTTCAGGCTCTTCATGAATTTCAACACCACTTCCTGCTCCTCCTATTTTTCAGACCATTTCATGCTCCTCATATTTTTCACACCTTTTGAAGCTCTTCATATTTTTCACACCTGTTCAGGCTCTTCATGTTTTTCTACACCGCTTCATGATCCTCCTATTTTTCAGACCGTTTCATGCTCCTGCTATTTTTGACAGTTTTAGAAGCTCTTCATATTTTTCAACACCACTTCAAGCTCCTCCTATTTTTCAGACCGTTTCATTCTCCTCATAATTTTCACACCTTTTTCAGGCTCTTCATTTTTTTCAACACCACTTCATGCTCCTCCTATTTTTCAGACCGTTTCATGCTCCTCATATTTTTGACACCTTTTGAAGCTCTTCATATTTTTCACACCTTTCCAGGCTCTTCATGTTTTTGAACACCGTTTAATGCTCCTCCTATTTTTCAGGCCGTTTCTTGCTCCTCATATTTTTGACACCTTCTGAAGCTATTCATATATTTCCCACATTTTCAGGCTATTCATATTATTGAACACCGCTTCATGCTCCTATTTTTCAGACCTTTTCATGCTCCTCATATTTTTGACAACTTTGGAAGCTCGTCATATTTTTCACACCTTTCCAGGCCCTTCATATTATTGAACACCGCTTCATGCTCCTCCTATTTTTCAGAGAGTTTCATGCTCGTCATGTATTTCACACCTTTTGAAGCTCTTCATATTTTTCACAGCTTTTGAAGCTCTTCATATTTTTCACACCTTTTCTGGCTCTTCACGTTTTTGAACACCGCTTCTTGCGACTCCTATTTTTCAGACCGTTTCATGCTCCTCATATTTTTCACACCTTTTGAAGCTCTTCATATTTTTCACCCCTTTTCAGGCTTTTCATGTTTTTCAACACCGCTTCATGCTCCTCCTATTTTTCAGACTGTTTCATGCTCCTCATATTTTTCACACCTTTTGAAGCTCTTGATATTTTTCACACCTTTTCAGGCTCTTCATTTTTTGAACAACACTTCATGCTCCTCCTATTTTTCAGACCGTGTCATGCTCCTCATATTTCCACACCTTTTAAAGCTCTTCATATTTTTCACATTTTTGAAGCTCTTCATATTTTTCACACATTTTCAGACTCTTCATGTTTTTCACCACCGCTTCATGCTCCTTCTATTTTTCAGAACGTTTCATACTCCTCATATTTTTCACACTTTTTGAAGCTCTTCATATTTTTCACATTTTTGAAGCTTTTCATATTTTTCACACCTTTTCAGGCTCTTCATGTTTTTGATCACCGTTTAATGCTCCTCCTATTTTTCAGACCTTTTCTTGCTCATCTAATTTTTGACACCTAATGAAGCTCTTCATATTTTTCACAACTTTTAAAGCTCTTCATATTTTTCACATTTTTGAAGCTCTTCATATTTTTCACACATTTTCAGACTCTTCATGTTTTTCACCACCGCTTCATGCTCCTTCTATTTTTCAGAACGTTTCATACTCCTCATATTTTTCACACTCTTTGAAGCTCTTCATATTTTTCACATTTTTGAAGCTTTTCATATTTTTCACACCTTTTCAGGCTCTTCATATTTTGAACACCACTTCATGCTCCTCCTATTATTCAGAGAGTTTCATGCTCCTCATGTATTTCACACCTTTTGAAGCTCTTCATATTTTTCACACCTTTTGAAGCTCTTCATATATTTCCCACCTTTTCAGGCTCTTCATGTTTTTTTAACAACGTTTCATCCTCCTCCTATTTTTGACACATTTTGAAGCTCTTCATATTTTTCACATCTTTTAAGACTCTTCATGTTTTTCAACACCGATTCATGGTCCTCCTATTTTTCAGACCGTTTCCTGCTCCTCATATTTTGACACCTTTTGAAGCTCTTCATATTTTTTGCACCTTTTTAGGCTCTTCAAGTTTTCAACACCGCTTCATGCTCCTCGATTTTTTCATACCGTTTCATGCTCCTCATATTTTTGACACCTTTTGAAGCACTTCATATTTTTCACAAATTTTCAGGCTCTTCATGTTTTTGAACACCGCTTTATGCTTCTCCTATTTTTCACACTGTTTCATGCTCCTCTTATTTTTCACACGTTTTGAAGCTCTTCATATTTTTCACACCTTTTCAGGCTCTTCATGTTTTTGAAAACCTTTTCACACTCTTAATGTTTTTCAACACCGCTTCATGCTCCTCCTATTTTTCAGACCATTTCATGCTCCTCATATATTTGACACCTTTTGAAGCTCTTCATATTTTTCACACCTTTTGAAGCTCTTCATATTATTCACAACTTTTAAGGCTCTTCATGTTTTTCAACACCGCTTCATGCTCCTCCTATTTTTCAGGCCGTTTCATGCTCCTCATATTTTTGACACCTTTTGAAGCTCATCATATATTTCACACCTTTTCAGGCTCTTCATGTTTTTCAACACGGCATCATGCTCTTTCTATTTTTCAGATAGATTCATGCACCTCAATGTTTGACAAGTTTTGAAGCTCTTCATATTTTTCACACCTTTTCAGGCTCTTCATGTTTTTCAACACCGTTTCATGCTCCTCCTATTTTTCAGAAAGTTACATGCTCCTCATATATTTGAGACCTTTTAAAGCTCTTCATATTTTTCACACTTTTTCAGGCTCTTCATGTTTTTCAACACTACTTCATGCTCCTCCTATTTTTCAGACCGTTTCATGCTCCTCATCTTTTTGACACCTTTTGAAGCTCTTCATATTTTTCACACCTTTTCAGGCTCTTCATGTTTTTCAACACCGCTTCATGCTCCTCCTATTTTTCAGACTGTTTCATGATCCTCATATTTTTGACACCTTTTGTAGCTCTTCATATATTTCACACCTTTTGAAGCTCTTCATATTTTTCACACGTTTTCAGGCTCTTCATGTTTTTCAACGCCGCTTCATCCTCCTGCTATTTTCAGACCGTTTCGACCTCCTCATGTATTTCACACCTTTTAAAGCTCTTCATATATGTCACACTTTTTAGGCTCTTCGTCTTTTTAAAACCGTTTCATGCTCATCCTATTTTTCACACTGTTTCATGCTCCTCATATATTTGACACCTTTTGAAGCTCTTCATATTTTACACACCTTTTCAGGCTCTTCATGTTTATCAACACAGTTTCATGCTCTTCCTAATTTTCAGACCGTTTCATGCTCCTCATATTGTTGACACTTTTTGAAGCTCTTCATATTTTTCCACCTTTTCAGGCTTTTCATGTTTTTCAACACCGCTTCATGCTCCTCCAATTTTTTAGAAAGTTTCATGCTCCTCATATTTTTAACATCTTTTGAAGCTCTTCATATTTTTCACACATTTTCATGCTCTTCATCTTTTTCCAAAAAGTTTCATGCTCATCCTATGTTTCATACTGTTTCATGCTCCTAATATTTTTGACACCTTTTGAAGGTCTTTATATTTTTCACACCTTTTCAGGCTCTTCATGTTTTTGACCACCGCATCATGCTCCTCCTATTTTTCAGTCGTTTCATGCCTCTCATATTTTTTACACCTTTTGAAGCTCTTCATGTTTTTCACACCTTTTCATGCTCTTCATCTTTTTCAAAACCGTCTCATTCTCATCCTATTTTAAAGACTGTTTCATGCTCCTCATATTTTTGACACCTTTAGAACCTCTTCATATTTTTCATACCTTTTCATCTCTTCATGTTTTCAACACCGTTTCCTGCTCCTCCTATTTTTCAGACCGTTTCATTCTCCTATATTTTTGACACCTTTTGAAGCTCTTCATATTTTTCACACTTTTTCAGGCTCTTCATTTTTTTCAACACCGCTTCATGGTCCTCCTATTTTTCAGACCGTTTCATGCTCCTCATATTTTGACACCTTTTGAAGCTCTTCATATATTCTCACCTTTTCAGGCTATTCACGTTTTTCAACAACACGTCGTGCTCCTCCTATTTTTCAGACCGTTTCATGCTCCTCATATTTTTGACACTTTTTGAAGCTCTTCATATTTTTCACACCTTTTCAGGCTCTTCATGTTTTGAACACCACTTCATGCTCCTCCTATTATTCAGAGAGTTTCATGCTCCTCATGTATTTCACACCTTTTGAAGCTCTTCATATTTTTCACACCTTTTGAAGCTCTTCATATATTTCACACCTTTTCAGGCTCTTCATGTTTTTTTAACAACTTTTCATCCTCCTCCTATTTTTGACACATTTTGAAGCTCTTCATATATTTCACATCTTTTAAGACTCTTCATGTTTTTCAACACCGCTTCATGCTCCTCGTATTTTTCAGACCGTTTCCTGCTCCTCATATTTTGACACCTTTTGAAGCTCTTCGTATATTTCACATCTTTTAAGACTCTTCATGTTTTTCAACACCGCTTCATGCTCCTCGTATTTTTCAGACCGTTTCCTGCTCCTCATATTTTTGACACCTTTTGAAGCTCTTCATATTTTCACAAATTATCAGGCTCTTCATGTTTTTGAACACCGCTTTATGCTTCTCCTATTTTTCAAACGGTTACATGCTCCTCTTATTTTTCACACGTTTTGAAGCTCTTCATAGTTTTCAACCTTTTCAGGCTCTTCATGTTTTTGAAAACCTTTTCACACTCTTAATGTTTTTCAACACCGCTTCATGCTCCTCCTATTTTTCAGACCATTTCATGCTCCTCATATATTTGACACCTTTTGAAGCTATCCAAATTGTTCACAGCTTTTCAGGCTCTTCATGTTTTTCAACACAGCTTCATGCTCCTCCTATTTTTCACACCGTTTCATGCTCCTCTCATTTTTGACACCTTTTGAAGCTCTTCATATTTTTCACACCTTTTGAAGCTCTTCATATTTTTCACACCTTTTGAAGCTCTTCATATTTTTCACAACTTTTAAGGCACTTCTTGTTTTTAAACACCGCTTCATGCTCCTCCTTTTTTTTTTGACACATTTTGAAGCTCTTCATATTTTTCACACCTATTCACGCTCTTAATGTATTTGAACACTGTTTCATTATCCTCCTTTTTTTTGACACATTTTGAAGCTCTTCATAATTTTCACACCTTTTCAGGCTCTTCATATTTTTCAACACCACTTCATGCTCCTCCTATTTTTCAGATCGTTTCATGCTCCTCATGTATTTGACACCATTTGTAGCTCTTCATTTTTTTCACACCTTTTCAGGCTCTTTATGTTTCTCAACATCACTTCATGCTTCTTCTATTTTTCACACCGTTTCATGCTCCTCATATTTTTGACACCGTTTCAAGCTCTTCATATATTTCACACCTTTTCAGGCTCTTAATGTTTTCAACACCGCTTCATGCTCATCCTATTTTTCGGACTGCTTCATGCTCCTCATAATTTTGACATCTTTGGAGCACTTCATATTTTTCACACTTTTTCAGCCTCTTCATGTTTTTCAACACTGCATCATGCTCTTCCTATTTTTCAGATCGTTTCATGCTCCTCAATGTTTGACATGTTTTGAAGCTCTTTATATTTTTCACACCTTTTCAGGCTCTTCATGTTTTGAACAACGTTTCATGCTCCTCCTATTTTTCAGAAAATTTCATGCTCCTCATATATTTGAGACCTTTTAAAGCTCTTCATATTTTTCACAGCTTTTCAGCTCTTCATGTTTGTCAACACCACTTCATGCTCCTCCTATTTTTCAGACCGTTTCTTTCTCCTCATATTTTTCACACCTTTTGAAGCTCTTCATATATTTCACACCTTTTCAGGCTCTTCATGTTTTTGAACACCACTTCATGCTCCTCCTATTTTTCAGATCGTTTCATGCTCCTCATATTTTTGACCCCTTTTGAAGCTATTCATGTTTTTCACACCTTTTCAGGCTCTTCATATTTTTGAACACCGTATCATGCTCCTCCTATTTTTCGGACCGTTTCAGGCTCCTCATATTTTTGACACCTTTTGAAGCTCCTCATATTTTTCACACCTTTTGAAACTCTTCATATATTTCACAACTTTTCAGGCACTTCATGTTTTTCAACACCTCTTCATGCTCCTCCTATATTTCAGACCGGTTCATGCTCCTCATATTTTTGACACCTTTTGTAGCTCTTCATATATTTCACACCTTTTGAAGCTCTTCATATTTTTCACACGTTTTCAGGCTCTTCATGTTTTTAAACGCCGCTTCATGCTCCTATTATTTTCAGACCGTTTCAACCTCCTCATGTGTTTCACACCTTTTGAAGCTCTTCATATATGTCACACCTTTTAGGCTCTTCGTCTTTTTAAAACCGTTTCATGCTCATCCTATTTTTCACACTGTTTCTGCTCCTCATATATTTGAGACCTTTTGAAGCTCTTCATATTTTTCACACCTTTTCAGGCTCTTCATGTTTATCAACACAGTTTCATGCTCTTCCTAATTTTCAGACCGTTTCATGCTCCTCATATTCTTGACACTTTTTGAAGCTCTTCATATTTTTCCACCTTTTCAGGCTTTTCATGTTTTTCAACACCGCTTCATGCTTCTCCTATTTTTCAGACCGTTTCATGCTCCTCATATTTTTGACAAATTTTGAAGCTCTTCATACATTTCACACCTTTTCAGGCTCTTCATGTTTTTCAACACCGCTTCATGCTCCTCCAATTTTTCAGAAAGTTTCATGCTCCTCATATTTTTAACATCTTTTGAAACTCTTCATATTTTTCACACCTTTTCAGGCTCTTCATGTTTTTGACCACCGCATCATGTTCCTCCTATTTTTCAGTCGTTTCATGCCTCTCATAATTTTTACACCTTTTGAAGCTCTTCATGTTTTTCACACCTTTTCATGCTCTTCATCTTTTTCAAAACCGTCTCATTCTCATCCTATTTTAAAGACTGTTTCATGCTCCTCATATTTTTGACACCTTTAGAACCTCTTCATATTTTTCACAACTTTTCAGGGTCTTCATGTTTTTCAACACTGCTTCATGCTCCTCCTATATCTCAGACAGTTTCATGCTCCTCATATATTTGACACCTTTTGAAGCTCTTCAGATTTTTCACAACTTTTCAGGCTCTTCATGTTTTTGAACACAGTTTCATGCTCCTCCTATTTTTCAGACCGTTTCATGCTCCTCATATTTTTCACACCTTTTGAAGATCTTCATATTTTTGACACCTTTTCAGGCTCTTCATGTTTTTCAACACCACTTCATGCTCCTCCTATTTTTCAGACCACTTCATGCTCATCTCATTTTTGACACCTTTTGAAGCTGTTCATATTTTTCACACCTTTTGAAGCTCTTCATATTTTTCACACCTTTTCAGGCTCTTCATGTTTTTGAACACCGTTTCATGCTCCTCCTATTTTTCAGACCGTTTCATGTTCCTCCTATTTTTTAGATCATTTCATGCTCCTCATATTTTTGACACCTTTTGAAGCTCTTCATATATTTCACACCTTTTCAGGCTCTTCATTTTTTTCAACACCACTTCATACTCCTCCTACTTTTCAGACCGTTTCATGCTCACATCATTTTGGCAACTTTTGAAGCTCTTCTTATTTTTCACATCTTTTGAAACTCTTCGTATTTTTCACACGTTTTCAGGCTCTTCATGTTTTTCAACACCACTTCATGCTCCTCCTATTTTTCAGACCGTTTCATGCTCCTCATATTTTTGACACCTTTTGAAGCTCTTCATATTTTTCACATCTTTTGAAGCTTTTCATAATTTTCACACCTTTTCAGGCTCTTCATGATTTTCAACACCGCTTCATGCTCCTGTATTTTTCAGACAGTTTCATGCTCATCCCATTTTTGACACCTTTTGAAGCTCTTCATATTTTTCAGACCTTTTGAAGCTCTTCATATTTTTCATATTTTTGAAGCTCTTCATATTATCACACTTTTCAGACACTTCGTGATTTTCAACACCGCTTCATGCTCCTGCTATTTTTCAGATCGTTTCATGCTCCTAATGTATTTCACACCTTTAGAAGCTCTTCATATATTTCACACCTTTTCAGGGTTTTCATTTTTTTCAACACAACTTCATGCTCCTCCTATTTTTCAGACCTTTTCATGCTCATTTCTTTTTGACACCTTTTGAAGCTCTTCATATTTTTCACACATTTTCAGGCTCTTGATGATTTTCAACACCTCTTCATTCTCCTCCTATTTTTCAGACCGTTTCATGCTCATCTCATTTTGACACCTTTAGAAACTCTTCATATTTTTCACACCTTTTCAGGCGCTTCATGTTTTTTAACACCACTTCATGCTCTTCCTATTTTTCAGACCGTTTCATTCTCCTCATATTTTTGACACCTTTTCAAGCTCTTCATATATTTCACACCTTTTCAGGCTCTTCATGTTTTTCAACACCGCTTCATCCTCCTCCTCTTTTTCAGACCGTTTCATGCTCCTCCTATTTTTCAGACCGTTTCATGCTCCTCATATTTTTGACACCTTTTGAAGCTCTTCATATTTTTCATACATTTTCATGCTCATCAGGTTTTTGAACACCACTACATGATCCTCCTATTTTGCAGACCGTTTCATACTCCTCATATATTTAACACCTTTTGAAGCTCTTCATATTTTTCACACCTTTTCAGGCTCTTCATGTATTTCAACACCACTTCATGCTCCTCCTATTTTTCAGACCGTTAAATGCTCCTCATATTTTTGACACTTTTAGAAGCTCTTCATATTTTTCACACCTTCTCAGGCACTTCATGTTTTTCAACACCGCTTCATGCTCCTCCTATTTTTCAGACCGCTTCATTTTCCTCATATTTTGACACCATTTGAAGCTCTTCATATATTTCACACCTTTACAGGCTCTTCTTTTTTTTCAACACCACTTCATGCTCCTCCTGTTTTTCAGACCGTTTCATGCTCATCTCATTTTTGACACCTTTTGAAGCTCTTCATATCTTTCAAAACTTTGAAGCTCTTCATATTTTTCACACGTTTTGAGGCTCTTCATGTTTTTCAACACCGCTTCATGCTGCTTCTATTTTTCAGACCGTTTCATGCTCCTCATATTTTTGACACGTTTTGAAGCTCTTCATATTTTTCACACCTTTTCAGGCTTTTCATATATTTGAACACGCTTCATGCTTCTCCTTGTTTTCAGACCGTTTTTTGCTCCTCATATTTTTGACACCTTTTGAACCTCTTCATATAATTCACACGTTTTCAGCTCTTCATGTTTTTCAACACCGCTTCATGCTCTTCCTATTTTTCAGACCGTTTCAAGCTCATCTCATTTTTGACAACTTTTGAAGCTTTTCATATTTTTCACAACATTTCAGGCTCTTCATGTTTTTGAACACCGCTTCATGCTCCTCCTATTTTTCAGAGAGTTTCATGCTCCTCATGTATTACACACCTTTTGAAGCTCTTCATATTTTTCACATCTTTTGAAGCTCTTCATATTTTTTACATGTTTTCAGGCTCTTCATATTTTTCAACACCGCTTCATGCCCCTCCTATTTTTCAGACCGTTTCATGCTCCTCATATTTTTGACACCTTTTGAAGCTCTTCATATTCTTCACACTTTTCAGGCTCTTCATGTTTTTGAACACCGCTTCATGCTATTCCTATTTTTCAGACCATTTCATGCTCCTCATATTTTTCACACCTATTGAGGCTCTTCATATTTTTCACAACTTTTCAGGCTCTTCATGTTTTTGAACACCTCTTCATGCTCCTCCTATTTTTGAGACCGTTTAATGCTCCTCATGTATTTCAAACCTTTTGAAGCTCTTCATATTTTTCACAACTTTTCAGGCTCTTCATGTTTTTGAACACCGCTTGATGCTCCTCCTATTTTTCAGATCGTTTCATGCTCCTCATATTTTTAACACCTTTTGAAGCTCTTCATATTTTTCACACCTTTTCAGGCTTTTCATGTATTTGAACACGCTTCATGCTTCTCCTTGTTTTCAGATCGTTCTTTGCTCCTCATATTTTTGACACCTTTTGAAGCTCTTCATATTTTTCACACGTTTTCAGCTCTTCATGTTTTTCAACACCGCTTCATGCTCTTCCTATTTTTCAGACTGTTTCAAGCTCATCTCATTTTTGACAACTTTTGAAGCTTTTCATATTTTTCACAACATTTCAGGCTCTTCATGTTTTTGAACAATGCTTCATGCTCCTCCTAATTTTCAAAGAGTTTCATGCTCCTCATGTATTTCACACCTTTTGAAGCTCTTCATATTTTTCACACCTTTTCAGGCTCTTCATGTTTTTCCACACCACTTCATGCTTCTCCTATTTTCAGCCCGTTTCATGCTCCTCATGTATTTCACACCTTTTGAAGCTCTTCATATTTTTCACACCTTTTCAGGCTCTTCATGTTTTTCAACACTGCTTCATGCTCCTCCTATTTGTCAGACCGTTTCATGCTCCTCCTATTTTTCAGACCGTTTCATGCTTCTCATATTTTGACACCTTTTGAAGCTCTTCATATTTTTCACAACTTTTCAGGCTCTTCATGTTTTTCAATACCGCTTCATGCTCCTCCACTTTGTCAGACCGTTTCATGCTCCTCATATTTTTGGCACCTTTTGAAGCTCTTCATATTTTTCACACCTTTTCAGGTCTTCATGTTTTCGAACACCATTTCATGCTCCTCCTATTTTTCAGACCGTTTCATGCTCTTCATATTTTTATCACCTTTTGAAGCTCTTCATATTTTTCACACCTTTTCAGGCTCTTCATGTTTTTCAACACCGCTTCATGCTCCTCCTATGTTTCAGACCGTTTTATGCTCCTCATATTTGACACCTTTTGAAGCTCTTCATAATTTCCACACCTTTTCAGGCTCTTCATGTTTTCGAACACCATTTCATGCTCCTCTTATTTTTTTTTATTGTTATTTTTTTTTAAATTTTTTTTATTATTTTTATTTTTTTTTCCCCTGTCGGTTTTGTCATACATTGATATGAATCAGCCATGGATTTACATGTATTCCCAATCCCAATCCCCCCTCCCACCTCCCTCTCCACCCGATTCCTCTCGGTCTTCCCAGTGCACCAAGCCAGAGCACTTGTCTCTTGCATCCTACCTGGGCTGGTGATCTGTTTCACCATAGATAGCATACATGCTGTTCTTTTGAAATATCCCAACCTCGCATTCTCCCACAAAGTTCAAAAGTCTGTTCTGTATTTCTGTGTCTCTTTTTCTGTTCTGCATATAGGGTTATCGTTATCACTTTTCTAAATTCCATATACATGTGTCAGCATGCTCTAATGTTCTTTATCTTTCTGGCTTACTTCACTCTGTATAATGGGCTCCAGCTTCATCCATCGCATTAGGACTGATTCAAATGCATTCTTTTTAATGGCTGAGTAATATTCCATGGTGTATATGTACCACAGCTTTCTTATCCATTCATCTGCTGACGGGCATCTAGGTTGCTTCCATGTCCTGGCTATTATAAACAGTGCTGCGATGAACATTGGGGTGCACATGTCTCTTTCAGACGAACCTATGGACACCTTATCTTTGACAAAGGAGGCAAGGATATACAATGGAAAAAAGACAACCTCTTTAACAAGTGGTGCTGGGAAAACTGGTCAACCACTTGTAAAAGAATGAAAATAGAACACTTTCTAACACCATACAGAAAAATAAACTCAAAATGGATTAAAGATCTAAATGTAAGACCAGAAACTATAAAACTCCTAGAGGAGAACATAGGCAAAACACTCTCCGACATAAATCAAAGCAAGATCCTCTATGACCCACCTCCCAGAATATTGGAAATAAAAGCAAAACTAAACAAATGGGACCTAATGAAACTTAAAAGCTTTTGCACTACAAAGGAAACTATAAGTAAGGTGAAAAGACAGCCCTCAGATTGGGAGAAAATAATAGCAAATGAAGAAACAGACAAAGGATTAATCTCAAAAATATACAAGCAAATCCTGCAGCTCAATTCCAGAAAAATAAATGACCCAATAAAAAATGAGCCAAAGAACTAAACAGACATTTCTCCAAAGAAGACATACAGATGGATAACAAACACATGAAAAGATGCTCAACATCACTCATTATTAGAGAAATGCAAATCAAAACCACAATGAGGTACCATTACATGCCAGTCAGGATGGCTGCTATCCAAAAGTCTACAAGCAATAAATGCTGGAGATGGTGTGGAGAAAAGGGAACCCTCTTACACTGTTGGTGGGAATGCACACTAGTACAGCCCCTATGGAAAACAGTGTGGAGATTTCTTAAAAAACTGGAAATAGAACTGCCATATGACCCAGCAATCCCACTTCTGGGCATACACACTGAGGAAACCAGATCCTCTTATTTTTCAGACCGTTTCAAGCTCCTCATATTTTTTACACCTTGTGAAGCTCTTCATATATTTCACACCTTTTCAGGCTCTTCATGCTTTTCAAATCCGCTTCATGCTCCTCCTATTTTTCAGACTGTTTCATGCTCCTCATATTTTTGACACCTTTTGAAGCTCTTCATATTTTTCACACGTATTCAAGCTCTTCATCTTTTTCAACACCGCTTCATGCTCCTCCTATTTTTCAGACCGTTTCATGCTTCTCATATTTTTGACACCTTTTGAATCTCTTCATATTTTTCACACCTTTTCAGGTTCTTCATGTTTTTGAACACCGCTTCATGCTCCTCCCATTTTTCAGACCGTTTCATACTCCTCATATATTTGACACCTTTTGAAGCTCTTCATATTTTTCACAACTTTTCAGGTTCTTCATGTTTTCAACACCACTTCATGCTCCTCCTATATTTCTGACCGTGTCATGCTCCTCATATTTTTGACATCTTTTGAAGCTCTTCATATTTTTCATGCCTTTTCAGACTCTTCATGTTTTTCTACACCGCTTCATGCTCCTCCTATTTTTGACATCTTTTGAAGCTCTTCATATATTTCACACCTTTTCAGGGTTTTCATGTTTTTGAACACCGCTTCATGCTCCTCCTATCTTTCAGACCGTTTCATGCTTCTCATATTTTTGACACCATTTGAAGCTCTTCATATTTTTCACATCTTTTCAGGCTCTTCATGTTTTTGAACACCGCTCATGATCCTCCAAATTTTCAGACCGTTTCATGCTCGTCATATTTTTAACACCTTTTGAAGCTCATCATATTTTTCACACCTTTTCAGGCTCTTCATGTTTTTCCACACCACTTCATGCTTCTCATATTTTTCAGACCGTTTCATGCTCCTCATGAATTTCACACCTTTTGAAGCTCTTCATATTTTTCACACCTTTTCAGGCTCTTCATGTTTTTCAACACCACTTCATGCTCCTCCTATTTTTCAGACCGTTTCATGCTCATCTAATTTTTGACACCTTTTGTAGCTCTTCATATATTTCACAACTTTTGAAGCTCTACATATTTTTCACATTTTTGAACCTTTTCATATTTTTCACACTTTTTCAGGCTCTTCATGTTTTTGAACACCGCTTCATGCTCCTGCTATTTTTCACACCGTTTCATACTCCTCATATTTTTGACACGTTTTGAGGCTCTTCATATATTTCAAACCTTTTGAAGCTTTTCATATTTTTCACATTTTTGCAGCTCTTCATATTTTTCACACCTTTTCAGGCTCTTCATGTTTTCAACACCGCTCATGCTCCTCCTATTTTTCAGACCGTTTCATTCTCCTCATATTTTTGACACCTTTTGAAGCTCTTCATGTTTTTCACACCTTTTCAGGCTCTTCTTTTTTTTCAACACCACTTCATGCTCGTCCTATTTTTCAGACCGTTTCATGCTCATCTCATTTTTGACACCTTTTGAAGCTCTTCATATTTTTCACACCTTTTCAGGCTCTTCATGTTCTCTAACACCGCTTCATGCTCCTCCTGTTTTTCAGACCGTTTCGTGCTCCTCCTATTCTTGACAGCTTTTGAAGCTCTTCATATTTTCACACCTTTTCAGGCTCTTCATGTTTTTCAACACCGCTTCATGCTCCTCCTATTTTTCAGACCGTTTCATGCTCCTCATATTTTTGACACCTTTTGAAGCTTTTCATATTTTTCACACTTTTCAGGCTCCTCATGTTTTTCAACACCATTTCATGCTCCTCCTATTTTTCAGACCGTTTCATGCTCCTCATATTTCTGACACTTTTTGAAGCTCCTCATATTTTTCACACATTGTGAAGATCTTCATATATTTCACACCATTTCAGGATCTTCATGTTTTTCAACACCACTTCACGCTCCTCCTATTTTTCAGACTGTTTCATTCTCCTCATATTTTTGACACCTTTTGAAGCTCTTCATATATTTCACACCTTTTCAGGCTCTTCATGTTTTTAACACCACTTCATGCTCCTCCTATTTTTCAGACCATTTCCTGCTCATCGATTTTTCACACCTTTTGAAGCTCTTAATATTTTTCACACCTTTTCACGCTCTTCATGTTTTTGAACACCGCTTCATGCTCCTCCATTTTTTCAGACCGTTTCATGCTCCTCATATTTTTGACACCTTTTGATGCTCTTCATATTTTTCACACCTTTTCAGACTCTTCATGATTTTCAAAACGGCTTCATGCTCCTCATATTTTCACACCATTTCATGCTCTTCTCATTTTTGACACCCTTTGAAGCTCCTCTACTTTTGACCCCTTTAGAAGCTCTTCATATTTTTGACAACTTTTCAGGCTCTTCATGTTTTTCAACACCGCTTCATGCTCCCCCTAATTTTCAGACCGTTTCATGACACTCATATTTTTGACACCTTTTGAAGCTCCTCATATATTTCATACCTTTTCAGACTCTTCATGATTTCCAACACCGCTTCATGCTCCTCATTTTTTTCACACCGTTTAATGCTCATCTCATTTTTGACACCTTTTGAAGCTCTTCATATTTTTGACACCTTTAGAAGCTCTTCATATGTTTTACACATTTTCAGGCTCTTCATATTTTTCAACACCGCTTATTGCTCCTCCTATTTTTCAGACCGTTTCATGCTTATCTCATTTTTGATATCTTTTGAAGCTCTTCATATTTTTCACATATTTTGAAGCTCTTCATATTTTACACACCTTTTCAGGCTCTTCATGTTTTTCAACACCGCTTCATGCTCCTCCTATTTTTCAAACCGTTTCATGCTCCTCATATTTTTGACACCTTTGAAGCTCTTCATATTTTTACACCTTTTCAGACTCTTCATGTTTTTCAACACTGCTTCATGCTCCTCCTATTTGTCAGACCGTTTCATGCTCCTCCTATTTTTCAGACCGTTTCATGCTTCTCATATTTTGACACCTTTTGAAGCTCTTCATATTTTTCACAACTTTTCAGGCTCTTCATGTTTTTCAATACCGCTTCATGCTCCTCCACTTTGTCAGACCGTTTCATGCTCCTCATATTTTTGGCACCTTTTGAAGCTCTTCATATTTTTCACACCTTTTCAGGTCTTCATGTTTTTGAACACCATTTCATGCTCCTCCTATTTTTCAGACCGTTTCATGCTCTTCATATTTTTGGCACCTTTTGAAGCTCTTCATATTTTTCACACCTTTTCACGCTCTTCATGTTTTTCAACACCGCTTCATGCTCCTCCTATGTTTCAGACCGTTTTATGCTCCTCATATTTGACACCTTTTGAAGCTCTTCATAATTTCCACACCTTTTCAGGCTCTTCATGTTTTCGAACACCATTTCATGCTCCTCTTATTTTTTTTTATTGTTTTTTTTTTTTAAATTTTTTTTATTATTTTTTTTTTTTTTCCCTGTCGGTTTTGTCATACATTGATATGAATCAGCCATGGATTTACATGTACTCCCAATCCCAATCCCCCCTCCCACCTCCCTCTCCACCCGATTCTTCTCGGTCTTCCCAGTGCACCAAGCCGGAGCACTTGTCTCTTGCATCCTACCTGGGCTGGTGATCTGTTTCACCATAGATAGCATACATGCTGTTCTTTTGAAATATCCCAACCTCGCATTCTCCCACAAAGTTCAAAAGTCTGTTCTGTATTTCTGTGTCTCTTTTTCTGTTCTGCATATAGGGTTATCGTTATCACTTTTCTAAATTCCATATACATGTGTCAGCATGCTCTAATGTTCTTTATCTTTCTGGCTTACTTCACTCTGTATAATGGGCTCCAGCTTCATCCATCGCATTAGGACTGATTCAAATGAATTCTTTTTAATGGCTGAGTAATATTCCATGGTGTATATGTACCACAGCTTTCTTATCCATTCATCTGCTGACGGGCATCTAGGTTGCTTCCAAGTCCTGGCTATTATAAACAGTGCTGCGATGAACATTGGGGTGCACGTGTCTCTTTCAGACGAACCTATGGACACCTTATCTTTGACAAAGGAGGCAAGGATATGCAATGGAAAAAAGACAACCTCTTTAACAAGTGGTGCTGGGAAAACTGGTCAACCACTTGTAAAAGAATGAAAATAGAACACTTTCTAACACCATACACAAAAATAAACTCAAAATGGATTAAAGATCTAAATGTAAGACCAGAAACTATAAAACTCCTAGAGGAGAACATAGGCAAAACACTCTCCGACATAAATCAAAGCAAGATCCTCTATGACCCACCTCCCAGAATATTGGAAATAAAAGCAAAACTAAACAAATGGGACCTAATGAAACTTAAAAGCTTTTGCACTACAAAGGAAACTATAAGTAAGGTGAAAAGACAGCCCTCAGATTGGGAGAAAATAATAGCAAATGAAGAAACAGACAAAGGATTAATCTCAAAAATATACAAGCAAATCCTGCAGCTCAATTCCAGAAAAATAAATGACCCAATAAAAAATGAGCCAAAGAACTAAACAGACATTTCTCCAAAGAAGACATACAGATGGATAACAAACACATGAAAAGATGCTCAACATCACTCATTATTAGAGAAATGCAAATCAAAACCACAATGAGGTACCATTACATGCCAGTCAGGATGGCTGCTATCCAAAAGTCTACAAGCAATAAATGCTGGAGATGGTGTGGAGAAAAGGGAACCCTCTTACACTGTTGGTGGGAATGCACACTAGTACAGCCCCTATGGAAAACAGTGTGGAGATTTCTTAAAAAACTGGAAATAGAACTGCCATATGACCCAGCAATCCCACTTCTGGGCATACACACTGAGGAAACCAGATCCTCTTATTTTTCAGACCGTTTCAAGCTCCTCATATTTTTTACACCTTGTGAAGCTCTTCATATATTTCACACCTTTTCAGGCTCTTCATGCTTTTCAAATCCGCTTCATGCTCCTCCTATTTTTCAGACTGTTTCATGCTCCTCATATTTTTGACACCTTTTGAAGCTCTTCATATTTTTCACACGTATTCAAGCTCTTCATCTTTTTCAACACCGCTTCATGCTCCTCCTATTTTTCAGACCGTTTCATGCTTCTCATATTTTTGACACCTTTTGAATCTCTTCATATTTTTCACACCTTTTCAGGTTCTTCATGTTTTTGAACACCGCTTCATGCTCCTCCCATTTTTCAGACCGTTTCATACTCCTCATATATTTGACACCTTTTGAAGCTCTTCATATTTTTCACAACTTTTCAGGTTCTTCATGTTTTCAACACCACTTCATGCTCCTCCTATATTTCTGAACCGTGTCATGCTCCTCATATTTTTGACATCTTTTGAAGCTCTTCATATTTTTCACGCCTTTTCAGACTCTTCATGTTTTTCTACACCACTTCATGCTCCTCCTATTTTTGACATCTTTTGAAGCTCTTTATATATTTCACACCTTTTCAGGGTTTTCAAGTGTTTGAACACCGTTTCATGCTCCTCATATTTTTCAGACCGTTTCATGCTCCTCATATTTTTGACACCTTTTGAAGCTCTTCATATTTTTCACATCTTTTCAGGCTCTTCATGTTTTCAACACCGTTTCATGCTCCTCCTATTTTTCAGACTGTTTCTTGCTCCTCATATTTTGACACCTTTTGAAGCTCTTCATATTTTTCACACCTTTTCAGGCTCTTCATATTTTTCAACAAGGTTTCATGCTCCTCCTATTTTTCAGACAGTTTCATGCCCCTCACATTTTTGACACCTTTTCAAGCTCTTCACATTTTTCAAACCTTTTCAGGCTGTTCATGTTTTTGAACACCGTTTCTTGCACCTCCTATTTTTCAGACCGTTTCATGCTCCTCATATTTTGACTCCTTTTGAAGCTCTTCATATTTTTCACAACTTTTCAGGCTCTTCATGTTTTCAACACCACTTCATGCTCCTCCTATATTTCTGACCGTGTCATGCTCCTCATATTTTTGACAAGTTTTGAAGCTCTTCATATTTTTCACACCTTTTCATGCTCTTCACGTTTTTCTACACCGCTTCATGCTCCTCCTATTTTTGACATCTTTTGAACCTCTTCATATATTTCACACCTTTTCAGGGTTTTCATGTTTTTGAACACCGTTTCATGCTCCTCTTATTTTTCAGACCGTTTCATGCTCCTCATACTTTTGACACCTTTTGAAGCTCTTCATATATTTCACACCATTTCAGGGTTTTCATGTTTTTGAACACCGTTTCATTCTCCTCATATTTTTCAGACTGTTTCATGCTCCTCATATTTTTGACACCTTTTGAAACTCTTCATATTTTTCACAATTTTTCAGGGTCCTCATGTTTTTGAACACCGTTTCATGCTCCTCCTATTTTTCAGACCGTTTCATGCTCCTCATATTTTGACACCATTTGAAGCTCTTCATATTTTTCACACCTTTTCAGGCTCTTCATATTTTTCAACAAGGTTTCATGCTCCTCCTATATTTCAGACCGTTTAATGCTCCCCATAATTTTGACACCTTTTGAAGCGCTTCATAATTATCACACCTTTTCAGGCTCTTCATGTTTTTCAAATCTGCTTCTGCTCCTCCTATTTTTCAGACTGTTTCATGCTCCTCATATTTTTGACACCTTTTGAAGCTCTTCATATTTTTCACACCTTTTCAGGCTCTTCATGTTTTTCAACACCGCTTTATTCTCCTCCTATTTTTCAGACCGTTTCATGCTCCTCATATTTTTGACACCTTTTGAAGCTCTTCATATTTTTCACACGTTTTCAGCCTCTTCATGTTTTTCAACACCGTTTCATGCTCCTCCTATTTTTTAGACCATTTCATGCTCCACATATATTGACACCTCTTGATGCTGTTCATATTTTTCACAGCTTTTCAGGCTCTTCATGTATTTGAACACCGATTCATGCTCCTCATATTTTTCAGACCGTTTCATGCTCCTCATATTTGTGACATCTTTTGAAGCTCTTCATATTTTTCACACCTTTTCAGGCTCTTCATGTTTTTGAACACCACCTCATGCTCCTCATAATATTCAGACCGTTACATGCTCCTCATATATTTGATATCTTTTGAAGCTCTTCATATTTTTCACACATTTTTATGCACTTCATGTTTTCAACACCACATCATGCTCCTTCTATTTTTCAACACCGTTTCATGCTCCTCCTATTTTTTAGACCATTTCATGCTCCACATATATTGACACCTCTTGATGCTGTTCATATTTTTCACAGCTTTTCAGGCTCTTCAGGTTTTTAAACACCGCTTCATGCTCCTCCTATTTTTCAGACAGTTTCATGATCCTCATATTTTCACACCTTTTGAAGCTCTTCATATTTTTCACACTTTTCAGGCTCTTGATGTTTTTCAACACCGCTTCATGCTTCGCCTATTTTTCAGGCCGTTTCATGCTCCTCATATTTTTGACACCTTTAGAAGCTCTTCATATTATTCACACCTTTTCAGGCTCTTCATGTTTTTGATCACCGCTTCATGCTCCGCCTATTTTTCAGACCGTTTCATTATCCTCATATATTTGACACATTTTGAAGCTCTTCAGATATTTCACACCTTTTCAGGCTCTTCATTTTTTTCAACACCAATTCATGATCCTCCTATTTTTCAAATCGTTTCATGCTCATCTCATTTTGACACCTTTTGAAGCTCTTCATATATTTCACACCTTATGAAGCTCTTCATATTTTTCATACCTTTTCAGGCTCTTCATGATTTTCAACACGGCTTCATGCTCCTTGTATTTTTCAGACCTTTTCATGCTCATCTCATTTTTGACACCTTTTGAAGCTCTTCATATTTTTCACACCTTTTGAAGCTCTTCATACTTTTCACACTTTTTCAGACTCTTCATGTTTTTCAACACCGCTTCATGCTCCTGCTATTTTTCTGACCGTTTCATACTCCTCATGCATTTCACACATTTTGAAGCTCTTCCTATTTTTCAGACCGTTTCATGCTCCTCATATTTTTGACACCTTTTGAATCTCTTCATATATTTCACACCTTTTCAGGCTCTTCATATTTTTGAACACCGCTTCATGCTTCTCCTATTTTTCAGATCGTTTCAGGCTCCTCATAATTTTCACACCTTTTGAAACTCTTCATATTTCTCACACCTTTTCAGGCTCTTCATGTTTTTCATCACCACTTCATGCTTCTCCTATTTTTCAGACCGTTTCATGCTCATCTAATATTTGACAATTTTGAAGCTCTTCATATTTTTGACACCTTTTGAAGCTCTTCACATTTTTCACACCTTTTCAGGCTCTTCATGTTTTTGAACACCGTTTCATTCTCCTCCTATTTTTCAGACAGTTTCTTACTCCTCATATTTTTTACACGTTTTGAGGCTCTTCATATTTTTCACACCTTTTCATGCTCTTCATGATTTTGAACAACGTTTCATGATCCTCCTATTTTTCAGAACGTTTCATGTTCCTCATAATTTTGACACCTTTTAAAGCTATTCATATTTTTCACACCTTTTCAGGCTCTTCATGTTTTTGAACACCGCTTCATGCTCCTCCTATTTTTCAGACCGTTTCATGCTCATCTATTTTTTGACACCTTTTGAAGCACTTCATATTTTTCACACCTTTTGAAGCTCTTCACATTTTTCACACCTTTTCAGGCTCTTCATGTTTTTGAACACCGTTTCATTCTCCTCCTATTTTTCAGACCCTTTCATGCTCCTCATATTTTTGACACCTTTTGAAGCTCTTCATATTTTTCACAATTTTGAACCTCTTCATATATTTCACACCTTTTCAGGCTCTTCATGTTTTTCATCACCACTTCATGCTTCTCCTATTTTTCAGACCGTTTCATGCTCATCTAACATTTGACACTTTTGAAGCTCTTCATATTTTTGACACCTTTTGAAGCTCTTCACATTTTTCACACCTTTTCAGGCTCTTCATGTTTTTGAACACCGTTTTATTCTCCTCCTATTTTTCAGACAGTTTCTTACTCCTCATATTTTTGACACGTTTTGAGGCTCTTCATATTTTTCACTCCTTTTCAGGCTCTTCATGATTTTGAACAACGTTTCATGATCCTCCTATTCTTCACAACGTTTCATGTTCCTCATAATTTTGACACCTTTTAAAGCTTTTCATATTTTTCACACCTTTTCAGGCTCTTCATGTTTTTGAACACCACTTCATCCTCTTCCTATTTTTCAGACCGTTTCATGCTCCTCGTATTTTTGACACCTTTTGAAGCTCTTCATATTTTTCACAACTTTTCAGGCTCTTCATGTTTTTGAACACAGCTTCATGCTCCTCCCATTTTTCAGACCGTTTCATCTCCTCATATTATTGACACCATTTGAATCTCTTCATATTTTTCACACATTTTCAGGCTCTTCATGTTTTTCAACACCGCCTTATGCTCCTCCTTATTTTCAGACTGTTTCATGCTCCTCATGTAATTCACACCTTTTGAAGCTGTTTATATTTTTCACACATTTTCAGGCTCTTCATGTTTTTCAAAACCACTTCATGCTCCTCCTATTTTTCAGACCGTTTCGTGCTCACCTAATTTTTAACACCTTTTGAAACTCTTCATATATTTCACACCTTTTGAAGCTCTTCATATTTTTCACACGTTTTCAGGCTCTTCATGTTTTTCAACACCATTTCATGCTGCTTCTATTTTTCAGACCGTTTCATGCTCCTCATATTTTTCACACCTTTTGAAGCTCCTCATATTTTTCACACCTTTTCAGGCTCTTCATGTTTTTGAACACAGCTTCAAGCTTCTCCTATTTTTAAGACCGTTTCATGCTCGTCATATTTTTGACACCTTTTGAAGCTCTTCATAATTTTCACACCTTTTCAGGCTCTTCATGTTTTTCAACACCACTTCATGCTCCTCGTATTTTTCAGACCTTTTCATGCCCCTAATAGTTTTGACACCTTTTGAAGCTCTTCATATTTTTCACACATTTTCAGGCTCTTCATGTTTTTGAACACCGCTTCATGCTCCTCCTATTTTTCAGACCGTTTCTTCCTCCTCATATTTTTGACACCTTTAGAAGCTCTTCATTATTTCACAACTTTTCAGGCTCTTCATGTGTTTTAGCACCGCTTCATGCTCGTCCTATTTTTCAGACCTTTCATGCTCCTCATATTTTTCACACCTTTTGAATCTCTTCATATTTTTCACACCTTTTGAAGCTCTTCATATTTTTCACACCTTTTCAGGCTGTTCATGTTTTTGAACACCTCATCATGCTCTTCCTATTTTTCAGAATGTTTCATGCTCCTCATGTATTTCACACCTTTTGAAGCTCTTCATATTTTTCACACCTTTTCAGGCTCTTCATGTTTTTGAACACCGCATCATGCTCCTCCTATTTTTCAGAATGTTTCTTGCTCCTCATGTATTTCACACATTTTGAAGCTCTTCATATTTTTCACACCTTTTCAGGCTCTTCATGTTTTTGAACACCATTTCATGCTCCTCCTATTTTTCATACCGTTTCATGCTCATCTATTTTTTGACACCTTTTGAAGCTCTTCATATTTTTCACACCTTTTGAAGCTCTTCACATTTTTCACACCTTTTCAGGCTCTTCATGTTTTTGAACACCGTTTCATTCTCCTCCTATTTTTCAGACCCTTTCATGCTCCTCATATTTTTGACACCTTTTGAAGCTCTTCATATTTTTCACAATTTTGAACCTCTTCATATATTTCACACCTTTTCAGGCTCCTCATGTTTTTCATCACCACTTCATGCTTCTTCTATTTTTCAGACCGTTTCATGCTCATCTAATATTTGACACTTTTGAAGCTCTTCATAATTTTGACACCTTTTGAAGCTCTTCACATTTTTCACACCTTTTCAGGCTCTTCATGATTTTGAATACCGTTTCATTCTCCTCCTATTTTTCAGACAGTTTTTTACTCCTCATATTTTTGACACGTTTTGAGGCTCTTCATATTTTTCACACCTTTTCAGGCTCTTCATGATTTTGAACAACGTTTAATGATCCTCCTATTTTTCAGAACGTGTCATGTTCCTCATAATTTTGACACCTTTTAAAGCTTTTCATATTTTTCACACCTTTTCAGGCTCTTCATGTTTTTGAACAGCGCTTCATGCTCCTCCTATTTTTCAGACCGTTTCATGCTCCTCATATTTTTGACACCTTTTGATGCTCTTCATATTTTTCACACCTTTTGAAGCTCTTTATATATTTCACACCATTTCAGGCTCTTCATGTTTTCAACATCACTTCATGCGCCTCCTATTGTTCAGACCCTTTCACGCTAAACTAATTTTGACACCTTATGAAGCTCTTCATATTTTTCACACCTTTTCAGGCTCTTCATGTTTTTGAACACCGCTTCATGCTCCTCCTATTTTTCAGACCGTTTCATGCTCCTCATAATTTTCACACCTTTTGAAGCTCTTCATATTTTTCACACCTTTTCAGGCTCTTCATGTTTCTGAACAACGCTTCATGCTCCTCCTAATTTTCAGACCGTTTAATGCTCCTCATGTGTTTCACACCTTTTGAAGCTCTTCATATATTTCACACCTTTTCAGGCTCTTCTTTTTTTTCAACACCACTTCATGCTCCTCCTTTTTTTCAGACCGTTTCATGCTCATCTCATTTTTGACACCTTTTGAAGCTCTTCATATTTTTCACTTCTTTTGAAGCTCTTCAAAATTTTCACACGTTTTCAGGCTCTTCATGTCATCCAACACCGCATCATGCTCCTCATATATTTCAGACCATTTCTTGCTCCTCATGTTTTTGACACATTTTCAAGCTCTTCATATTTTTGACAACTTTTCAGGCTCTTCATGTTTATCAACACCGCTTGATGCTCCTCCTGTTTTTCAGACCGTTTCATGCTCATCTCATTTTTGAAACCTTTAGAATCTCTTCATATTTTTCACACCTTTTCAGGCTCTTTATGTTTTTCAACACCGTTTGATGCTTCTCCTATTTTTCAGACCGTTTCATGCTCATCTCATTTTTGACACCTTTTCAAACTTTTCATATTTTTCACACCTTTTCAGGCTCTTCATGTTTTTGAACACCGCTTCATGCTCCTCCTATTTTCCAGACCGTTTCATGCTCCTCATATTTTTGACACATTTTGAAGCTCTTCATACTTTTCACACATTTTCAGGCTCTTCAGGTTTTTCAACACCACTTCATGCTCCTCCTATTTTCCAGACCGTTTCATCCTCCTCATATTTTTGACACCTTTAGAAGCTCTTCATTATTTCACAACTTTTCAGGCTCTTGTGTTTCAGCACCACTTCATGCTCGTCGTATTTTTCAGACCTTTCATGCTCCTCATATTTTTGACACCTTTTGAAGCTCTTCATATTTTTCACACCTTTTCAGACTCTTCATGTTTTTGATCACCGTTTCATGCTCCTCCTATTTTTCAGACCGTTTCATGCTCCTCATATTTTTGACACTTATTGAAACTCTTCATATTTTTCACTCCTTTTCAGGCTCTTCATGTTTTTCAACACCACTTCATGGTCCTCCTATTTTTCAGACAGTTTCATGCTCATCTCGTTTTTGACACCTTTTGAAGCTTTTCAAATTTTTCACAACATTTCAGGCTCTTCATGTTTTTGAACACCGCTTCATGCTCCTCCTATTTTTCAGAGAGTTTCATGCACCTCATGTATTTCACACCTTTTGAACCTCTTCATATTTTTCATGCATTTTCAGGCTCTTCATGTTTTGCAACAACACTTCATGCTCCTCCTATTTTTCAGACCGTTTCACGCTCATCTCATTTTTGAAACCTTTACAATCTCTTCATATTTTTCACACTTTTTCAGGCTCTTCATGTTTTTCAACACCACTTCATGCTCCTCCTATTTTTCAGACCTTTTCATGCTCATCTCATTTTTGACACCTTTTCAAACTTTTCATATTTTTCACACCTTATCAGGCTCTTCATGTTTTTGAACACCGCTTCATGCTCCTCCTATTTTTCAGAACGTTTCATGCTCTCATGAATTTCACACCTTTTGAAGTTCTTCATATTTCTCACACCTTTTCCGGCTCCTCTTGTTTTTGATCACCGTTTCATGCTCCTCCTATTTTTCAGAACGTTTCATGCACTCATGAATTTCACACCTTTTGAAGTTCTTCATATTTCTCACACCTTTTCAGGCTCCTCTTGTTTTTGATCACCGTTTCATGCTCCTCCTATTTTTCAGACCGTTTCATGCTCATCTCATTTTTGACACCTTTTGAAGCTCTTCATATTTTCACACCTTTTGAAGCTCTTCATATTTTTCAACTTTTTAGGCTCTTTATGTTTTTGAACACGGTTTCATGCTCCTCCTATTTTTCAAACTGTGTCATGCTCATCTCATTTTTAACAACTTTTGAAGCTCTTCATATTTTTCACAGCTTTTGAACCTCTTCATATTTCTCAAACGTTTTCAGGCTCTTCATGTTTTTCAAAACCCCTTCTTGCTCATCCTATTTTTCAGACCGTTTCATGCTTCTCTCATTTCTGACACATTTTGAAGCTCTTCATATATTTCACACATTTTCAGGCTCTTCATGTTTTTCAACACCACTTCATGCTCCTCCTATTTTTCAGACCGTTTCATACTCATCTCGCTTTTGACACATTTTGAAGCTCTTCATATTTTCCACAACTTTTGAAGCTCTTCATATTTTTCAAACGTTTTCAGGCTCTTAATCTTTTTCAACACCGCTTCTTGCTCCTCCTATTTTTCAGACAGTTTCATGCGCCTCATATTTTCCACACCTTTTGAAGCTCTTCATATTTTTTCACACCTTTTCATGTTCTTCATGTTTTTCCACACCGCTTCATGCTTCTCCTATTTTTCAGACCGTTTCATGCTCCTCATATTTTTGACACCTTTTGAAGCTCTTCATATTTTTCACACATTTTCAGGCTCTTCATGTTTTTCAACAGCGATTCATGCTCCTCATATTTTTGACACCTTTTGAAGCTCTTCATATTTTTCACACCTTTTCAGGCTCTTCATGTTTTTCAAAGCCACTTCATGCTTCTCCTATTTTTCAGACCGTTTCATGCTCCTCTCATTTCTGACACATTTTGAAGATCTTCATATATTTAACACCTTTTCAGGCTCTTCATGTTTTTCAAAGCAACTTCATGCTTCTCCTATTTTTCAGACCGTTTCATGCTCATCTCATTTTTGACACCTTTTGAAGCTCTTCATATTTTTCACACCTTTTGAATCTCTTCGTATTTCTCAAACGTTTTCAGGCTCTTCATGTTTTTCAACACCCCTTCTTGCTCATCCTATTTTTCAGACCGTTTCATGTTTCTATCATTTCTGACAACTTTTGAAGCTCTTCATATATTTCACACATTTTCAGGCTCTTCATGTTTTTCAACACCACTTCATGCTCCTCCTATTTTTCAGACCGTTTCATGCTCATCTCACTTTTGACACATTTTGAAGCTCTTCATATTTTCCACACATTTTGAAGCTGTTCATATTTTTCATATTTTTGAAGCTCTTCATATTTTCACACGTTTTCAGACTCTTCATGTTTTTCAAAACCGCTTCATGCGCCTCCTATTTTTCAGAGAGTTTCAGGCTACTCATGTATTTCACACCTTTTGAAGCTTTTCATATTTTTCACAACTTTTCAGGATCTTCATGTTTTTGATCAGAGCTTCATGGTCCTGCTATTTTTCAGACCGTATCATACTCGTCATATGTTTCACACCTTTTGAACTTCTTCATATTTTTCACACCTTTTCAGTCTCTTCATGTTTTTCAACACAACTTCATGCTCATCCTATTTTCCAGACCGTTTCATGTTCCTCATGTATTTTACACCTTTTGAAGCTCTTCATATTTTTCACACCTTTTCAGGCTCTTCATGCATTTGAACACCCTTTCATGCTCTTCCTATTTTTCAGACCGTTTCATGCTCCTCATAGTTTTGACACCTTTTGAAGCTCTTGATATTTTTCACACCTTTTCAGGTTCTTCATGTTTTTCAACACCGCTTCATGCTCCTCCTATTTTTCAGACCGTTTCATGCTCCTCATATTTTTGACACCTTTTGAAGCTCTTAATATATTTCACACATTTTCAGACTCTTCATGATTTCCAACACCGCTTCATGCTCCTCATATTTCTCAGACCGTTTCATGCTCATCTCATTTTTATCACCTTTTGAAGCTCTTCATATTTTTCACAACTTTTGAAGCTCTTCATATTTTTCACAGGTTTTCAGGCTCTTCATGTTTTTCAACACTACTTCATGCTTCTCCTATTTTTCAGACCGTTTCATGCTCCTCATATTTTTGACACCTTTTGAAGCTCTTCATATTTTATCCACCTTTTCAGGCTCTTCATGTTTTTCAACACCGCTTCATGCTCTTCCTATTTTCCAGACCGTTTCATTCTCCTCTTGTATTTCCAACCTTTTGAAGCTCTTCATATTTTTCACACCTTTGCAGGCTCCCCATGTTTTTCAACACGGCTTCATGATCCTCCTGTTTTTCAGACCGTTTCATGCTCCTCATATTTTGACACGTTTTGAAGATCTTCATATTTTTCACACATTTTCAGGCTCTTCATGTTTTTCAAAACCGATTCATGCTCCTCCTATGTTTCAGGCCGTTTCATGCTCCTCATATTTTGACACCTTTTGAAGCTCTTCATATTTTTCACACCTATTCAGTACTTCATGTTTTTAAACACCACTTCATGTTGCTCCTATTTTTCAGACCGATTCATGCTCTTCATGTATTTCACACCTTTTGAAGCTCTTCATATTTTACCCACCTTTTCAGGCTCTTCATGTTTTTCAACACCGTTTCATGCTACTCATGTATTTCCAACCGTTTGAAGTTCTTCATATTTTTCACAAATTTTCAGGCTCTTCATATTTTTGAACACGGTTTCATGCTCCTCCTATTTTTCGAACTGTGTCATGCTCATCTCATTTTTAACAACTTTTGAAGCTCTTCATATTTTTGACACCTTTTGAAGCTCTTCATATTTTTCACACCTTTTCAGGCTCCCCATGTTTTTCAACACGGCTTCATGATCCTACTCTTTTTCAGACCGTTTCATGCTCCTCATATTTTTGACACGTTTTGAAGCTCTTCATATTTTTCACACCTTTTTAGGCTTTTCATGTTTTTCAACGTCACTTCATGCTCCTCCTATTATTCAGACCGTTTCATGCTCTTCATATTTTTGACACTTTTTGAAGCTCTTCATATTTTTCACACCTTTTCTGGCGCTTCATGTTTTCAACACCGCTTCATGCTCGTCCTATTTTCCAGACCGTTTCATGCTCGTCTCATTTTGACACCTTTTGAAGCTCTTCATATTTCTCACAACTTTTAAGCTCTTCATGTTTTTCACACGTTTTCAGGCTCTTCATGTTTTTCAACACCGCTTCATGCTCCTCCCATTTTTCAGACCGTTTCATGCTCCTCCTATTTTTCAGACCGTTTCATGCTCCTCATATTTTTGACACCTTTTGAAGCTCTTCATATTTTTCACACCTTTTCAGGCTTTTCATGTTTTGCAACACCGCTTCATTCTCTTCCTATTTTTCAGACCGTTTCATGCTCCTCATATTTTTGACACCTTTTGAAGCTCTTCATATTTTTCACACCTTTTCATGCTCTTCATGTTTTTGAACACCGCTTCATGCTCCTCCTATTTTTCAGACCGGTTCATGCTCCTCATATTTTTGACAACTTTTGAAGCTTTTCATATTTTTCACAACTTTTCAGGATCTTCATGTTTTTGAACAGAGCTTCATGGTCCTCCTATTTTTCAGACCGTATCATACTCGTCATATGTTTCACACCTTTTGAACCTCTTCATATTTTTCACACCTTTTCAGTCTCTTCATGTTTTTCAACACAACTTCATGCTCATCCTATTTTCCAGACCGTTTCATGTTCCTCATGTATTTTACACCTTTTGAAGCTCTTCATATTTTTCACACCTTTTCAGGCTTCCCATGTTTTTCAACACGGCTTCATGATCCTACTCTTTTTCAGACCGTTTCATGCTCCTCATATTTTTGACACTTTTTGAAGCTCTTCATATTTTTCACACCTTTTCTCGCTCTTCATGTTTTCAACACCGCTTCATGCTCGTCCTATTTTCCAGACCGTTTCATGCTCGTCTCATTTTGACACCTTTTGAACCTCTTCATATTTCTCACAACTTTTAAGCTCTTCATGTTTTTCACACGTTTTCAGGCTCTTCATGTTTTTCAACACCGCTTCATGCTCCTCCCATTTTTCAGACCGTTTCATGCTCCTCCTATTTTTCAGACCGTTTCATGCTCCTCATATTTTTGACACCTTTTGAAGCTCTTCATATTTTTCACACCTTTTCAGGCTTTTCATGTTTTTCAACACCGCTTCATTCTCTTCCTATTTTTCAGACCGTTTCATGCTCCTCATATTTTTGACACCTTTTGAATCTCTTCATATTTTTCACACCTTTTCATGCTCTTCATGTTTTTGAACACCGCTTCATGCTCCTCCTATTTTTCAGACCGGTTCATGCTCCTCATATTTTTGACACCTTTTGAAGCTCTTCATATTTTTCACACCTTTTCATGCTCTACATGTTTTTGAACAACGCTTCATGCTCCTCCTATTTTTCAGACCGTTTCATGCTCCTCATATTTTTGACACCTTTTGAAGCTCTTCATATTTTTCACACCTTTTCATGTTCTTCATGTTTTTCAACACCGCTTCATGCTTCTCCTATTTTTCAGACCGTTTCATGCTCCTCATTTTTTTGACACCTTTTGAAGCTCTTCATATTTTTGACACATTTTCAGGCTCTTCATGTTTTTCAACACCGATTCATGCTCCTCATATTTTTGACACCTTTTGAATCTCTTCATATTTTTCACACCTTTTCAGGCTCTTCATGTTTTTGAACACCACTTGTGTTCCTCCTATTTTTCAGACCGTTTCATGCTCCTCATATTTTTGACACCTTTTGAAGCTCTTCATATATTTCACACGTTTTCAGGCTCTTCATGTTTTTCAACACCCCTTCTTGCTTCTCCTATTTTTCAGAGCGTTTTATGCTCCTCGTATTTTTCACACTTTTTGAAGCTCTTCATGTTTTTCAACCTTTTTAGGCTCTTCATGTTTTTGAACACGTTTTCATTCTCCTCCTATTTTTCGAACTGTGTCATGCTCATCTCATTTTTAACAACTTTTGAAGCTCTTCATATTTTTCACACCTTTTGAAGCTCTTCATATTTCTCAAACGTTTTCAGGCTCTTCATGTTTTTCAACACCCCTTCATGCTCCTCCTATTTTTCAGACCGTTTCATGCTTCTCTCATTTCTGACACATTTTGAAGCTCTTCATATATTTCACACATTTTCAGGCTCTTCATGTTTTTCAACACCACTTCATGCTCCTCCTAGTTTTCAGACAGTTTCATACTCATCTCGCTTTTGACACATATTGAAGCTCTTCATATTTTCCACACCTTTTAAAGCTCTTCATATTTTTCAAACATTTTCAGGCTCTTAATCTTTTTCAACACCGCTTCTTGCTCCTCCTATTTTTCAGACCGTTTCATGCTCCTCATAGTTTTGACATGTTTTGAATCTCTTCATATTTTTCACACCTTTTCAGGCTCTTCATGTTTTTGAACACCGTTTCATGCTCCTCCTATTTTTCAGACCGTTTCATGCTCCTCATATTTTTGACACCTTTTGAAGCTCTTCATATTTTTCACACCTTTTCAGGCTCTTCATGTTTTTCAAAGCCATTTCATGCTTCTCCTATTTTTCAGACCGTTTCATGCTCCTCTCATTTCTGACACCTTTTGAAGCTCTTCATATATTTCACACATTTTCAGGCTCTTCATGTTTTTCAACACCACTTCATGCTCCTCCTAATTTTCAGACCGTTTAATGCTCCTCCTGCATTTCACACCTTTTGAAGCTCTTTATATTTTTCACACCTTTTTAGGCTCTTCATGTTTTTGAACACGATTTCAGGCTCCTCCTATTTTTCGGACTGTTTCATGCTCATCTCATTTTTGACACCTTTTGAAGCTCTTCATAATTTTCACACTTTTTGAATCTCTTAATATTTCTCAAACGTTTTCACGCTCTTCATGATTTTCAACACCCCTTCTTGCTCATCCTATTTTTCAGACGTTTCATGTTTCTATCATTTCTGACAACTTTTGAAGCTCTTCATATATTTCACACATTTTCAGGCTCTTCATGTTTTTCAACACCACTTCATGCTCCACCTATTTTTCAGACCTTTTCATGCTCATCTCACTTTTGATACATTTTGAAGCTCTTCATATTTTCCACACCTTTTGAAGCTCTTCATATTTTTCAAACGTTTTCAGGCTCTTCATTTTTTTCAACACCGCTTCTTGCTCCTCCTATTTTTCAGATAGTTTCATGCTCCTCATATTTTTGACACGTTTTGAAGCTCTTCATATTTTTCACACCTTTTCAGGCTCTTCATGCCTTTGAACACCGTTTCATGCTGCTCCTATTTTTCAGATCTTTTCAAGCTTCTCATATTTTTGACACATTTTGAAGCTCTTCATTTTTTTCACACCTTTTGAAGCTCTTCATATTTTTCACACCTTTTCAGGCTCTTCATGTTTATTACACCGCTTCATGCTGCTCCTATTTTTCAGACCGTTTCATGCTCCTCATATTTTTGACACCTTTTGAAGGTCTTCATATCTTTCACACCTTTTCAGGCTTTTCATGTTTTTTACACCGCTTCATGCTGCTCCTATTTTTCACACCGTTTCATGCTCCTCCTATTTTTGACACCTTTTGAAGCTCTTCATATTTTTCACACCTTTTCAGGCTCTTCATGTTTTTGAACATCGCTTCATGTTCCTCCTGTTTTTCAGACCGTTTCATGCTCCTCATATTTTTGACACCTTTTGAAGCTCTTCATATTTTTCACACCTTTTCAGGCTCTTCATGTTTTGTACACCGCTTCATGCTCCTCCTATTTTTCAGACTGTTTCATGCTCCTCCTATTTTTGACACCTTTTGACGCTCTTCATATTTCACACCATTTCAGGCTCTTCATGTTTTTGAACACCGTTTAATGCTCCTCCTATTTTTCAGACCGTTTCATGCTCCTCATATTTTTGACACCTTTTGAAGCTCTTCATATTTTACCCACCTTTTCAGGCTCTTCATGTTTTTCAACACCGTTTCATGCTCCTCATGTATTTCCAACCTTTTGAAGCTCTTCATATTTTTCACAACTTTTCAGGCTCTTCATGTTTTTGAACACGGTTTCATGCTCCTCCTATTTTTCAGACCGTTTCATGCTCCTCATGTATTTCACACCTTTTAAAGCTCTTCATATTTTTCACACCTTTTCAGGCTCCCCATGTTTTTCAACACCGCTTCATGCTCGTCCTATTTTCCAGACCATTTCATGCTCGTCTCATTTTTGACACCTTTTGAAGCTCTTCATATTTCTCACAACTTTTAAGCTCTTCATGTTTTTCACACGTTTTCAGGCTCTTCATGTTTTTCAACACTGCTTCATGCTCCTCCCATTTTTCAGACCGTTTCATGCTCCTCATATTTTTGACACCTTTTGAAGCTCTTCATATTTTGCACACCTCTTCAGGCTCTTCATGTTTTTCAACACCGCTTCATGCTCTTCCTATATTTCAGACCGTTTCATGCTCTTCATATTTTTGTCACCTTTTGAAGCTCTTCATATTTTTCACACCTTTTCATGCTCTTCATGTTTTTCAACACCACTTCATGCTCCTCCTATTTTTCAGACCCGTTCATGCTCCTCATATTTTGACACCTTTTGAAGCTCTTCATATTGTTCACACCTTTTCATGTTCTTCATGTTTTTCAACACCGCTTCATGCTTCTCCTATTTTTCAGACCGTTTCATGCTCCTCATATTTTTGACACCTTTTGAAGCTCTTCATATTTTTCACACATTTTCAGGCTCTTCATGTTTTTCAACACCGATTCATGCTCCTCATATTTTTGACACCTTTTGAATCTCTTCATATTTTTCACACCTTTTCATGCTTTTCATGTTTTTCAACACCACTTGTGTTCCTCCTATTTTTCAGACCGTTTCATGCTTCTCATATTTTTGACACCATTTGAAGCTCTTCATATATTTCACACGTTTTCAGACTCTTCATGTTTTTCAACACCACTTCATGCTTCTCCTATTTTTCAGACCGTTTTATGCTCCTCATATTTTTCACACCTTTTGAAGCTATTCATATATTTCACACATTTTCAGGCTATTCATATTATTGAACACCGCTTCATGCTCCTCCTATTTTTCAGAGAGTTTCATGCTCGTCATGTATTTCACACCTTTTGAAGCTCTTCATATTTTTCACAGCTTTTGAAGCTCTTCATATTTTTCACACCTTTTCTGGCTCTTCACGTTTTTGAACACCGCTTCTTGCGACTCCTATTTTTCAGACCGTTTCATGCTCCTCATATTTTTCACACCTTTTGAAGCTCTTCATATTTTTCACCCCTTTTCAGGCTTTTCATGTTTTTCAACACCGCTTCATGCTCCTCCTATTTTTCAGACTGTTTCATGCTCCTCATATTTTTCACACCTTTTGAAGCTCTTGATATTTTTCACACCTTTTCAGGCTCTTCATTTTTTGAACAACACTTCATGCTCCTCCTATTTTTCAGACCGTGTCATGCTCCTCATATTTCCACACCTTTTAAAGCTCTTCATATTTTTCACATTTTTGAAGCTCTTCATATTTTTCACACATTTTCAGACTCTTCATGTTTTTCACCACCGCTTCATGCTCCTTCTATTTTTCAGAACGTTTCATACTCCTCATATTTTTCACACTTTTTGAAGCTCTTCATATTTTTCACATTTTTGAAGCTTTTCATATTTTTCACACCTTTTCAGGCTCTTCATGTTTTTGATCACCGTTTAATGCTCCTCCTATTTTTCAGACCTTTTCTTGCTCATCTAATTTTTGACACCTAATGAAGCTCTTCATATTTTTCACAACTTTTAAAGCTCTTCATATTTTTCACATTTTTGAAGCTCTTCATATTTTTCACACATTTTCAGACTCTTCATGTTTTTCACCACCGCTTCATGCTCCTTCTATTTTTCAGAACGTTTCATACTCCTCATATTTTTCACACTCTTTGAAGCTCTTCATATTTTTCACATTTTTGAAGCTTTTCATATTTTTCACACCTTTTCAGGCTCTTCATATTTTGAACACCACTTCATGCTCCTTCTATTATTCAGAGAGTTTCATGCTCCTCATGTATTTCACACCTTTTGAAGCTCTTCATATTTTTCACACCTTTTGAAGCTCTTCATATATTTCCCACCTTTTCAGGCTCTTCATGTTTTTTTAACAACGTTTCATCCTCCTCCTATTTTTGACACATTTTGAAGCTCTTCATATTTTTCACATCTTTTAAGACTCTTCATGTTTTTCAACACCGATTCATGGTCCTCCTATTTTTCAGACCGTTTCCTGCTCCTCATATTTTGACACCTTTTGAAGCTCTTCATATTTTTTGCACCTTTTTAGGCTCTTCAAGTTTTCAACACCGCTTCATGCTCCTCGATTTTTTCAGACCGTTTCATGCTCCTCATATTTTTGACACCCTTTGAAGCTCTTCATATTTTTCACAAATTTTCAGGCTCTTCATGTTTTTGAACACCGCTTTATGCTTCTCCTATTTTTCACACTGTTTCATGCTCCTCTTATTTTTCACACGTTTTGAAGCTCTTCATATTTTTCACACCTTTTCAGGCTCTTCATGTTTTTGAAAACCTTTTCACACTCTTAATGTTTTTCAACACCGCTTCATGCTCCTCCTATTTTTCAGACCATTTCATGCTCCTCATATATTTGACACCTTTTGAAGCTCTTCAAATTGTTCACAGCTTTTCAGGCTCTTCATGTTTTTCAACACAGCTTCATGCTCCTCCTATTTTTCACACCGTTTCATGCTCCTCTCATTTTTGACACCTTTTGAAGCTCTTCATATTTTTCACACCTTTTGAAGCTCTTCATATTATTCACAACTTTTAAGGCTCTTCATGTTTTTCAACACCGCTTCATGCTCCTCCTATTTTTCAGGCCGTTTCATGCTCCTCATATTTTTGACACCTTTTGAAGCTCATCATATATTTCACACCTTTTCAGGCTCTTCATGCTTTTCAACACGGCATCATGCTCTTTCTATTTTTCAGATAGATTCATGCACCTCAAAGTTTGACAAGTTTTGAAGCTCTTCATATTTTTCACACCTTTTCAGGCTCTTCATGTTTTTCAACACCGTTTCATGCTCCTCCTATTTTTCAGAAAGTTACATGCTCCTCATATATTTGAGACCTTTTAAAGCTCTTCATATTTTTCACACTTTTTCAGGCTCTTCATGTTTTTCAACACTACTTCATGCTCCTCCTATTTTTCAGACCGTTTCATGCTCCTCATCTTTTTGACACCTTTTGAAGCTCTTCATATTTTTCACACCTTTTCAGGCTCTTCATGTTTTTCAACACCGCTTCATGCTCCTCCTATTTTTCAGACTGTTTCATGATCCTCATATTTTTGACACCTTTTGAAGCTGTTCATATTTTTCACACCTTTTCAGGCTCTTCATGTTTTTCAACAACACTTCATGCTCCTCCTATATTTCTGACCGGTTCATGCTCCTCATATTTTTGACACCTTTTGTAGCTCTTCATATATTTCACACCTTTTGAAGCTCTTCATATTTTTCACACGTTTTCAGGCTCTTCATGTTTTTCAACGCCACTTCATCCTCCTGCTATTTTCAGACCGTTTCGACCTCCTCATGTATTTCACACCTTTTAAAGCTCTTCATATATGTCACACTTTTTAGGCTCTTCGTCTTTTTAAAACCGTTTCATGCTCATCCTATTTTTCACACTGTTTCATGCTCCTCATATATTTGACACCTTTTGAAGCTCTTCATATTTTACACACCTTTTCAGGCTCTTCATGTTTATCAACACAGTTTCATGCTCTTCCTAATTTTCAGACCGTTTCATGCTCCTCATATTGTTGACACTTTTTGAAGCTCTTCATATTTTTCCACCTTTTCAGGCTTTTCATGTTTTTCAACACCGCTTCATGCTCCTCCAATTTTTTAGAAAGTTTCATGCTCCTCATATTTTTAACATCTTTTGAAGCTCTTCATATTTTTCACACATTTTCATGCTCTTCATCTTTTTCCAAAAAGTTTCATGCTCATCCTATGTTTCATACTGTTTCATGCTCCTAATATTTTTGACACCTTTTGAAGGTCTTTATATTTTTCACACCTTTTCAGGCTCTTCATGTTTTTGACCACCGCATCATGCTCCTCCTATTTTTCAGTCGTTTCATGCCTCTCATATTTTTTACACCTTTTGAAGCTCTTCATGTTTTTCACACCTTTTCATGCTCTTCATCTTTTTCAAAACCGTCTCATTCTCATCCTATTTTAAAGACTGTTTCATGCTCCTCATATTTTTGACACTTTTAGAACCTCTTCATATTTTTCACACCTTTTCAGGCTCTTCATGTTTTCAACACCGTTTCCTGCTCCTCCTATTTTTCAGACCGTTTCATTCTCCTATATTTTTGACACCTTTTGAAGCTCTTCATATTTTTCACACTTTTTCAGGCTCTTCATTTTTTTCAACACCGCTTCATGGTCCTCCTATTTTTCAGACCGTTTCATGCTCCTCATATTTTGACACCTTTTGAAGCTCTTCATATATTCTCACCTTTTCAGGCTATTCACGTTTTTCAACAACACGTCGTGCTCCTCCTATTTTTCAGACCGTTCATGCTCCTCATATTTTTGACACGTTTTGAAGCTCTTCATATTTTTCACACCTTTTCAGGCTCTTCATGTTTTGAACACCACTTCATGCTCCTCCTATTATTCAGAGAGTTTCATGCTCCTCATGTATTTCACACCTTTTGAAGCTCTTCATATTTTTCACACCTTTTGAAGCTCTTCATATATTTCACACCTTTTCAGGCTCTTCATGTTTTTTTAACAACGTTTCATCCTCCTCCTATTTTTGACACATTTTGAAGCTCTTCATATATTTCACATCTTTTAAGACTCTTCATGTTTTTCAACACCGCTTCATGCTCCTCGTATTTTTCAGACCGTTTCCTGCTCCTCATATTTTGACACCTTTTGAAGCTCTTCGTATATTTCACATCTTTTAAGACTCTTCATGTTTTTCAACACCGCTTCATGCTCCTCGTATTTTTCAGACCGTTTCCTGCTCCTCATATTTTTGACACCTTTTGAAGCTCTTCATATTTTCACAAATTTTCAGGCTCTTCATGTTTTTGAACACCGCTTTATGCTTCTCCTATTTTTCAAACTGTTACATGCTCCTCTTATTTTTCACACGTTTTGAAGCTCTTCATAGTTTTCAACCTTTTCAGGCTCTTCATGTTTTTGAAAACCTTTTCACACTCTTAATGTTTTTCAACACCGCTTCATGCTCCTCCTATTTTTCAGACCATTTCATGCTCCTCATATATTTGACACCTTTTGAAGCTATCCAAATTGTTCACAGCTTTTCAGGCTCTTCATGTTTTTCAACACAGCTTCATGCTCCTCCTATTTTTCACACCGTTTCATGCTCCTCTCATTTTTGACACCTTTTGAAGCTCTTCATATTTTTCACACCTTTTGAAGCTCTTCATATTTTTCACAACTTTTAAGGCTCTTCATGTTTTTCAACACGGAATCATGCTCTTCCTATTTTTCAGATAGTTTCATGCTCCTCAATGTTTGACAAGTTTTGAAGCTCTTCATATTTTTCACACCTTTTCAGGCCATTCATGTTTTGAACACCGTTTCATGCTCCTCCTATTTTTCAGAAAGTGACATGCTCCTCATATATTTGAGACCTTTTAAAGCTCTTCATATTTTTCACACTTTTTCAGGCTCTTCATGTTTTTCAACACTACTTCATGCTCCTCCTATTTTTCAGACCGTTTCATGCTCCTCATATTTTTGACACCTTTTGAAGCTCTTCATATATTTCACACCTTTTCAGGCACTTCTTGTTTTTAAACACCGCTTCATGCTCCTCCTTTTTTTTTTGACACATTTTGAAGCTCTTCATATTTTTCACACCTATTCACGCTCTTAATGTATTTGAACACTGTTTCATTATCCTCCTTTTTTTTGACACATTTTGAAGCTCTTCATAATTTTCACACCTTTTCAGGCTCTTCATATTTTTCAACACCACTTCATGCTCCTCCTATTTTTCAGATCGTTTCATGCTCCTCATGTATTTGACACCTTTTGTAGCTCTTCATTTTTTTCACACCTTTTCAGGCTCTTTATGTTTCTCAACATCACTTCATGCTTCTTCTATTTTTCACACCGTTTCATGCTCCTCATATTTTTGACACCGTTTCAAGCTCTTCATATATTTCACACCTTTTCAGGCTCTTAATGTTTTCAACACCGCTTCATGCTCATCCTATTTTTCGGACTGCTTCATGCTCCTCATAATTTTGACATCTTTGGAGCACTTCATATTTTTCACACTTTTTCAGCCTCTTCATGTTTTTCAACACTGCATCATGCTCTTCCTATTTTTCAGATCGTTTCATGCTCCTCAATGTTTGACATGTTTTGAAGCTCTTTATATTTTTCACACCTTTTCAGGCTCTTCATGTTTTGAACAACGTTTCATGCTCCTCCTATTTTTCAGAAAATTTCATGCTCCTCATATATTTGAGACCTTTTAAAGCTCTTCATATTTTTCACAGCTTTTCAGCTCTTCATGTTTGTCAACACCACTTCATGCTCCTCCTATTTTTCAGACCGTTTCTTTCTCCTCATATTTTTCACACCTTTTGAAGCTCTTCATATATTTCACACATTTTCAGGCTCTTCATCTTTTTGCACACCGCTTCATGCTCCTCCTATTTTTCACACCGTTTCATGCTGCTCTCATTATTGACATATTTCGAAGCTATTCATAATTTTCAGACCTTTTGAAGCTCTTCATATTTTTCACACCTTTTCAGGCTCTTCATGTTTTCAACACCGTTTCATGCTCCTCCTATTTTTCAGACCGTTTCATGCTCCTCATATTTTTAACACCTTTTGAAGCTCTTCATATTTTTCACACATTTTCAGGCTCTTCATGTTTTTGCACACCGCTTCATGCTCCTCCTATTTTTCACACCGTTTCATGCTCCACTCATTATTGACACATTTCGAAGCTATTCATATTTTTCACACCTTTGAAAGCTCTTCATATTTTTCACACATTTTCAGACTTTTCATGTTTTCAACACCGCTTCATGCTCCTCCTTTTTTTCAGACCGTTTCATTCTCCTCATATTTTTGACATCTTTTAATGCTCTTTATATTTTTCACACTTGTCATGCTCTTCATGTTTTCAACTCTGTTTCATGCTTCTCCTATTTTTCAAACTGTTTCATGCTCCTCATATTTTTCACAGCTTTTGAAGCTGTTCATATTTTTCACATCTTTTCAGGCTCTTCATGTTTTGGAACACCGTTTCAAGCCCCTCCTATTTTTCAGACCGTTTCATGCTCCTCATATTTTTGACACCTTTTGAACCTCCTCATTTTTTCACAACTTTTGAAGGTCTTCATATTTTTCCACACCATTCCATGCTGCCTCTCTTTTTCAGACCGTTTCCTGCTTCTCCTATTTTTCAGACCGTTTCATGCTCCTCATATTTTTGACACTTTTGAAGCTCTTCATGTCTTTCAACACTGTTTCATGCTGCTCCTATTTTTCAGACCGTTTCATGTTCCTCATATTTTTCACGCCTTTGGAAGCTCTTCATATTTTACAAAACTTTTCAGGTTCTTCATGTTATTGACGACTGCTTCATGCTCCTCCTATTTTTCAGACCGTTTCATGCTCCTCATATATTTGACACCTTGTGAAGCTCTTCCTATTTTTCACACCTTTTCAGGCTCTTCATGTTTTTCAACACCGTTTCATGCTCCTCCTATTTTTCAGACCGCTTCAGGCTCCTCATGTATTTCACACCTTTTCAAGCTCTTCATATTTTTCACACCATTTCAGGCTCTTCATGTTTTTGAACACCGTTTCATGCTCCTGCTATTTTTCAGACCGTTTCATGCTCCTCATATTTTTGACACCTTTTGAACCTCCTCATTTTTTAACAACTTTTGAAGCTCTTCATATATTTCACACCTTTTCAGGCACTTCCTTATTTTCACGACCACTTCATGCTCCTCCTATTTTTCAGACCTTTTCATGCTCATCTCATTTTTGACACCTTTGGAAGCTCTTCATATATTTCACACCTTTTGAAGCTCTTCATATTTTTCACAAGTTTTCAGGCTCTTCATGTTTTTCAACACCACTTCATGCTCCTCCTATTTTTCAGACCGTTTCATGCTCTTCATATTTTTGACACGTTTTGAGGCTCTTCATGTTTTTCACACCTTTTCAGGCTCTTCATGTTTTTGAACACCACTACATGCTCCTCCTATTTTTCAGATCGTTTCATGCTCCTCATATTTTTGACCCCTTTTGAAGCTATTCATGTTTTTCACACCTTTTCAGGCTCTTCATATTTTTGAACACCGTATCATGCTCCTCCTATTTTTCGGACCGTTTCAGGCTCCTCATATTTTTGACACCTTTTGAAGCTCCTCATATTTTTCACACCTTTTGAAACTCTTCATATATTTCACAACTTTTCAGGCACTTCATGTTTTTCAACACCTCTTCATGCTCCTCCTATATTTCAGACCGGTTCATGCTCCTCATATTTTTGACACCTTTTGTAGCTCTTCATATATTTCACACCTTTTGAAGCTCTTCATATTTTTCACACGTTTTCAGGCTCTTCATGTTTTTAAACGCCGCTTCATGCTCCTATTATTTTCAGACCGTTTCAACCTCCTCATGTGTTTCACACCTTTTGAAGCTCTTCATATATGTCACACCTTTTAGGCTCTTCGTCTTTTTAAAACCGTTTCATGCTCATCCTATTTTTCACACTGTTTCTGCTCCTCATATATTTGAGACCTTTTGAAGCTCTTCATATTTTTCACACCTTTTCAGGCTCTTCATGTTTATCAACACAGTTTCATGCTCTTCCTAATTTTCAGACCGTTTCATGCTCCTCATATTCTTGACACTTTTTGAAGCTCTTCATATTTTTCCACCTTTTCAGGCTTTTCATGTTTTTCAACACCGCTTCATGCTTCTCCTATTTTTCAGACCGTTTCATGCTCCTCATATTTTTGACAAATTTTGAAGCTCTTCATACATTTCACACCTTTTCAGGCTCTTCATGTTTTTCAACACCGCTTCATGCTCCTCCAATTTTTCAGAAAGTTTCATGCTCCTCATATTTTTAACATCTTTTGAAACTCTTCATATTTTTCACACCTTTTCAGGCTCTTCATGTTTTTGACCACCGCATCATGTTCCTCCTATTTTTCAGTCGTTTCATGCCTCTCATAATTTTTACACCTTTTGAAGCTCTTCATGTTTTTCACACCTTTTCATGCTCTTCATCTTTTTCAAAACCGTCTCATTCTCATCCTATTTTAAAGACTGTTTCATGCTCCTCATATTTTTGACACCTTTAGAACCTCTTCATATTTTTCACAACTTTTCAGGGTCTTCATGTTTTTCAACACTGCTTCATGCTCCTCCTATATCTCAGACAGTTTCATGCTCCTCATATATTTGACACCTTTTGAAGCTCTTCAGATTTTTCACAACTTTTCAGGCTCTTCATGTTTTTGAACACAGTTTCATGCGCCTCCTATTTTTCAGACCGTTTCATGCTCCTCATATTTTTCACACCTTTTGAAGCTCTTCATATTTTTCACACCTTTTCAGGCTCTTCATGTTTTTCAACACCACTTCATGCTCCTCCTATTTTTCAGACCACTTCATGCTCATCTCATTTTTGACACCTTTTGAAGCTGTTCATATTTTTCACACCTTTTGAAGCTCTTCATATTTTTCACACCTTTTCAGGCTCTTCATGTTTTTGAACACCGTTTCATGCTCCTCCTATTTTTCAGACCGTTTCATGTTCCTCCTATTTTTTAGATCATTTCATGCTCCTCATATTTTTGACACCTTTTGAAGCTCTTCATATATTTCACACCTTTTCAGGCTCTTCATTTTTTTCAACACCACTTCATACTCCTCCTACTTTTCAGACCGTTTCATGCTCACATCATTTTGGCAACTTTTGAAGCTCTTCTTATTTTTCACATCTTTTGAAACTCTTCGTATTTTTCACACGTTTTCAGGCTCTTCATGTTTTTCAACACCACTTCATGCTCCTCCTATTTTTCAGACCGTTTCATGCTCTTCATATTTTTCAGACCTTTTGAAGCTCTTCATATTTTTCATATTTTTGAAGCTCTTCATATTATCACACTTTTCAGACACTTCGTGATTTTCAACACCGCTTCATGCTCCTGCTATTTTTCAGATCGTTTCATGCTCCTAATGTATTTCACACCTTTAGAAGCTCTTCATATATTTCACACCTTTTCAGGGTTTTCATTTTTTTCAACACAACTTCATGCTCCTCCTATTTTTCAGACCTTTTCATGCTCATTTCTTTTTGACACCTTTTGAAGCTCTTCATATTTTTCACACATTTTCAGGCTCTTCATGATTTTCAACACCTCTTCATTCTCCTCCTATTTTTCAGACCGTTTCATGCTCATCTCATTTTGACACCTTTAGAAACTCTTCATATTTTTCACACCTTTTCAGGCGCTTCATGTTTTTTAACACCACTTCATGCTCTTCCTATTTTTCAGACCGTTTCATTCTCCTCATATTTTTGACACCTTTTCAAGCTCTTCATATATTTCACACCTTTTCAGGCTCTTCATGTTTTTCAACACCGCTTCATCCTCCTCCTCTTTTTCAGACCGTTTCATGCTCCTCCTATTTTTCAGACCGTTTCATGCTCCTCATATTTTTGACACCTTTTGAAGCTCTTCATATTTTTCATACATTTTCATGCTCATCAGGTTTTTGAACACCACTACATGATCCTCCTATTTTGCAGACCGTTTCATACTCCTCATATATTTAACAGCTTTTGAAGCTCTTCATATTTTTCACACCTTTTCAGGCTCTTCATGTATTTCAACACCACTTCATGCTCCTCCTATTTTTCAGACCGTTAAATGCTCCTCATATTTTTGACACTTTTAGAAGCTCTTCATATTTTTCACACCTTCTCAGGCACTTCATGTTTTTCAACACCGCTTCATGCTCCTCCTATTTTTCAGACCGCTTCATTTTCCTCATATTTTGACACCATTTGAAGCTCTTCATATATTTCACACCTTTACAGGCTCTTCTTTTTTTTCAACACCACTTCATGCTCCTCCTGTTTTTCAGACCGTTTCATGCTCATCTCATATTTGACACCTTTTGAAGCTCCTCATAATTTCCACACCTTTTCAGGCTCTTCATGTTTTCGAACACCATTTCATGCTCCTCTTATTTTTTTTTATTGTTATTTTTTTTTAAATTTTTTTTATTATTTTTATTTTTTTTTCCCCTGTCGGTTTTGTCATACATTGATATGAATCAGCCATGGATTTACATGTATTCCCAATCCCAATCCCCCCTCCCACCTCCCTCTCCACCCGATTCCTCTCGGTCTTCCCAGTGCACCAAGCCAGAGCACTTGTCTCTTGCATCCTACCTGGGCTGGTGATCTGTTTCACCATAGATAGCATACATGCTGTTCTTTTGAAATATCCCAACCTCGCATTCTCCCACAAAGTTCAAAAGTCTGTTCTGTATTTCTGTGTCTCTTTTTCTGTTCTGCATATAGGGTTATCGTTATCACTTTTCTAAATTCCATATACATGTGTCAGCATGCTCTAATGTTCTTTATCTTTCTGGCTTACTTCACTCTGTATAATGGGCTCCAGCTTCATCCATCGCATTAGGACTGATTCAAATGCATTCTTTTTAATGGCTGAGTAATATTCCATGGTGTATATGTACCACAGCTTTCTTATCCATTCATCTGCTGACGGGCATCTAGGTTGCTTCCATGTCCTGGCTATTATAAACAGTGCTGCGATGAACATTGGGGTGCACATGTCTCTTTCAGACGAACCTATGGACACCTTATCTTTGACAAAGGAGGCAAGGATATACAATGGAAAAAAGACAACCTCTTTAACAAGTGGTGCTGGGAAAACTGGTCAACCACTTGTAAAAGAATGAAAATAGAACACTTTCTAACACCATACAGAAAAATAAACTCAAAATGGATTAAAGATCTAAATGTAAGACCAGAAACTATAAAACTCCTAGAGGAGAACATAGGCAAAACACTCTCCGACATAAATCAAAGCAAGATCCTCTATGACCCACCTCCCAGAATATTGGAAATAAAAGCAAAACTAAACAAATGGGACCTAATGAAACTTAAAAGCTTTTGCACTACAAAGGAAACTATAAGTAAGGTGAAAAGACAGCCCTCAGATTGGGAGAAAATAATAGCAAATGAAGAAACAGACAAAGGATTAATCTCAAAAATATACAAGCAAATCCTGCAGCTCAATTCCAGAAAAATAAATGACCCAATAAAAAATGAGCCAAAGAACTAAACAGACATTTCTCCAAAGAAGACATACAGATGGATAACAAACACATGAAAAGATGCTCAACATCACTCATTATTAGAGAAATGCAAATCAAAACCACAATGAGGTACCATTACATGCCAGTCAGGATGGCTGCTATCCAAAAGTCTACAAGCAATAAATGCTGGAGATGGTGTGGAGAAAAGGGAACCCTCTTACACTGTTGGTGGGAATGCACACTAGTACAGCCCCTATGGAAAACAGTGTGGAGATTTCTTAAAAAACTGGAAATAGAACTGCCATATGACCCAGCAATCCCACTTCTGGGCATACACACTGAGGAAACCAGATCCTCTTATTTTTCAGACCGTTTCAAGCTCCTCATATTTTTTACACCTTGTGAAGCTCTTCATATATTTCACACCTTTTCAGGCTCTTCATGCTTTTCAAATCCGCTTCATGCTCCTCCTATTTTTCAGACTGTTTCATGCTCCTCATATTTTTGACACCTTTTGAAGCTCTTCATATTTTTCACACGTATTCAAGCTCTTCATCTTTTTCAACACCGCTTCATGCTCCTCCTATTTTTCAGACCGTTTCATGCTTCTCATATTTTTGACACCTTTTGAATCTCTTCATATTTTTCACACCTTTTCAGGTTCTTCATGTTTTTGAACACCGCTTCATGCTCCTCCCATTTTTCAGACCGTTTCATACTCCTCATATATTTGACACCTTTTGAAGCTCTTCATATTTTTCACAACTTTTCAGGTTCTTCATGTTTTCAACACCACTTCATGCTCCTCCTATATTTCTGAACCGTGTCATGCTCCTCATATTTTTGACATCTTTTGAAGCTCTTCATATTTTTCACGCCTTTTCAGACTCTTCATGTTTTTCTACACCACTTCATGCTCCTCCTATTTTTGACATCTTTTGAAGCTCTTTATATATTTCACACCTTTTCAGGGTTTTCAAGTGTTTGAACACCGTTTCATGCTCCTCATATTTTTCAGACCGTTTCATGCTCCTCATATTTTTGACACCTTTTGAAGCTCTTCATATTTTTCACATCTTTTCAGGCTCTTCATGTTTTCAACACCGTTTCATGCTCCTCCTATTTTTCAGACTGTTTCTTGCTCCTCATATTTTGACACCTTTTGAAGCTCTTCATATTTTTCACACCTTTTCAGGCTCTTCATATTTTTCAACAAGGTTTCATGCTCCTCCTATTTTTCAGACAGTTTCATGCCCCTCACATTTTTGACACCTTTTCAAGCTCTTCACATTTTTCAAACCTTTTCAGGCTGTTCATGTTTTTGAACACCGTTTCTTGCACCTCCTATTTTTCAGACCGTTTCATGCTCCTCATATTTTGACTCCTTTTGAAGCTCTTCATATTTTTCACAACTTTTCAGGCTCTTCATGTTTTCAACACCACTTCATGCTCCTCCTATATTTCTGACCGTGTCATGCTCCTCATATTTTTGACAAGTTTTCAAGCTCTTCATATTTTTCACACCTTTTCATGCTCTTCATGTTTTTCTACACCGCTTCATGCTCCTCCTATTTTTGACATCTTTTGAACCTTTTCATATATTTCACACCTTTTCAGGGTTTTCATGTTTTTGAACACCGTTTCATGCTCCTCTTATTTTTCAGACCGTTTCATGCTCCTCATACTTTTGACACCTTTTGAAGCTCTTCATATATTTCACACCATTTCAGGGTTTTCATGTTTTTGAACACCGTTTCATTCTCCTCATATTTTTCAGACTGTTTCATGCTCCTCATATTTTTGACACCTTTTGAAACTCTTCATATTTTTCACAATTTTTCAGGGTCCTCATGTTTTTGAACACCGTTTCATGCTCCTCCTATTTTTCAGACCGTTTCATGCTCCTCATATTTTGACACCATTTGAAGCTCTTCATATTTTTCACACCTTTTCAGGCTCTTCATATTTTTCAACAAGGTTTCATGCTCCTCCTATATTTCAGACCGTTTAATGCTCCCCATAATTTTGACACCTTTTGAAGCGCTTCATAATTATCACACCTTTTCAGGCTCTTCATGTTTTTCAAATCTGCTTCTGCTCCTCCTATTTTTCAGACTGTTTCATGCTCCTCATATTTTTGACACCTTTTGAAGCTCTTCATATTTTTCACACCTTTTCAGGTTCTTCATGTTTTTCAACACCGCTTTATTCTCCTCCTATTTTTCAGACCGTTTCATGCTCCTCATATTTTTGACACCTTTTGAAGCTCTTCATATTTTTCACACGTTTTCAGCCTCTTCATGTTTTTCAACACCGTTTCATGCTCCTCCTATTTTTTAGACCATTTCATGCTCCACATATATTGACACCTCTTGATGCTGTTCATATTTTTCACAGCTTTTCAGGCTCTTCATGTATTTGAACACCGATTCATGCTCCTCATATTTTTCAGACCGTTTCATGCTCCTCATATTTGTGACATCTTTTGAAGCTCTTCATATTTTTCACACCTTTTCAGGCTCTTCATGTTTTTGAACACCACCTCATGCTCCTCATAATATTCAGACCATTACATGCTCGTCATATATTTGATATCTTTTGAAGCTCTTCATATTTTTCACACATTTTTATGCACTTCATGTTTTCAACACCACATCATGCTCCTTCTATTTTTCAACACCTTTTCATGCTCCTCCTATTTTTTAGACCATTTCATGCTCCACATATATTGACACCTCTTGATGCTGTTCATATTTTTCACAGCTTTCCAGGCTCTTCAGGTTTTTAAACACCGCTTCATGCTCCTCCTATTTTTCAGACAGTTTCATGATCCTCATATTTTCACACCTTTTGAAGCTCTTCATATTTTTCACACTTTTCAGGCTCTTGATGTTTTTCAACACCGCTTCATGCTTCGCCTAATTTTCAGGCCGTTTCATGCTCCTCATATTTTTGACACCTTTAGAAGCTCTTCATATTATTCACACCTTTTCAGGCTCTTCATGATTTTGATCACCGCTTCATGCTCCGCCTATTTTTCAGACCGTTTCATTATCCTCATATATTTGACACATTTTGAAGCTCTTCAGATATTTCACACCTTTTCAGGCTCTTCATGTTTTTCAACACCACTTCATGCTCCTCCTATTTTTCAGACCTTTTCATGCTCATCTCATTTTTGACACCTTTTCAAACTTTTCATATTTTTCACACCTTATCAGGCTCTTCATGTTTTTGAACACCGCTTCATGCTCCTCCTATTTTTCAGAACGTTTCATGCTCTCATGAATTTCACACCTTTTGAAGTTCTTCATATTTCTCACACCTTTTCCGGCTCCTCTTGTTTTTGATCACCGTTTCATGCTCCTCCTATTTTTCAGAACGTTTCATGCACTCATGAATTTCACACCTTTTGAAGTTCTTCATATTTCTCACACCTTTTCAGGCTCATCTTGTTTTTGATCACCGTTTCATGCTCCTCCTATTTTTCAGACCGTTTCATGCTCATCTCATTTTTGACACCTTTTGAAGCTCTTCATATTTTCACACCTTTTGAAGCTCTTCATATTTTTCACAGCTTTTGAACCTCTTCATATTTCTCAAACGTTTTCAGGCTCTTCATGTTTTTCAAAACCCCTTCTTGCTCATCCTATTTTTCAGACCGTTTCATGCTTCTCTCATTTCTGACACATTTTGAAGCTCTTCATATATTTCACACATTTTCAGGCTCTTCATGTTTTTCAACACCACTTCATGCTCCTCCTATTTTTCAGACCGTTTCATACTCATCTCGCTTTTGACACATTTTGAAGCTCTTCATATTTTCCACAACTTTTGAAGCTCTTCATATTTTTCAAACGTTTTCAGGCTCTTAATCTTTTTCAACACCGCTTCTTGCTCCTCCTATTTTTCAGACAGTTTCATGCGCCTCATATTTTCCACACCTTTTGAAGCTCTTCATATTTTTTCACACCTTTTCATGTTCTTCATGTTTTTCCACACCGCTTCATGCTTCTCCTATTTTTCAGACCGTTTCATGCTCCTCATATTTTTGACACCTTTTGAAGCTCTTCATATTTTTCACACATTTTCAGGCTCTTCATGTTTTTCAACAGCGATTCATGCTCCTCATATTTTTGACACCTTTTGAAGCTCTTCATATTTTTCACACCTTTTCAGGCTCTTCATGTTTTTCAAAGCCACTTCATGCTTCTCCTATTTTTCAGACCGTTTCATGCTCCTCTCATTTCTGACACATTTTGAAGATCTTCATATATTTAACACCTTTTCAGGCTCTTCATGTTTTTCAAAGCAACTTCATGCTTCTCCTATTTTTCAGACCGTTTCATGCTCATCTCATTTTTGACACCTTTTGAAGCTCTTCATATTTTTCACACCTTTTGAATCTCTTCGTATTTCTCAAACGTTTTCAGGCTCTTCATGTTTTTCAACACCCCTTCTTGCTCATCCTATTTTTCAGACCGTTTCATGTTTCTATCATTTCTGACAACTTTTGAAGCTCTTCATATATTTCACACATTTTCAGGCTCTTCATGTTTTTCAACACCACTTCATGCTCCTCCTATTTTTCAGACCGTTTCATGCTCATCTCACTTTTGACACATTTTGAAGCTCTTCATATTTTCCACACATTTTGAAGCTGTTCATATTTTTCATATTTTTGAAGCTCTTCATATTTTCACACGTTTTCAGACTCTTCATGTTTTTCAAAACCGCTTCATGCGCCTCCTATTTTTCAGAGAGTTTCAGGCTACTCATGTATTTCACACCTTTTGAAGCTTTTCATATTTTTCACAACTTTTCAGGATCTTCATGTTTTTGATCAGAGCTTCATGGTCCTGCTATTTTTCAGACCGTATCATACTCGTCATATGTTTCACACCTTTTGAACCTCTTCATATTTTTCACACCTTTTCAGTCTCTTCATGTTTTTCAACACAACTTCATGCTCATCCTATTTTCCAGACCGTTTCATGTTCCTCATGTATTTTACACCTTTTGAAGCTCTTCATATTTTTCACACCTTTTCAGGCTCTTCATGCATTTGAACACCCTTTCATGCTCTTCCTATTTTTCAGACCGTTTCATGCTCCTCATAGTTTTGACACCTTTTGAAGCTCTTGATATTTTTCACACCTTTTCAGGTTCTTCATGTTTTTCAACACCGCTTCATGCTCCTCCTATTTTTCAGACCGTTTCATGCTCCTCATATTTTTGACACCTTTTGAAGCTCTTAATATATTTCACACATTTTCAGACTCTTCATGATTTCCAACACCGCTTCATGCTCCTCATATTTTTCAGATCGTTTCATGCTCATCTCATTTTTATCACCTTTTGAAGCTCTTCATATTTTTCACAACTTTTGAAGCTCTTCATATTTTTCACAGGTTTTCAGGCTCTTCATGTTTTTCAACACTACTTCATGCTTCTCCTATTTTTCAGACCGTTTCATGCTCCTCATATTTTTGACACCTTTTGAAGCTCTTCATATTTTATCCACCTTTTCAGGCTCTTCATGTTTTTCAACACCGCTTCATGCTCTTCCTATTTTCCAGACCGTTTCATTCTCCTCTTGTATTTCCAACCTTTTGAAGCTCTTCATATTTTTCACACCTTTGCAGGCTCCCCATGTTTTTCAACACGGCTTCATGATCCTCCTGTTTTTCAGACCGTTTCATGCTCCTCATATTTTGACACGTTTTGAAGATCTTCATATTTTTCACACATTTTCAGGCTCTTCATGTTTTTCAAAACCGATTCATGCTCCTCCTATGTTTCAGGCCGTTTCATGCTCCTCATATTTTGACACCTTTTGAAGCTCTTCATATTTTTCACACCTATTCAGTACTTCATGTTTTTAAACACCACTTCATGTTGCTCCTATTTTTCAGACCGATTCATGCTCTTCATGTATTTCACACCTTTTGAAGCTCTTCATATTTTACCCACCTTTTCAGGCTCTTCATGTTTTTCAACACCGTTTCATGCTACTCATGTATTTCCAACCGTTTGAAGTTCTTCATATTTTTCACAACTTTTCAGGCTCTTCATATTTTTGAACACGGTTTCATGCTCCTCCTATTTTTCGAACTGTGTCATGCTCATCTCATTTTTAACAACTTTTGAAGCTCTTCATATTTTTGACACCTTTTGAAGCTCTTCATATTTTTCACACCTTTTCAGGCTCCCCATGTTTTTCAACACGGCTTCATGATCCTACTCTTTTTCAGACCGTTTCATGCTCCTCATATTTTTGACACGTTTTGAAGCTCTTCATATTTTTCACACCTTTTTAGGCTTTTCATGTTTTTCAACGTCACTTCATGCTCCTCCTATTATTCAGACCGTTTCATGCTCTTCATATTTTTGACACTTTTTGAAGCTCTTCATATTTTTCACACCTTTTCTGGCGCTTCATGTTTTCAACACCGCTTCATGCTCGTCCTATTTTCCAGACCGTTTCATGCTCGTCTCATTTTGACACCTTTTGAAGCTCTTCATATTTCTCACAACTTTTAAGCTCTTCATGTTTTTCACACGTTTTCAGGCTCTTCATGTTTTTCAACACCGCTTCATGCTCCTCCCATTTTTCAGACCGTTTCATGCTCCTCCTATTTTTCAGACCGTTTCATGCTCCTCATATTTTTGACACCTTTTGAAGCTCTTCATATTTTTCACACCTTTTCAGGCTTTTCATGTTTTGCAACACCGCTTCATTCTCTTCCTATTTTTCAGACCGTTTCATGCTCCTCATATTTTTGACACCTTTTGAAGCTCTTCATATTTTTCACACCTTTTCATGCTCTTCATGTTTTTGAACACCGCTTCATGCTCCTCCTATTTTTCAGACCGGTTCATGCTCCTCATATTTTTGACAACTTTTGAAGCTTTTCATATTTTTCACAACTTTTCAGGATCTTCATGTTTTTGAACAGAGCTTCATGGTCCTCCTATTTTTCAGACCGTATCATACTCGTCATATGTTTCACACCTTTTGAACCTCTTCATATTTTTCACACCTTTTCAGTCTCTTCATGTTTTTCAACACAACTTCATGCTCATCCTATTTTCCAGACCGTTTCATGTTCCTCATGTATTTTACACCTTTTGAAGCTCTTCATATTTTTCACACCTTTTCAGGCTTCCCATGTTTTTCAACACGGCTTCATGATCCTACTCTTTTTCAGACCGTTTCATGCTCCTCATATTTTTGACACTTTTTGAAGCTCTTCATATTTTTCACACCTTTACTCGCTCTTCATGTTTTCAACACCGCTTCATGCTCGTCCTATTTTCCAGACCGTTTCATGCTCGTCTCATTTTGACACCTTTTGAACCTCTTCATATTTCTCACAACTTTTAAGCTCTTCATGTTTTTCACACGTTTTCAGGCTCTTCATGTTTTTCAACACCGCTTCATGCTCCTCCCATTTTTCAGACCGTTTCATGCTCCTCCTATTTTTCAGACCGTTTCATGCTCCTCATATTTTTGACACCTTTTGAAGCTCTTCATATTTTTCACACCTTTTCAGGCTTTTCATGTTTTTCAACACCGCTTCATTCTCTTCCTATTTTTCAGACCGTTTCATGCTCCTCATATTTTTGACACCTTTTGAATCTCTTCATATTTTTCACACCTTTTCATGCTCTTCATGTTTTTGAACACCGCTTCATGCTCCTCCTATTTTTCAGACCGGTTCATGCTCCTCATATTTTTGACACCTTTTGAAGCTCTTCATATTTTTCACACCTTTTCATGCTCTACATGTTTTTGAACAACGCTTCATGCTCCTCCTATTTTTCAGACCGTTTCATGCTCCTCATATTTTTGACACCTTTTGAAGCTCTTCATATTTTTCACACCTTTTCATGTTCTTCATGTTTTTCAACACCGCTTCATGCTTCTCCTATTTTTCAGACCGTTTCATGCTCCTCATTTTTTTGACACCTTTTGAAGCTCTTCATATTTTTGACACATTTTCAGGCTCTTCATGTTTTTCAACACCGATTCATGCTCCTCATATTTTTGACACCTTTTGAATCTCTTCATATTTTTCACACCTTTTCAGGCTCTTCATGTTTTTGAACACCACTTGTGTTCCTCCTATTTTTCAGACCGTTTCATGCTCCTCATATTTTTGACACCTTTTGAAGCTCTTCATATATTTCACACGTTTTCAGACTCTTCATGTTTTTCATCACCACTTCATGCTTCTCCTATTTTTCAGACCGTTTCATGCTCATCTAATATTTGACACTTTTGAAGCTCTTCATATTTTTGACACCTTTTGAAGCTCTTCACATTTTTCACACCTTTTCAGGCTCTTCATGTTTTTGAACACCGTTTTATTCTCCTCCTATTTTTCAGACAGTTTCTTACTCCTCATATTTTTGACACGTTTTGAGGCTCTTCATATTTTTCACTCCTTTTCAGGCTCTTCATGATTTTGAACAACGTTTCATGATCCTCCTATTCTTCACAACGTTTCATGTTCCTCATAATTTTGACACCTTTTAAAGCTTTTCATATTTTTCACACCTTTTCAGGCTCTTCATGTTTTTGAACACCACTTCATCCTCTTCCTATTTTTCAGACCGTTTCATGCTCCTCGTATTTTTGACACCTTTTGAAGCTCTTCATATTTTTCACAACTTTTCAGGCTCTTCATGTTTTTGAACACAGCTTCATGCTCCTCCCATTTTTCAGACCGTTTCATCTCCTCATATTATTGACACCATTTGAATCTCTTCATATTTTTCACACATTTTCAGGCTCTTCATGTTTTTCAACACCGCCTTATGCTCCTCCTTATTTTCAGACTGTTTCATGCTCCTCATGTAATTCACACCTTTTGAAGCTGTTTATATTTTTCACACATTTTCAGGCTCTTCATGTTTTTCAAAACCACTTCATGCTCCTCCTATTTTTCAGACCGTTTCGTGCTCACCTAATTTTTAACACCTTTTGAAACTCTTCATATATTTCACACCTTTTGAAGCTCTTCATATTTTTCACATGTTTTCAGGCTCTTCATGTTTTTCAACACCATTTCATGCTGCTTCTATTTTTCAGACCGTTTCATGCTCCTCATATTTTTCACACCTTTTGAAGCTCTTCATATTTTTCACACCTTTTCAGGCTCTTCATGTTTTTGAACACAGCTTCAAGCTTCTCCTATTTTTCAGACCGTTTCATGCTCGTCATATTTTTGACACCTTTTGAAGCTCTTCATAATTTTCACACCTTTTCAGGCTGTTCATGTTTTTCAACACCACTTCATGCTCCTCGTATTTTTCAGACCTTTTCATGCCCCTAATAGTTTTGACACCTTTTGAAGCTCTTCATATTTTTCACACATTTTCAGGCTCTTCATGTTTTTGAACACCGCTTCATGCTCCTCCTATTTTTCAGACCGTTTCTTCCTCCTCATATTTTTGACACCTTTAGAAGCTCTTCATTATTTCACAACTTTTCAGTCTCTTCATGTGTTTTAGCACCGCTTCATGCTCGTCCTATTTTTCAGACCTTTCATGCTCCTCATATTTTTCACACCTTTTGAATCTCTTCATATTTTTCACACCTTTTGAAGCTCTTCATATTTTTCACACCTTTTCAGGCTGTTCATGTTTTTGAACACCTCATCATGCTCTTCCTATTTTTCAGAATGTTTCATGCTCCTCATGTATTTCACACCTTTTGAAGCTCTTCATATTTTTCACACCTTTTCAGGCTCTTCATGTTTTTGAACACCGCATCATGCTCCTCCTATTTTTCAGAATGTTTCATGCTCCTCATGTATTTCACACATTTTGAAGCTCTTCATATTTTTCACACCTTTTCAGGCTCTTCATGTTTTTGAACACCATTTCATGCTCCTCCTATTTTTCATACCGTTTCATGCTCATCTATTTTTTGACACCTTTTGAAGCTCTTCATATTTTTCACACCTTTTGAACCTCTTCACATTTTTCACACCTTTTCAGGCTCTTCATGTTTTTGAACACCGTTTCATTCTCCTCCTATTTTTCAGACCCTTTCATGCTCCTCATATTTTTGACACCTTTTGAAGCTCTTCATATTTTTCACAATTTTGAACCTCTTCATATATTTCACACCTTTTCAGGCTCCTCATGTTTTTCATCACCACTTCATGCTTCTTCTATTTTTCAGACCGTTTCATGCTCATCTAATATTTGACACTTTTGAAGCTCTTCATAATTTTGACACCTTTTGAAGCTCTTCACATTTTTCACACCTTTTCAGGCTCTTCATGATTTTGAATACCGTTTCATTCTCCTCCTATTTTTCAGACAGTTTCTTACTCCTCATATTTTTGACACGTTTTGAGGCTCTTCATATTTTTCACACCTTTTCAGGCTCTTCATGATTTTGAACAACGTTTAATGATCCTCCTATTTTTCAGAACGTTTCATGTTCCTCATAATTTTGACACCTTTTAAAGCTTTTCATATTTTTCACACCTTTTCAGGCTCTTCATGTTTTTGAACAGCGCTTCATGCTCCTCCTATTTTTCAGACCGTTTCATGCTCCTCATATTTTTGACACCTTTTGATGCTCTTCATATTTTTCACACCTTTTGAAGCTCTTTATATATTTCACACCATTTCAGGCTCTTCATGTTTTCAACATCACTTCATGCGCCTCCTATTGTTCAGACCCTTTCATGCTAAACTAATTTTGACACCTTATGAAGCTCTTCATATTTTTCACACCTTTTCAGGCTCTTCATGTTTTTGAACACCGCTTCATGCTCCTCCTATTTTTCAGACCGTTTCATGCTCCTCATAATTTTCACACCTTTTGAAGCTCTTCATATTTTTCACACCTTTTCAGGCTCTTCATGTTTCTGAACAACGCTTCATGCTCCTCCTAATTTTCAGACCGTTTAATGGTCCTCATGTGTTTCACACCTTTTGAAGCTCTTCATATATTTCACACCTTTTCAGGCTCTTCTTTTTTTTCAACACCACTTCATGCTCCTCCTTTTTTTCAGACCGTTTCATGCTCATCTCATTTTTGACACCTTTTGAAGCTCTTCATATTTTTCACTTCTTTTGAAGCTCTTCAAAATTTTCACACGTTTTCAGGCTCTTCATGTTATCCAACACCGCATCATGCTCCTCATATATTTCAGACCATTTCTTGCTCCTCATGTTTTTGACACATTTTCAAGCTCTTCATATTTCTGACAACTTTTCAGGCTCTTCATGTTTATCAACACCGCTTGATGCTCCTCCTATTTTTCAGACCGTTTCATGCTCATCTCATTTTTGAAACCTTTAGAATCTCTTCATATTTTTCACACCTTTTCAGGCTCTTTATGTTTTTCAACACCGTTTGATGCTTCTCCTATTTTTCAGACCGTTTCATGCTCATCTCATTTTTGACACCTTTTCAAACTTTTCATATTTTTCGCACCTTTTCAGGCTCTTCATGTTTTTGAACACCGCTTCATGCTCCTCCTATTTTCCAGACCGTTTCATGCTCCTCATATTTTTGACACATTTTGAAGCTCTTCATACTTTTCACACATTTTCAGGCTCTTCAGGTTTTTCAACACCACTTCATGCTCCTCCTATTTTCCAGACCGTTTCATCCTCCTCATATTTTTGACACCTTTAGAAGCTCTTCATTATTTCACAACTTTTCAGGCTCTTCTTGTGTTTCAGCACCACTTCATGCTCGTCGTATTTTTCAGACCTTTCATGCTCCTCATATTTTTGACACCTTTTGAAGCTCTTCATATTTTTCACACCTTTTCAGTCTCTTCATGTTTTTGATCACCGTTTCATGCTCCTCCTATTTTTCAGACCGTTTCATGCTCCTCATATTTTTGACACTTATTGAAACTCTTCATATTTTTCACTCCTTTTCAGGCTCTTCATGTTTTTCAACACCACTTCATGGTCCTCCTATTTTTCAGACAGTTTCATGCTCATCTCGTTTTTGACACCTTTTGAAGCTTTTCAAATTTTTCACAACATTTCAGGCTCTTCATGTTTTTGAACACCGCTTCATGCTCCTCCTATTTTTCAGAGAGTTTCATGCACCTCATGTATTTCACACCTTTTGTACCTCTTCATATTTTTCATGCATTTTCAGGCTCTTCATGTTTTGCAACACCACTTCATGCTCCTCCTATTTTTCAGACCGTTTCACGCTCATCTCATTTTTGAAACCTTTACAATCTCTTCATATTTTTCACACCTTTTCAGGCTCTTCATGTTTTTCAACACCACTTCACGCTCCTCCTATTTTTCAGACCTTTTCATGCTCATCTCATTTTTGACACCTTTTCAAACTTTTCATATTTTTCGCACCTTTTCAGGCTCTTCATGTTTTTGAACACCGCTTCATGCTCCTCCTATTTTCCAGACCGTTTCATGCTCCTCATATTTTTGACACATTTTGAAGCTCTTCATACTTTTCACACATTTTCAGGCTCTTCAGGTTTTTCAACACCACTTCATGCTCCTCCTATTTTCCAGACCGTTTCATCCTCCTCATATTTTTGACACCTTTAGAAGCTCTTCATTATTTCACAACTTTTCAGGCTCTTCTTGTGTTTCAGCACCGCTTCATGCTCGTCGTATTTTTCAGACCTTTCATGCTCCTCATATTTTTGACACCTTTTGAAGCTCTTCATATTTTTCACACCTTTTCAGGCTCTTCATGTTTTTCAACACCACTTCATGCTCCTCCTATTTTTCAGACCTTTTCATGTTCATCTCATTTTTGACACCTTTTCAAACTTTTCATATTTTTCACACCTTATCAGGCTCTTCATGTTTTTGAACACCGCTTCATGCTCCTCCTATTTTTCAGAACGTTTCATGCTCTCATGAATTTCACACCTTTTGAAGTTCTTCATATTTCTCACACCTTTTCCGGCTCCTCTTGTTTTTGATCACCGTTTCATGCTCCTCCTATTTTTCAGAACGTTTCATGCACTCATGAATTTCACACCTTTTGAAGTTCTTCATATTTCTCACCTTTTCAGGCTCATCTTGTTTTTGATCACCGTTTCATGCTCCTCCTATTTTTCAGACCGTTTCATGCTCATCTCATTTTTGACACCTTTTGAAGCTCTTCATATTTTCACACCTTTTGAAGCTCTTCATATTTTTCACAGCTTTTGAACCTCTTCATATTTCTCAAACGTTTTCAGGCTCTTCATGTTTTTCAAAACCCCTTCTTGCTCATCCTATTTTTCAGACCGTTTCATGCTTCTCTCATTTCTGACACATTTTGAAGCTCTTCATATATTTCACACATTTTCAGGCTCTTCATGTTTTTCAACACCACTTCATGCTCCTCCTATTTTTCAGACCGTTTCATACTCATCTCGCTTTTGACACATTTTGAAGCTCTTCATATTTTCCACAACTTTTGAAGCTCTTCATATTTTTCAAACGTTTTCAGGCTCTTAATCTTTTTCAACACCGCTTCTTGCTCCTCCTATTTTTCAGACAGTTTCATGCGCCTCATATTTTCCACACCTTTTGAAGCTCTTCATATTTTTTCACACCTTTTCATGTTCTTCATGTTTTTCCACACCGCTTCATGCTTCTCCTATTTTTCAGACCGTTTCATGCTCCTCATATTTTTGACACCTTTTGAAGCTCTTCATATTTTTCACACATTTTCAGGCTCTTCATGTTTTTCAACAGCGATTCATGCTCCTCATATTTTTGACACCTTTTGAAGCTCTTCATATTTTTCACACCTTTTCAGGCTCTTCATGTTTTTCAAAGCCACTTCATGCTTCTCCTATTTTTCAGACCGTTTCATGCTCCTCTCATTTCTGACACATTTTGAAGATCTTCATATATTTAACACCTTTTCAGGCTCTTCATGTTTTTCAAAGCAACTTCATGCTTCTCCTATTTTTCAGACCGTTTCATGCTCATCTCATTTTTGACACCTTTTGAAGCTCTTCATATTTTTCACACCTTTTGAATCTCTTCGTATTTCTCAAACGTTTTCAGGCTCTTCATGTTTTTCAACACCCCTTCTTGCTCATCCTATTTTTCAGACCGTTTCATGTTTCTATCATTTCTGACAACTTTTGAAGCTCTTCATATATTTCACACATTTTCAGGCTCTTCATGTTTTTCAACACCACTTCATGCTCCTCCTATTTTTCAGACCGTTTCATGCTCATCTCACTTTTGACACATTTTGAAGCTCTTCATATTTTCCACACATTTTGAAGCTGTTCATATTTTTCATATTTTTGAAGCTCTTCATATTTTCACACGTTTTCAGACTCTTCATGTTTTTCAAAACCGCTTCATGCGCCTCCTATTTTTCAGAGAGTTTCAGGCTACTCATGTATTTCACACCTTTTGAAGCTTTTCATATTTTTCACAACTTTTCAGGATCTTCATGTTTTTGATCAGAGCTTCATGGTCCTGCTATTTTTCAGACCGTATCATACTCGTCATATGTTTCACACCTTTTGAACCTCTTCATATTTTTCACACCTTTTCAGTCTCTTCATGTTTTTCAACACAACTTCATGCTCATCCTATTTTCCAGACCGTTTCATGTTCCTCATGTATTTTACACCTTTTGAAGCTCTTCATATTTTTCACACCTTTTCAGGCTCTTCATGCATTTGAACACCCTTTCATGCTCTTCCTATTTTTCAGACCGTTTCATGCTCCTCATAGTTTTGACACCTTTTGAAGCTCTTGATATTTTTCACACCTTTTCAGGTTCTTCATGTTTTTCAACACCGCTTCATGCTCCTCCTATTTTTCAGACCGTTTCATGCTCCTCATATTTTTGACACCTTTTGAAGCTCTTAATATATTTCACACATTTTCAGACTCTTCATGATTTCCAACACCGCTTCATGCTCCTCATATTTTTCAGATCGTTTCATGCTCATCTCATTTTTATCACCTTTTGAAGCTCTTCATATTTTTCACAACTTTTGAAGCTCTTCATATTTTTCACAGGTTTTCAGGCTCTTCATGTTTTTCAACACTACTTCATGCTTCTCCTATTTTTCAGACCGTTTCATGCTCCTCATATTTTTGACACCTTTTGAAGCTCTTCATATTTTATCCACCTTTTCAGGCTCTTCATGTTTTTCAACACCGCTTCATGCTCTTCCTATTTTCCAGACCGTTTCATTCTCCTCTTGTATTTCCAACCTTTTGAAGCTCTTCATATTTTTCACACCTTTGCAGGCTCCCCATGTTTTTCAACACGGCTTCATGATCCTCCTGTTTTTCAGACCGTTTCATGCTCCTCATATTTTGACACGTTTTGAAGATCTTCATATTTTTCACACATTTTCAGGCTCTTCATGTTTTTCAAAACCGATTCATGCTCCTCCTATGTTTCAGGCCGTTTCATGCTCCTCATATTTTGACACCTTTTGAAGCTCTTCATATTTTTCACACCTATTCAGTACTTCATGTTTTTAAACACCACTTCATGTTGCTCCTATTTTTCAGACCGATTCATGCTCTTCATGTATTTCACACCTTTTGAAGCTCTTCATATTTTACCCACCTTTTCAGGCTCTTCATGTTTTTCAACACCGTTTCATGCTACTCATGTATTTCCAACCGTTTGAAGTTCTTCATATTTTTCACAACTTTTCAGGCTCTTCATATTTTTGAACACGGTTTCATGCTCCTCCTATTTTTCGAACTGTGTCATGCTCATCTCATTTTTAACAACTTTTGAAGCTCTTCATATTTTTGACACCTTTTGAAGCTCTTCATATTTTTCACACCTTTTCAGGCTCCCCATGTTTTTCAACACGGCTTCATGATCCTACTCTTTTTCAGACCGTTTCATGCTCCTCATATTTTTGACACGTTTTGAAGCTCTTCATATTTTTCACACCTTTTTAGGCTTTTCATGTTTTTCAACGTCACTTCATGCTCCTCCTATTATTCAGACCGTTTCATGCTCTTCATATTTTTGACACTTTTTGAAGCTCTTCATATTTTTCACACCTTTTCTGGCGCTTCATGTTTTCAACACCGCTTCATGCTCGTCCTATTTTCCAGACCGTTTCATGCTCGTCTCATTTTGACACCTTTTGAAGCTCTTCATATTTCTCACAACTTTTAAGCTCTTCATGTTTTTCACACGTTTTCAGGCTCTTCATGTTTTTCAACACCGCTTCATGCTCCTCCCATTTTTCAGACCGTTTCATGCTCCTCCTATTTTTCAGACCGTTTCATGCTCCTCATATTTTTGACACCTTTTGAAGCTCTTCATATTTTTCACACCTTTTCAGGCTTTTCATGTTTTGCAACACCGCTTCATTCTCTTCCTATTTTTCAGACCGTTTCATGCTCCTCATATTTTTGACACCTTTTGAAGCTCTTCATATTTTTCACACCTTTTCATGCTCTTCATGTTTTTGAACACCGCTTCATGCTCCTCCTATTTTTCAGACCGGTTCATGCTCCTCATATTTTTGACAACTTTTGAAGCTTTTCATATTTTTCACAACTTTTCAGGATCTTCATGTTTTTGAACAGAGCTTCATGGTCCTCCTATTTTTCAGACCGTATCATACTCGTCATATGTTTCACACCTTTTGAACCTCTTCATATTTTTCACACCTTTTCAGTCTCTTCATGTTTTTCAACACAACTTCATGCTCATCCTATTTTCCAGACCGTTTCATGTTCCTCATGTATTTTACACCTTTTGAAGCTCTTCATATTTTTCACACCTTTTCAGGCTTCCCATGTTTTTCAACACGGCTTCATGATCCTACTCTTTTTCAGACCGTTTCATGCTCCTCATATTTTTGACACTTTTTGAAGCTCTTCATATTTTTCACACCTTTACTCGCTCTTCATGTTTTCAACACCGCTTCATGCTCGTCCTATTTTCCAGACCGTTTCATGCTCGTCTCATTTTGACACCTTTTGAACCTCTTCATATTTCTCACAACTTTTAAGCTCTTCATGTTTTTCACACGTTTTCAGGCTCTTCATGTTTTTCAACACCGCTTCATGCTCCTCCCATTTTTCAGACCGTTTCATGCTCCTCCTATTTTTCAGACCGTTTCATGCTCCTCATATTTTTGACACCTTTTGAAGCTCTTCATATTTTTCACACCTTTTCAGGCTTTTCATGTTTTTCAACACCGCTTCATTCTCTTCCTATTTTTCAGACCGTTTCATGCTCCTCATATTTTTGACACCTTTTGAATCTCTTCATATTTTTCACACCTTTTCATGCTCTTCATGTTTTTGAACACCGCTTCATGCTCCTCCTATTTTTCAGACCGGTTCATGCTCCTCATATTTTTGACACCTTTTGAAGCTCTTCATATTTTTCACACCTTTTCATGCTCTACATGTTTTTGAACAACGCTTCATGCTCCTCCTATTTTTCAGACCGTTTCATGCTCCTCATATTTTTGACACCTTTTGAAGCTCTTCATATTTTTCACACCTTTTCATGTTCTTCATGTTTTTCAACACCGCTTCATGCTTCTCCTATTTTTCAGACCGTTTCATGCTCCTCATTTTTTTGACACCTTTTGAAGCTCTTCATATTTTTGACACATTTTCAGGCTCTTCATGTTTTTCAACACCGATTCATGCTCCTCATATTTTTGACACCTTTTGAATCTCTTCATATTTTTCACACCTTTTCAGGCTCTTCATGTTTTTGAACACCACTTGTGTTCCTCCTATTTTTCAGACCGTTTCATGCTCCTCATATTTTTGACACCTTTTGAAGCTCTTCATATATTTCACACGTTTTCAGGCTCTTCATGTTTTTCAACACCCCTTCTTGCTTCTCCTATTTTTCAGAGCGTTTTATGCTCCTCGTATTTTTCACACTTTTTGAAGCTCTTCATGTTTTTCAACCTTTTTAGGCTCTTCATGTTTTTGAACACGTTTTCATTCTCCTCCTATTTTTCGAACTGTGTCATGCTCATCTCATTTTTAACAACTTTTGAAGCTCTTCATATTTTTCACACCTTTTGAAGCTCTTCATATTTCTCAAACGTTTTCAGGCTCTTCATGTTTTTCAACACCCCTTCATGTTCCTCCTATTTTTCAGACCGTTTCATGCTTCTCTCATTTCTGACACATTTTGAAGCTCTTCATATATTTCACACATTTTCAGGCTCTTCATGTTTTTCAACACCACTTCATGCTCCTCCTAGTTTTCAGACAGTTTCATACTCATCTCGCTTTTGACACATATTGAAGCTCTTCATATTTTCCACACCTTTTAAAGCTCTTCATATTTTTCAAACATTTTCAGGCTCTTAATCTTTTTCAACACCGCTTCTTGCTCCTCCTATTTTTCAGACCGTTTCATGCTCCTCATAGTTTTGACATGTTTTGAAGCTCTTCATATTTTTCACACCTTTTCAGGCTCTTCATGTTTTTGAACACCGTTTCATGCTCCTCCTATTTTTCAGACCGTTTCATGCTCCTCATATTTTTGACACCTTTTGAAGCTCTTCATATTTTTCACACCTTTTCAGGCTCTTCATGTTTTTCAAAGCCATTTCATGCTTCTCCTATTTTTCAGACCGTTTCATGCTCCTCTCATTTCTGACACCTTTTGAAGCTCTTCATATATTTCACACATTTTCAGGCTCTTCATGTTTTTCAACACCACTTCATGCTCCTCCTAATTTTCAGACCGTTTAATGCTCCTCCTGCATTTCACACCTTTTGAAGCTCTTTATATTTTTCACACCTTTTTAGGCTCTTCATGTTTTTGAACACGATTTCAGGCTCCTCCTATTTTTCGGACTGTTTCATGCTCATCTCATTTTTGACACCTTTTGAAGCTCTTCATAATTTTCACACCTTTTGAATCTCTTAATATTTCTCAAACGTTTTCACGCTCTTCATGTTTTTCAACACCCCTTCTTGCTCATCCTATTTTTCAGACGTTTCATGTTTCTATCATTTCTGACAACTTTTGAAGCTCTTCATATATTTCACACATTTTCAGGCTCTTCATGTTTTTCAACACCACTTCATGCTCCACCTATTTTTCAGACCTTTTCATGCTCATCTCACTTTTGATACATTTTGAAGCTCTTCATATTTTCCACACCTTTTGAAGCTCTTCATATTTTTCAAACGTTTTCAGGCTCTTCATTTTTTTCAACACCGCTTCTTGCTCCTCCTATTTTTCAGATAGTTTCATGCTCCTCATATTTTTGACACGTTTTGAAGCTCTTCATATTTTTCACACCTTTTCAGGCTCTTCATGCCTTTGAACACCGTTTCATGCTGCTCCTATTTTTCAGATCTTTTCAAGCTTCTCATATTTTTGACACATTTTGAAGCTCTTCATTTTTTTCACACCTTTTGAAGCTCTTCATATTTTTCACACCTTTTCAGGCTCTTCATGTTTATTACACCGCTTCATGCTGCTCCTATTTTTCAGACCGTTTCATGCTCCTCATATTTTTGACACCTTTTGAAGGTCTTCATATCTTTCACACCTTTTCAGGCTTTTCATGTTTTTTACACCGCTTCATGCTGCTCCTATTTTTCACACCGTTTCATGCTCCTCCTATTTTTGACACCTTTTGAAGCTCTTCATATTTTTCACACCTTTTCAGGCTCTTCATGTTTTTGAACATCGCTTCATGTTCCTCCTGTTTTTCAGACCGTTTCATGCTCCTCATATTTTTGACACCTTTTGAAGCTCTTCATATTTTTCACACCTTTTCAGGCTCTTCATGTTTTGTACACCGCTTCATGCTCCTCCTATTTTTCAGACTGTTTCATGCTCCTCCTATTTTTGACACCTTTTGACGCTCTTCATATTTCACACCATTTCAGGCTCTTCATGTTTTTGAACACCGTTTAATGCTCCTCCTATTTTTCAGACCGTTTCATGCTCCTCATATTTTTGACACCTTTTGAAGCTCTTCATATTTTACCCACCTTTTCAGGCTCTTCATGTTTTTCAACACCGTTTCATGCTCCTCATGTATTTCAAACCTTTTGAAGCTCTTCATATTTTTCACAACTTTTCAGGCTCTTCATGTTTTTGAACACGGTTTCATGCTCCTCCTATTTTTCAGACCGTTTCATGCTCCTCATGTATTTCACACCTTTTAAAGCTCTTCATATTTTTCACACCTTTTCAGCCTCCCCATGTTTTTCAACACCGCTTCATGCTCGTCCTATTTTCCAGACCATTTCATGCTCGTCTCATTTTTGACACCTTTTGAAGCTCTTCATATTTCTCACAACTTTTAAGGTCTTCATGTTTTTCACACGTTTTCAGGCTCTTCATGTTTTTCAACACCGCTTCATGCTCCTCCCATTTTTCAGACCGTTTCATGCTCCTCATATTTTTGAAACCTTTTGAATCTCTTCATATTTTGCACACCTCTTCAGGCTCTTCATGTTTTTCAACACCGCTTCATGCTCTTCCTATATTTCAGACCGTTTCATGCTCCTCATATGTTGACACCTTTTGAAGCTCTTCATATTGTTCACACCTTTTCATGTTCTTCATGTTTTTCAACACCGCTTCATGCTTCTCCTATTTTTCAGACCGTTTCATGCTCCTCATATTTTTGACACCTTTTGAAGCTCTTCATATTTTTCACACATTTTCAGGCTCTTCATGTTTTTCAACACCGATTCATGCTCCTCATATTTTTGACACCTTTTGAATCTCTTCATATTTTTCACACCTTTTCATGCTTTTCATGTTTTTCAACACCACTTGTGTTCCTCCTATTTTTCAGACCGTTTCATGCTTCTCATATTTTTGACACCATTTGAAGCTCTTCATATATTTCACACGTTTTCAGACTCTTCATGTTTTTCAACACCACTTCATGCTTCTCCTATTTTTCAGACCGTTTTATGCTCCTCATATTTTTCACACCTTTTGAAGCTCTTCATATTTTTCAACATTTTTAGTCTCTTCATGTTTTTGAACACGCTTTCATGCTCCTCCTATTTTTCAAACTGTGTCATGCTCATCTAATTTTTAACAACTTTTGAAGCTCTTCATATTTTTCACAGCTTTTGAAGCTCTTCATATTTCTCAAACGTTTTCAGGCTCTTCATGTTTTTCAACACCCCTTCTTGCTCATCCTATTTTTCAGACCGTTTCATGCTTCTCTCATTTCTGACACCTTTTGAAGCTCTTCATATATTTCACACATTTTCAGGCTCTTCATGTTTTTCAACACCACTTCATGCTCCTCCTAATTTTCAGACCGTTTAATGCTCCTCCTGCATTTCACACCTTTTGAAGCTCTTTATATTTTTCACACCTTTTTAGGCTCTTCATGTTTTTGAACACGATTTCAGGCTCCTCCTATTTTTCGGACTGTTTCATGCTCATCTCATTTTTGACACCTTTTGAAGCTCTTCATAATTTTCACACCTTTTGAATCTCTTAATATTTCTCAAACGTTTTCACGCTCTTCATGATTTTCAACACCCCTTCTTGCTCATCCTATTTTTCAGACGTTTCATGTTTCTATCATTTCTGACAACTTTTGAAGCTCTTCATATATTTCACACATTTTCAGGCTCTTCATGTTTTTCAACACCACTTCATGCTCCACCTATTTTTCAGACCTTTTCATGCTCATCTCACTTTTGATACATTTTGAAGCTCTTCATATTTTCCACACCTTTTGAAGCTCTTCATATTTTTCAAACGTTTTCAGGCTCTTCATTTTTTTCAACACCGCTTCTTGCTCCTCCTATTTTTCAGATAGTTTCATGCTCCTCATATTTTTGACACGTTTTGAAGCTCTTCATATTTTTCACACCTTTTCAGGCTCTTCATGCCTTTGAACACCGTTTCATGCTGCTCCTATTTTTCAGATCTTTTCAAGCTTCTCATATTTTTGACACATTTTGAAGCTCTTCATTTTTTTCACACCTTTTGAAGCTCTTCATATTTTTCACACCTTTTCAGGCTCTTCATGTTTATTACACCGCTTCATGCTGCTCCTATTTTTCAGACCGTTTCATGCTCCTCATATTTTTGACACCTTTTGTAGGTCTTCATATCTTTCACACCTTTTCAGGCTTTTCATGTTTTTTACACCGCTTCATGCTGCTCCTATTTTTCACACCGTTTCATGCTCCTCCTATTTTTGACACCTTTTGAAGCTCTTCATATTTTTCACACCTTTTCAGGCTCTTCATGTTTTTGAACATCGCTTCATGTTCCTCCTGTTTTTCAGACCGTTTCATGCTCCTCATATTTTTGACACCTTTTGAAGCTCTTCATATTTTTCACACCTTTTCAGGCTCTTCATGTTTTGTACACCGCTTCATGCTCCTCCTATTTTTCAGACTGTTTCATGCTCCTCCTATTTTTGACACCTTTTGACGCTCTTCATATTTCACACCATTTCAGGCTCTTCATGTTTTTGAACACCGTTTAATGCTCCTCCTATTTTTCAGACCGTTTCATGCTCCTCATATTTTTGACACCTTTTGAAGCTCTTCATATTTTACCCACCTTTTCAGGCTCTTCATGTTTTTCAACACCGTTTCATGCTCCTCATGTATTTCCAACCTTTTGAAGCTCTTCATATTTTTCACAACTTTTCAGGCTCTTCATGTTTTTGAACACGGTTTCATGCTCCTCCTATTTTTCAGACCGTTTCATGCTCCTCATGTATTTCACACCTTTTAAAGCTCTTCATATTTTTCACACCTTTTCAGCCTCCCCATGTTTTTCAACACCGCTTCATGCTCGTCCTATTTTCCAGACCATTTCATGCTCGTCTCATTTTTGACACCTTTTGAAGCTCTTCATATTTCTCACAACTTTTAAGCTCTTCATGTTTTTCACACGTTTTCAGGCTCTTCATGTTTTTCAACACCGCTTCATGCTCCTCCCATTTTTCAGACCGTTTCATGCTCCTCATATTTTTGAAACCTTTTGAATCTCTTCATATTTTGCACACCTCTTCAGGCTCTTCATGTTTTTCAACACCGCTTCATGCTCTTCCTATATTTCAGACCGTTTCATGCTCCTCATATTTTGACACCTTTTGAAGCTCTTCATATTGTTCACACCTTTTCATGTTCTTCATGTTTTTCAACACCGCTTCATGCTTCTCCTATTTTTCAGACCGTTTCATGCTCCTCATATTTTTGACACCTTTTGAAGCTCTTCATATTTTTCACACATTTTCAGGCTCTTCATGTTTTTCAACACCGATTCATGCTCCTCATATTTTTGACACCTTTTGAATCTCTTCATATTTTTCACACCTTTTCATGCTTTTCATGTTTTTCAACACCACTTGTGTTCCTCCTATTTTTCAGACCGTTTCATGCTTCTCATATTTTTGACACCATTTGAAGCTCTTCATATATTTCACACGTTTTCAGACTCTTCATGTTTTTCAACACCACTTCATGCTTCTCCTATTTTTCAGACCGTTTTATGCTCCTCATATTTTTCACACCTTTTGAAGCTCTTCATATTTTTCAACATTTTTAGTCTCTTCATGTTTTTGAACACGCTTTCATGCTCCTCCTATTTTTCAAACTGTGTCATGCTCATCTAATTTTTAACAACTTTTGAAGCTCTTCATATTTTTCACAGCTTTTGAAGCTCTTCATATTTCTCAAACGTTTTCAGGCTCTTCATGTTTTTCAACACCCCTTCTTGCTCATCCTATTTTTCAGACCGTTTCATGCTTCTCTCATTTCTGACACATTTTGAAGCTTTTCATATATTTCACACATTTTCAGGCTCTTCATGTTTTTCAACACCACTTCATGCTCCTCCTATTTTTCAGACCGTTTCATGCTCTTCATATTTTTGACACCTTTTGAAGCTCTTCATATTTTTCACACCTTTTCAAGCTCTTCATGTTTTTGAACACCGTTTCATGCTCTTCCTATTTTTCAAACCGTTTCATGGTCCTCATATTTGTTACACCTTTTGAAGCTATTCATATATGTCACACCTTTTCAGGCTCTTCTTGTTTTTCAACTCCACTTCATGCTCCTCCTATTTTTCAGACCGTTTCATGCTCCTCATATTTTTGACACCTTTTGAAGCTCTTCATATTTTTTCACACGTTTTCAGGCTCTTCATGTTTTTCAACACCCCTTCATGCTTCTCCTATTTTTCAGCCCGTTTCATGCTCATCATGTATTTCACACCTTTTGCAACTCTTCATATTTTTCACACCTTTTCAGGCTCTTCATGTTTTTGATCAATGTTTCATGCACCTCCTATTTTTCAGACCGTTTCATGCTCCTCATAATTTTCACATCTTTTGAAGCTCTTCATATTTTTCACACCTTTTCAGGCTCTTCAGGTTTTTGAACACCGCTTCATGCTCCTCCTATTTTTCAGACCGTTACATGCTCCTCATATTTTTGATACCTTTAGAAGCTCTTCATATTTTTCACACCTTTTTACGCTCTTCATGTTTTTCAACACCGCTTCATGCTCCTCCTATTTTTCAGACCGTTTCGTGCTCCTCATATTTTGACACCTTTTGAAGCTCTTCATATATTTCACACCTTTTCAGGCTCTTCTTTTTTTTCAACAAGACTTCATGCTCCTCCTATTTTTCAGACCGTTTCATGCGCATCACATTTTTGACACCTTTTGAATCTCTTCATATTTTTCACACATTTTGAAGCTCTTCATATTTTCTCACACGTTTTCAGGCTCTTCATGTTTTTCAACACCGCTTCATGCTCCTCCTATTATTCAGACCGTTTCATGCTCCTCATATTTTTGACACCTTTTGAAGCTCTTCATATTTTTCACACCTTTTCACGCTCTTCATGTTTTTCAACACCGCTTCATGCTCCTCCTATTATTCAGACCGTTTCATGCTCCTCATATTTTTGACACCTTTTGAAGCTCTTCATATTTTTTCACACGTTTTCAGGCTCTTCATGTTTTTCAACACCGCTTCATGCTCCTCCTATTATTCAGACCGTTTCATGCTCCTCATATTTTTGACACCTTTTGAAGCTCTTCATATTTTTCACACCTTTTCACGCTCTTCAGGTTTTTGAACACCGCTTCATGCTCCTCCTATTTTTCAGACCGTTTCATGCTCCTCATATTTTTGACACCTTTAGAAGCTCTTCATATTTTTCACACCTTTTCACGCTCTTCATGTTTTTCAACACCGCTTCATGCTCCTCCTATATTTCAGACCGTTTCATGCTCCTCATATTTTTGACACCTTTTGAAGCTCTTCATATATTTCACAGCTTTTCAGGCTCTTCTTTTTTTTTCAACACCACTTCATGCTCCTCCTATTTTTCAGACCGTTTCATGCTCATCTCATTTTTGACACCTTTTGAAGCTCTTCGTATTCTTCACACCTTTTGAAGCTCTTCATATTTTTTCACACGTGTTCAGGCTCTTCATGTTTTTCAACACCGCTTCATGCTCCTCCTATTTTTCAGACCGTTTCTTGCTCCTCATATTTTTGACACTTTTTGAAGTTCCTCATATTTTTCACACATTTTGAAGCTCTTCATGTATATCACACCATTTCAGGCTCTTCATGTTTTTCAACACCACTTCATGCTCCTCCTATTTTTCAGACCGTTTCATGCTGCTCATATATTTGACACGTTTTGAAGCTCTTCATATTTTTCACACCTTTTCAGGCTCTTCATGTTTTTGAACACCGTTTCATGCTATTCCTATTTTTCAAACTGTTTCATGGTCCTCATATTTGTTACACCTTTTGAAGCTATTCATATATTTCACACCTTTTCAGGCTCTTCTTGTTTTTCAACACAGCTTCAATCTCCTCCTATTTTTCAGACCGTTTCATGCTCCTCATATTTTTGACACCTTTTGAAGCTCTTCATATTTTTCACACTTTTCAGGCTCTTCATGTATTTGAAAACCGCCTCTTGCTCCTCCTATTTTCCAGACCGTTTCATGTCCAAATGTATTTCACACCTTTTGAAGCTCTTTATATTTTTCAAAACTTTTCTGGCCCTTCATGTGTTTGATCAGCATTTCATGCACCTCCTATTTTTCAGACCGTTTCATGCTCCTCATATTTTTGACACCTTTTGAAGCTCTTCATATTTTTCACACCTTTTCAGGCTCTTCACGTTTTTGAACACCGCTTCATGACCCTCCTATTTTTCAGACCATTTCATGCTCTTCATATTTTTGACACCTCTTGAAGCTCTTCATATATTTCACACCTTTTCAGCCTCTTCATTTTTTTCAAAACCGCTTCATGCTCCTCCTATTTTTCACACCGTTTCATGCTCATCTCATTTTTGACACCTTTTGAAGCTCTTCATATATTTCACACCTTTTCAAGCTCTTCATATTATTCAGACCTTTTCAGGCTCTTCATGTTTTTGAACACCGCTTCATGCTCCTCCTTTTTTTCAGACCGTTTCATGCTCCTCATATTTTTGACACCGTTTGAAGCTCTTCATATTTTTCACACCTTTTCAGGCACTTCATGTTTTTGAACACCGCTTCAGGCTCCTTCTATTTTTCAGAGAGTTTCATGCTCCTCATGTATTCCACACCTTTTGCAGCTCTTCATATTTTCCACACCTTTTCAGGCTCTTCATATTTTTCCACACCACTTCATGCTTCTCCTATTTTTCAGCCCGTTTCAAACTCCTCATGTATTTCACACCTTTTGAAGCTCTTCATATTTTTCACACCTTTTCCGGCTCTTCATGTTTTTGATCACCGTTTCATGCTCCTCCTATTTTTCAGACCGTTTCATGCTACTCATATTTTTGACACCTTTTGAAGCTCTCCATATTTTTCACACCTTTTCAGGCTCTTCATATTTTTGAACACCGCTTCATGCTCCTCCAATTTTTCAGGCCGTTTAATGCTCCTCATAATTTTGACACCTTTTGAAGCTCTTCATATGTTTCACACATTTTCAGGCTCTTCATTTTTTTCAACACCACTTCATGCTCCTCCTATTTTTCAGACCGTTTATTGCTCATCTCATTTTTTACACCTTTTGAAGCTCTTCATATTTTTCACACCTTTTGATGCTCTTCATATTTTTCACACGTTTTCAGGCTCTTCAAGTTTTTCAACACCGCTTCATGCTCCTCCTTTTTTTCAGACCGTTTCATGCTCCTCATATTTTTAACACCGTTTGAAGCTCTTCATATTTTTCACACCTTTTCAGGCTCTTCTTGTTTTTCACACCTTTTCAGGCTCCTCATGTTTTTGAACACCATTTCATGCTTCTCCTATTTTGCAGACCGTTTCATTCTCCTCATATTTTTGACACCTTTTGAAGCTCTTCATATATTTCACACCTTTTCAGGCTTTTCATTTTTTTCAACACCACTTCATGCTCCTCCTATTTTTCAGACCGTTTCATGCTCCTCATATTTTTGACACATTTTTAAGCTCTTCATATTTTTCACACCTTTTCAGGCTCTTCATGTTTTTGAACACCGCTTCATGCTCCTCTTATTTTTCAGACCGTTTCATGCTCATCTCATATTTGACACCTTTTGAAGCTCTTCATATTTTTCACACATTTTCAGGCTCTTCATGTTTTTCAGCACCGTTTTATGATCCTCCTATTTTTAAGAACTTCTCATGCTCATCTCATTTTGAACAGCTTTTAAAGCGTTTCATATTTTTCACAAATTTTCAGGCTCCTCATGTTTTTGAACCCCGCTTCATGATCCTCTTATTTTTCAGAGAGTTTCATGCTCCTCATGTATTTCACACCTTTTGAAGCTCTTCGTATTTTTCACACCTTTTCAGGCTCTTCATGTTTTTCCACACCACTTCATTCTTCTCCTATTTTTCAGCCCATTTCATGCTCCTCATGTATTTCACACCTTTTGAAGCTCTTCATATTTTTCACACCTTTTCAGGCTCTTCATGTTTTTGAACACCGCTTCATGCTCCTCCCATATTTCAGACCGTTTCTTGCTCCTCATATTTTTGACACTTTTTGAAACTCTTCATATTTTTCACACCTTTTCAGGTTTTCCATGTTTTTGAACCCCGCTTCATGATCCTCCTATTTTTCAGACCGTTTCATGCTCCTCGTATTTTTGACTCCTTTTGAAGCTCTTCATATTTTTCACACCTTCAGGGTCTTCATGTTTTTCAACACCACTTCATGCTCCTCCCATTTTTCAGACCGTTTCATGCTCCTCATATTTTTCATACCTTTAGAAGCTCTTCATATTTTTCAAACCTTTTCAGGCTCTTCATGTTTTTCAACACAGCTTCATGCTCCTCCTATTTTTGAGACGCTTTCATTCTCCTCATATTTTTGACACCTTTTGAAGCTGTGATATTTTTCACAAATTTTCAGGTTCTTCCTCTTTTTGAACACCGTTTCATGCTCCTCCTATTTTTCAGACCGTTTCATGATCCTCATGTATTTCACACCTTTTGAAGCTCTTCATATTTTTCACACCTTTTCAGTCTCTTTATGTTTTTCCACACCACTTCATGCTTCTCCTATTATTCAGACCGTTTCATGCTCCCCGTGTATTTCACACCTTTTGAAGGTCTTCATATTTTTCACACATTTTCAGGCTCCTCATATTTTTGATCATCGCTTCATACTCCTCCTATTTTTCAGACCGTTTCATGCTCCTCATATTTTTGACACCTTTTGAAGCTCTTCATATTTTTCACACCTTTTCATGCTCTTCATGTTTTTGAACACCGCTTCATTCTCCTCCTATTTTTTCAGACCTTTTCATGATCCTCATATTTTTGACTCCTTTTGAAGCTCTCCATATTTTTCACACTTTTTCAGACTCTTCATGTTTCTCAACACCACTTCATGCTCCTCCTATTTTTCAGACCGTTTCATTCTCCTCATATTTTTGACACCTTTTGAAGCTCTTCATATATTTCACACCTTTTCAGGCTCTTCATGTTTTTAACACCACTTCATGCTCCTCCTGTTTTTCAGACCCTTTCCTGCTCTTCGATTTTTGACACCTTTTGAAGTTCTTCATATATTTCACACCTTTTGAAGCTCTTAATATTTTTCACACTTTTTCAGGCTCTTCATGTTTTTCAACACCGCTTCATGCTCCTCCTATTTTTCAGACCGTTTCATGCTCCTCATATATTTGACACGTTTTGAAGCTCTTCATATTTTTCACACCTTTTCAGGCTCTTCATGTTTTTGAACACCGTTTCATGCTATTCCTATTTTTCAAACTGTTTCATGGTCCTCATATTTGTTACACCTTTTGAAGCTATTCATATATTTCACACCTTTTCAGTCTCTTCTTGTTTTTCAACACAGCTTCATTCTCCTCCTATTTTTCAGACCGTTTCATGCTCCTCATATTTTTGACACCTTTTGTAGCTCTTCATATTTTACACGTATTCAGGCTCTTCATGTTTTTCAACACCGTTTCTTGATCCTCCTATTTTTCAGACCGTTTCATGCTCGTTTCATTTTTAACACCTTTTGAAGCTTTTCATATTTTTCACAACTTTTCAGGCTCTTCATATTTTTGAACATCGCTTCATGATGCTCCTATTTTTCAGACCGTTTCATGCTCATCTCATTTTTGACACCTTTGAAGCTCTTCATATTTTTCACACCTTTTGAAAGTCTTCATATATTTCACACCTTTTCAGGCTCTTCATGTTTTTCAACACCGCTTCATGCTCCGCCTATTTTTCAGACCGTTCATTCTCATCATAATTTTGAAACATTTTGCAGCTCTTCTTATTTTTCACAACTTTTCAGGCTCTTTATGGTTTTCAAGACCGCTTCATGCTCCTGCTATTTTCCAGACTGTTCATGCTCCTCATATTTTTGACACCTTTTGAAGTTCTTCCTATTTTTCACAACTCTTCATGCTCTTCATGTTTTTCGACACCGCTTCATGCTCCTCCTATTTTTCAGCCTGTTTCATGCTCCTCATATTTTTGACACCTTTTGAAGCTCTTCATATTTTTCACACCTTTTCATGCTCTTCATGATTATCAACAACGTCTCATGCTCCTCCTATTTTTTTGACCGTTTCATGCTCCTCATATTTTTGACACCTTTTTAAGCTCTTCATGTTTTTCACACCCTTTCATGGTCTTCATATTTTTCAACACCGTTTCATGCTTCTTCTAATTTTCAGACCGTTTCATGCTCCTCATAATTTTGACGCCTTTTGCAGCTCTTCTTATACTTCACAACTTTTCAGGGTCTTCATGATTTTCAACACCTTTTCAGGCTCCTTCTATTTTTCAGACCGTTTCGTGCTCCTCATATTTTTTACACCTTTTGACGCTCTTTATATTATTCAGACCTTTCCATGCTCTTCATGTTTTAGAACACCGCTTCATGCTCCTCCTATTTTTCAGACCGTTTCATTCTCCTCATATTTTTGATACCTTTTGAAGCTCTTCATATTTTTCACACCTTTTCAGGCTCTTCATGTTTTTCAACAACACTTCATGCTTCTCCTACTTTTTAAGACCGTTTCATGCTCCTCATATATTTGACACCTTTTGAAGCTCTTCATATTTTTCACATCTTTTCAGGCTCTTCATTTTTTTCAACACCACTTAATGCTCCTCCTGTTTTTCAGACCGTTTCATGCTCCTCATTTTTTGACACCTTTTGAAGCTCTTCATATATTTCACACCTTCAGGCTCTTCATGTTTTTCAACATCGCTTCATGATCCTCCTATTTTTCAAACCTTTTCATGCTCCTCATATGTTTCACACCTTTTCAAGTTCTTCATGTTTTTTAACACCTTTTCTTGCTCCTGCTATATTTCAGACCGTTTCAAGTTCCTCATATTTTGACACCTTTTGAAGCTCTTCATGTTTTTCACACCTTTCCATGCTCTTCATGTTTTTCAACACCGTTTCATGCTCCTCCTATTTTTCAGACCGTTTCAGGCTCCTCATATTTTGACACCTTTTGAAGCTCTTCATATTTTTCACACCTTTCCATGCTCTTCATGTTTTTCAAATCCGTTTCATGCTCCTCCTATTTTTCAGACCGTTTCAGGCTCCTCATATTTTTCAGATCGTTTTATGGTCCTCATATTTTTGACACCTTTTGAAGCTCTTCATATTTTTCACACCTTTTCAGGCTCTTCATGTGTTTCAACACCGTTTCTTGCTCCTCATATTTTTGACACCTTTTTAAGCTCTTCATATTTTTAACACCTTTTCATGCTCTTCATGTTTATCTTCAACGTCTCATGCTCCTCCTATTTTTTGACCGTTTCATGCTCCTCATACTTTTGACACCTTTTTAAGCTCTTCATGTTTTTCACACCCTTTCATGGTCTTCATATTTTTCAACACTGTTTCATGCTTCTTCTAATTTTCAGACCGTTTCATGCTCCTCATAATTTTGACGCCTTTTGCAGCTCTTCTTATTCTTCACACGTTTTCAGGGTCTTCATGATTTTCAACACCTTTTCAGGATCCTCCTATTTTTCAGACCGTTTCTTGCTCCTCATAATTTTTACACCTTTGAAGCTCTTCATATTTTTCACACTTTTTTAGGCTCTTCATGTTTTTGAACACCGTTTCATGCTCCTCCAATTTTCAGACCTTTTCATTCACTTCATATTTTTGACACCTTTTGAAGCTCTTCATAATTTTCACACCTTTCAAGGACTTTATGTTTTTCAACACCATTTCATGCTCCTCCTATTTTTCAGACCGTTTCATGCACTTCATATTTTTGACACCTTTTGAAGCTTCATATATTTCACACCTTTTCTGGCTCTTCATGTTTTTCTACACCGCTTCATTCTCCTCCTAATTTTAATACTGTTTCATGCTCTTCATAATTTTGGCACCTTTTGAACCTCTTCATATTATTCACACCTTTTCAGGCTCTTCATGTTTTTCAACACCGCTTCATGCTCCTCCTATTTTTCAGACCGTTTCATGCTCCTCATATTTTTGACACCTTTTAAAGCTCTTCATATTTTTCACACCTTTTCAGGATCTTCACGTTTTTCAACACCGCTTCATGTTCCTTCTATTTTTCAGACCGTTTCATGCATCTCATATTTTTGACTCCTTTTAAGTTCTTCATATATTTCACACCTTTTCAGGCTCTTCATGTTTTTCAACACCGCTTCATGCTCCTCCTATTTATCAGACGATTTCATACTCCTCCTATTTTTCAGACAGTTTCATGCTCTTCATATTTTTGACACCTTTTGAAGCTCTTCATATATTTCACACCTTTTCAGGCTCTTCATGTTCTTTAACACCGCTTCATGCTCCAACTATTTTTCAGACCGTTTCCTGCTCCTCATATTTTTCACACCTTTTGAAGCTTCACATAATTTCACAGCTTTTCAGACTCTTCATGTTTTGAATACCGCTTCATGCTCCTCCTATTTTTCAGATAGTTTCATGCTCCTCATATATATGACACCTTTTGAGGCTCTTCATATTTTTCACACCTTTTCAGGGTTTTCATGTTTTTGAACACCGCTTCATGCTCCTCCTATTTTTCAGACCGTTTCATGCTCTTCATAATTTTGGCACCTTTTGAAGCTCTTCATATTATTCACACCTTTTCAGGCTCTTCATGTTTTTCAACACCGCTTCATGCTCCTCCTATTTTTCAGACCGTTTCATGCTCCTCATATTTTTTACACCTTTTAAAGCTCTTCATATTTTTCACACCTTTTCAGGCTCTTCACGTTTTTCAACACCGCTTCATGTTCCTTCTATTTTTCAGACCGTTTCATGCATCTCATATTTTTGACTCCTTTTAAGTTCTTCATATATTTCACACCTTTTCAGGCTCTTCATGTTTTTCAACACCGCTTCATGCTCCTCCTATTTATCAGACGATTTCATACTCCTCCTATTTTTCAGACAGTTTCATGCTCTTCATATTTTTGACACCTTTTGAAGCTCTTCATATATTTCACACCTTTCCAGGCTCTTCATGTTCTTTAACACCGCTTCATGCTCCAACTATTTTTCAGACCGTTTCCTGCTCCTCATATTTTTCACACCTTTTGAAGCTTCACATAATTTCACAGCTTTTCAGGCTCTTCATGTTTTGAATACCGCTTCATGCTCCTCCTATTTTTCAGATAGTTTCATGCTCCTCATATATATGACACCTTTTGAAGCTCTTCATATTTTTCACACCTTTTCAGGGTTTTCATGTTTTTGAACACCGCTTCATGCTCCTCCTATTTTTCAGACCGTTTCATGCTCTTCATAATTTTGGCACCTTTTGAAGCTCTTCATATTATTCACACCTTTTCAGGCTCTTCATGTTTTTCAACACCGCTTCATGCTCCTCCTATTTTTCAGACCGTTTCATGCTCCTCATATTTTTTACACCTTTTAAAGCTCTTCATATTTTTCACACCTTTTCAGGCTCTTCACGTTTTTCAACACCGCTTCATGTTCCTTCTATTTTTCAGACCGTTTCATGCATCTCATATTTTTGACTCCTTTTAAGTTCTTCATATATTTCACACCTTTTCATGCTCTTCATGTTTTTCAACACCGCTTCATGCTCCTCCTATTTATCAGACCATTTCATGCTCCTCCTATTTTTCAGACCGTTTCATGCTCTTCATATTTTTGACACCTTTGAAACTCTTCATATATTTCACACCTTTTCAGACTCTTCATGTTTTTGAACACAGTTTCATGCTCCTCCTATTTTTCTGACGTTTTCATGCTCTTCATATTTTTGCCTACTTTTGAAGCTCTTCGTATTTTTCACACCATTTCAGGCTCTTCATGTTTTTCAACACCGCTTCATGCTCCTCCTATTTTTCAGACCGTTTCTTTCTCCTCATATTTTTGACACGTTTTGAAGCTCTTCGTATTTTTCACACCATTTCAGGCTCTTCATGTTTTTCAACACCGCTTCATGCTCCTCCTATTTATCAGACCGTTTCATGCTCCTCATATTTTTGACACCTTTTGAAGCTGTTCATATTTTTCACACCTTTTTTAGGCTCTTCATGTTTTTCACACCACTTCATGCTCCTCCTATTTTTGACACCTTTTGAAGCTGTTCATATTTTTCACACCTTTTCCGGCTCCCCATGTTTTTCAACACGGCTTCATGATCCTCCTGTTTTTCAGACCGTTTCATGCTCCTCATATTTTTGACACGTTTTGAAGCTCTTCATATTTTTCACACCTTTTTTAGGCTCTTCATGTTTTTCACACCACTTCATGCTCCTCCTATTTTTCCGACCGTTTCATGCTCTTCATATTTTTGACACTTTTTGAATCTCTTCACATTTTTCACACCTTTTCTGGCTCTTCATGTTTTTCAACACGGCTTCATGGTCGTCCTACTTTCCAGACCGTTTCATGCTCGTCTCATTTTTGATACCTTTTGAAGCTCTTCATATTTCTCACAACTTTTAAGCTCTTCATGTTTTTCACACGTTTTCAGGCTCTTCATGTTTTTCAACACCGCTTCATGCTCCTCCCATTTTTCAGACCGTTTCATGCTCCTCCTGTTTTTGAGAACGTTTCATGCTCCTCATATTTTTGACACCTTTTGAGCTCTTCATATTTTTCACACCATTTCACGCTCTTCATGTTTTTGAACACCGCTTCATGCTCCTCCTAAATTTCAGACCGTTTCATGCTCCTCCTATTTTTGACACCTTTTGAAGCTCTTCATATTTTTCACACCATTTCAGGCTCTTCATGTTTTTGAACACCGTTTAATGCTCCTCCTATTTTTCAGACCGTTTCATGCTCTTCATATTTTTGACACCTTTTAAAGCTCTTCATATTTTACCCACCTTTTCAGCTGTTCATGTTTTTCAACACCGCTTCATGCTCCTCCTATTTTTCAGACCGTTTCATGCACCACATGTATTTCCAACCGTTTGAAGCTCTTCATATTTTTCAAACCTTTTCAGGCTCTTCATGTTTTTGAACCCCGCTTCATGCTCCTCCTATTTTTCAGACCGTTTCATGCTCCTCATAATTTTGACACCTTTTGAAGCTCTTCATATTTTTCACACCATTTCAGGCTCTTCATGTTTTTGAACACCGTTTAATGCTCCTCCTATTTTTCAGACCGTTTCATGCTCCTCATATTTTTGACACCTTTTGAAGCTCTTCATATTTTACCCACCTTTTCAGGCTCTTCATGTTTTTCAACACGGCTTCATGCTCCTCTTATTTTTCAGAACGTTTCATGCTCTCCATGTATTTCCAACCTTTTTAAGCTCTTCATATTTTTCACACCTTTTTAGGCTCTTCATGTGTTTCACACCACTTCATGCTCCTCCTATTTTTCAGACCGTTTCATGCTCTTCATATTTTTGACACTTTTTAAAGCTCTTCATATTTTTCACACCTCTTCTGGCTCTTCATGTTTTTCAACACCGCTTCATGCTCCTCCTATTTTTCAGACCATTCATGCTCCTCATATTTTTGACAACATTTGAAGCTCTTCATATTTTTCACACCTTTTCTGGCTCTTCATGTTTTTGAACTCCGTTTCTTGCTCCTCCTATTTTTCAGACCGTTTCATGCTCTTCATATTTTTGACACCTTTTAAAGCTCTTCATATTTTACCCACCTTTTCAGCTGTTCGTGTTATTCAACACCGCTTCATGCTCCTCCTATTTTTCAGACCGTTTCATGCTCCACATGTATTTCCAACCTTTTGAAGCTCTTCATATTTTTCACACCATTTCACGCTCTTCATGTTTTTGAACACCGTTTAATGCTCCTCCTATTTTTCAGACCGTTTCATGCTCCTCATATTTTTGACATCTTTTGAAGCTCTTCATATTTTACCCACCTTTTCAGGCTCTTCATGTTTTTGAACACCGCTTCATGCTCCTCCTATTTTTCAGACCGTTTCATGCTCCTCATAATGTTCACACCTTTTCAAGCTCTTCATATTTTTCACACCATTTCAGGCTCTTCATGTTTTTGAACACCGTTTCATGCTCCTCCTATTTTTCAGACCATTTCATGCTCCTCATGTATTTCCAAACTTTTGAAGCTCTTCATATTTTTTACACCCTTTCAGGCTCTTCATGTTTTTCAAGACGGCTTCATGCTCCTCCTATTTTTCAGACAGTTTCATGCTCCTCATATTTTACACATTTTGTGAAGCTCATCATATTTTTCACACCTTTTCAGGCTCTTCATGTTTTTAACACCGCTTCATGCTCCTCCTATTTTTCAGACCGTTTCATGCCCCTATGTATTTCACACCTTTTGAAGCTCTTCATATATTTCACACCATTTCAGTCTCTTCAAATTTTTGTCCAACGCTACAACGCTCCTCCTATTTTTCAGACCGTTTCATGCTCCTCATATTTTTGACACCTTTTGAAGCTCTTCATATTTTTCACACCTTTTCAGGCTCTTCATGTTTTTGAACACCGTTTCATGCTCCTCCTATTTTCAGTCCGTTTCTTGCTCTTCATATTTTTGACACCTTTGAGTCTCTTCATATATTTCACACTTTTTGAAGCTCTTCATATATTTCACACATTTTAAGTCTCTTCATGTTTTTCAACACCGCTTCATGCTCCTCCTATTTTTCACACCGTTTCATGCTCCTCATGTATTTCATACACTTTGAAGCTCTTCATATTTTTCACAACTTTTCAGGTTCTTCATGTTTTTCAACACTGCTTCATGCACCTCCTATTTTTCTGACCGTTTCATGCTCCTCATGTATTTCACACATTTTGAAGCTCTTCATATTTTTCACACCTTTTGAAGCTCTTCATATTTTTCACACCTTTTGAAGCTCTTCATATTTTTCACACCTTTTCAGGCTATTCATATTTTTGAACACCGTTTCATGCTCCTCATAATTTTGACACCTTTTGAAGCTCTTCATATTTTTCACACCTTTTCAGGCTCTTCATGTTTTTCAAACCTCTTCATGCTCCTCCAATTTTCGATCGTTTCATGCTTCTCATATTTTTGACACCTTTTGAAGCTCTTCATATTTTTCACACCTTTTGAAGCTCTTCATATTTTTCACACCTTTTGAAGCTCTTCATATTTTTCACACCTTTTCAGGCTATTCATTTTTTTGAACACCGTTTCATGCTCCTCATAATTTTGACACCTTTTGAAGCTCTTCATATTTTTCACACCTTTTCAGGTTCTTCATGTTTTTCAACACCACTTCATGTTCCTCCTATTATTCAGACCATTTCATTCTCATCGCATTTTTGACACCTTTTGAAGCTCTTCATATTTTTCACACCTTTTGAAGCTCTTCATATTTTTCACACGTTTTCAGGCTCTTCATGTTTTTCAACACTGCTTCATGCTCCTCTTGTTTTTCAGACCGTTTCAAGCTCCTGATGCATTTCACACCTTTTGAAGCTCTTCATATTTTTCACACCTTTTCAGGCTCTTCATGTTTTTCCACACCGCTTCATGATCCTCCTATCTTTCAGACCGTTTCCTGCTCCTCATAATTTTCACACCTTTTGAAGCTCTTCATATTTTTCACACCTTTTCAGGCTCTTTTTGTTTTTCAACACTGCTTCATGCTCCTCCTATTTTTCAGACCGTTTCATCCTCCTCATGTATTTCACACCTTTTGAAGCTCTTCATATTTTTCACACCTTTTCATGCTCTTCATGTTTTTCAACACCGCTTCATGCTCCTACTATTTTTCACACTGTTTCATGCTCCTCATATTTTTGACACCTTTTAAAGCTCTTCGTATATTTCACACCATTTTAGGCTCTTCATGTTTTTCAACACCACTACATGCTTCTCGTATATTTCAGACTGTTTCATACTCATCTCTTTTTTTTCACCTTTTGAAGCTCTTCATATGTTTCACACCTTTTGAAGCTCTTCATGTTTTTCAACACTGCTTCATGCTCCTCCTATTTTTCAGACCGTTTCATGCTCCTCATATATTTGACACCTTTTGAAGCTCTTCATATTTTTCACAACTTTTCAGGCTCTTCATGTTTTGAACACCGCTTCATGCTCCTCCTATTTTTCAGACCTTTTCATCCTCCTCATATTTTTGACACATTTTGAAGCTCTTCATATTTTTCACAACTTTTCAGGCTCTTCATGGTTTTGAACACCGCTTCATGCTCCTCCTATTTTTCAGACCGTTTCATGCTCCTCATATTTTTGACACGATTTGAAGCTCTTCATATTTTTCACACCTTTTCAGGCTCTTCATGTTTTTCAACACCGCTTCATGCTCCTCCTAATTATCAGACCGTTTCATGCCCCTCGTTTATTTCACACCTTTGGAAGCTCTTCATAATTTTCACACCTTTTCAGGCTCTTCATGTTTTTCAACACCGTTTCATGCTTCCCCTTTTTTCAGACCGTTTCATGCTCCTCATATTTTTGACACCTTTTGAAGCTCCTCATATTTTTCACACATTTTGAAGCTCTTCATATTTTTCACACCTTTTGAAGCTCTTCATATTTTTCACAACATTTCAGGCTCTTCATGTTTTTGAACACCGTTAAATGCTCCTCCTATATTTCAGACTATTTCATGCTCCTCATATTTTTGACACATTTTGAAGCTCTTCATATTTTTCACATCTTTTCAGGCTCTTCATGTTTTTCAACACCGCTTCATGCTCCTCCTATTTTTCAGACCGTTTCATGCTCCTCTCATTTCTGACACATTTTGAAGCTCTTCAAATATTTCACCCATTTTCAGGCTCTTCATGTTTTTCAACACCACTTCATGCTCCTCCTATATTTCAGACCGTTTCATGCTCATCTCATTTTTGACACCTTTTGAAGCTGTTCATATTTTTCACAACTTTTGAAGCTTTTCATATTTTTCACACATTTTCAGGCTCTTCAGGTTTTTCAACACCGCTTCTAGCTCCTCCTAATTTTCAGACCGTTTCATGTTCCTCATATTTTTGACACCTTTTGATGTTCTTCATATTTTTCACACCTTTTCAGGCTCTTCATGTTTTTGAACACCGCTTCATGCTCCTCCTATTTTTGACACCTTTTGAAGCTCTTCATATTTTTCACACCTTTTCAAAATCTCATGTTTTTGAACACAGCTTCATTCTCGTCCTGTTTTTAAGGTTGTTTCATGGTCCTCATGTATTGCACACCTTTTGAAGCTCTTCATATATTTCACACCTTTTCAGGCTCTTCATGTTTTTGAACACCGCTTCATGCTCCTCCTATTTTTCAGACCGCTTCATGCTCCTCCTATTTTTCAGACCGCTTCATGCTCCTCCAATTTTTCAGACTGCTTCATGCTCCTCATATTTTTGACACCTTTTGAAGCTCTTCATATTTTTCACACCTTTTCAGGCTCTCATGTTTTTGAACACGGCTTCATGCTCCTCCTATTTTTCAGTCCGTTTCATGCTCCTCATATATTTCACACCTTTTGAAGCTCTGCATATTTTTCACACCTTTTCAGGCTCTTCATGTTTTTGAACACCTTTTCATGATCCTCCTAATTTTCAGACCGTTTCATGCTCCTCATATTTTTGACACCTTTTGAAGCTCTTCATATTTTTCACACATTTTCAGGCTCATCATATTTTTCAACACCACTTCATGCTCCTCCTATTTTTCAGGCCGTTTCATGCTCATCTCATTTTTTACACCTTTTGAAGCTGTTCATATTTTTCACACCTTTTAAAGATCTTCATATTTTTCACACGTTTTCAGGCTCTACATGTTTTTCAACACCACCTCATGCTCCTCCTATTTTTCAGACCGTTTCATGCTCCTCATATTTTTGACACGTTTTAAAGCTCTTCATATTTTTCACACCATTTCAGGCACTTCATGTATTTCAACACCATTTCATGCTCCTCCTATTGTTCAGACCGTTTCATGCTCCTCATATTTTTGACACCTTTTGAAGCTCTTCATTTTTTTCACACCTTTTCAGGCTCTACATGTTTTTGAAAACTGCTTCATGTTACTCCTATTTTTCAGACAGTTTCATGCCCCTCATATTGTTGACACCATTTGAAGCTCTTCATATATTTTACACCTTTTCAGGCTCTTCAAGTTTTTGAACACCGTTTCATGCTCCTCCTATTTTTCAGACCGTTACATGCTCCTCATATTTTTGAAACCTTTTGAAGCTCTTCATATTTTTCACAACTTTTCAGGCTCTTCATGTTTTTCAACACCGGTTCATGCTCCTCCTATTTTTCAGACCGTGTCATGCTCCTCATATTTTTCCCACCTTTTGAAGCTCTTCATATTTTTACACCTTTTCAGACTCTTCATGTTTTTGAACACCGCTTCATGCTCCTCCTATTTTTCAGACCGTTTCATGCTCCTCATGTATTTCACACCTTTTGAAGCTCTTCATATTTTTCACACTTTTTCAGGCTCCTCAAGTTTTTGAACACAGCTTCATGCTCCTCCTATTTTTCAGACCGTTTCATACTCCTCATGTATTTCACACCTTTTGAAGCTCTTCATATTTTCCACACCTTTTCAAGCTCTTCCTGTTTTTGAAAACCGCTTCATTCTCCTCCTATTTTTCAGATCGTTTCATGCTCTTCATATTTTTGACACCTTTGGAAGCTCTTCATATTTGTCACACCTTTTCAGGCTCTTCATGTTTTTAAACACCGCTTCATTCTCCTCCTATTTTTCAGACCTTTTCATCCTCCTCATATTTTTGACACCTTTTGAAGCTCTTCATATTTTTCACACCTTTTCAGGCTCTTCATGTTTTTCAACACCACTTCATGGTTCTCCTATTTTTCAGACCATTACATGCTCCTCATATTTTTGACACCTTTTGAAGCTCTTCATATTTTTCACACCTTTTCAGGCTCTTCATATTATTGAACACAGTTTCATGCTCCTCGTATTTTTCAGACCGTTTCATGCTCCTCATATTTTTGACACCTTTAGAAGCTCTTCATGTTTTTCACATCTTTTCAGGCTCGTAATGTTGTTGAACACCACTTCATGCTCCTAATATCTTTAAAACCGTTTCATGCTCATCTCATTCTTGAAACCTTTTGAAGCTCTTCATATTTTTCACACGTTTTCAGGCTCTTCATGTTTTTTTTATGTATTTTTTTATTTATTTTTATATTTTTTCATGTTTTTGAACACCGCTTCATGCTCCTCCTATTTTTCAGACCATTTCATGCTCCTCATATTTTTCACACCATTTGAAGCTCTTCATATTTTTCACACCTTTTCAGGCTCTTCATGTTTTTCAACACCGCTTCATGCTCCTCCTATTTTTCAGACCGCTTCATGCTCCTCATGTATTTCACACCATTTGAAGCTCTTCATATTTTTCACATATTTTCAGGCTCTTCAAATTTTTCAACACCGCTTCATGCTCCTCCTATATTTCAGACCGTTTCATACTCCTCATATTTTTGACACCATTTGAAGCTCTTCATATTTTTCACACCTTTTCAGGCTCTTGATGTTATTAAACACCGTTTCATGCTGCTCCTACTTTTCAAACCGTTTCATACTCCTCATATCCTCATATTTTTGACACATTTTGAAGCTCTTCATATATTTCACACCTTTTCAGGCTCTTCATGTTTTTCAACACCACTTCATGCTCCTCCTATTTTTCAGATTGCTTCATGCTCATCTCATTTTTGACACCTTTTGAAGCTGTTCATATTTTTCACACCTTGTGAAGCTCTTCATATTTTTCACAAGTTTTCAGGCTCTTCATGTTTTTGAACACCGCTTCATGCTCCTCCTATTTTTCAGACCGTTTCAGGCTCCTCATATTTTTGACACCATTTGAAGCTCTTCATATTTTTCACACCTTGTCAGGCTCTTCATGTTTTTGAACACCACTTCATGCTCCTCCTATTTTTCAGACCGTTTCATGCTCCTCATGTATTTCACACTTTTTGAAGCTCTTCATATTTTTCACACCTTTTCAGCCTCTCATGTTTTTGAACACAGCTTCTTGCTACTCCTATTTTTCAGACCGTTTCATGCTCCTCTTATATTTCACACTTTTTGAAGCTCTTCATATTTTTCACACCTTTTCATGCTCTTCATCTTTTAAAAAACCGTTTCATGCTCATCCTATTTTTCAGACTGTTTCATGCTCCTCATATGTTTGACCCCTTTTGAAGCTCTTCATATTTTTCACACCTTTTCAGGCTCTTCAGGTTTTTGAGGACCGCTTCATGCTCCTCCTATTTTTCCGACCGTTTCATGCTCCTCATAATTTTGACAACTTATTAAGCTCTTCAGATTTTTCAGAGTTTTTCAGGCTCTTCATGTGTTTCAACACTGCTTCATTCTCCTCCTATTTTTCAGACCGTTCCATTCTCCTCATATTTTTGACACCTTTGAAACTCTTCATATATTTCAAACCTTTTACAGCTCTTCATGTTTTTCAACACCTCTTCATGCTCCTCCTATTTTTCGGTCATTTCATGCTTCTCATATTCTTGACACCTTTTGAAGCCCTTCATATTTTTCACACCTTTTCAGGCTCTTCATGTTTTTAAACACCGCCTCATGCTCCTCCTATTTTTCAGACCGTTTCTTGCTCCTCAAATTTTTTACACATTTTGAACCTCTTCATATTTTTCACACCTTTTCATGCCCTACTTCTTTTAAAAAACCGTTTCATTCTCCTCCTATTTTTCAGACCGTTTCATGCTCCTCATATTTTTGACACCTTTTGAAGCTCTTCATATTTTTCACACCTTTTCAGGCTCTCATGTTTTTGAACACGGCTTCATGCTCCTCCTATTTTTCAGTCCGTTTCATGCTCCTCATATATTTCACACCTTTTGAAGCTCTGCATATTTTTCACACCTTTTTAGGCTCTTCATGTTTTTGAACACCTTTTCATGATCCTCCTAATTTTCAGACCGTTTCATGCTCCTCATATGTTTGACACCTTTTGAAGCTCTTCATATTTTTTCACACGTTTTCAGGCTCTTCATGTTTTTCAACACCGCTTCATGCTCCTCCTATTATTCAGACCGTTTCATGCTCCTCATATTTTTGACACCTTTTGAAGCTCTTCATATTTTTCACACCTTTTCAGGCTCTTCATGTTTTTGAACACCGTTTCATGCTCCTCCTATTTTCAGTCCGTTTCTTGCTCCTCATATTTTTGACACCTTTGAGTCTCTTCATATTTTTCACACTTTTTGAAGCTCTTCATATATTTCACACATTTTAAGTCTCTTCATGTTTTTCAACACCGCTTCATGCTCCTCCTATTTTTCACACCGTTTCATGCTCCTCATGTATTTCATACACTTTGAAGCTCTTCATATTTTTCACAACTTTTCAGGTTCTTCATGTTTTTCAATACTGCTTCATGCTCCTCCTATTTTTCTGACCGTTTCATGCTCCTCATGTATTTCACACATTTTGAAGCTCTTCATATTTTTCACACCTTTTGAAGCTCTTCATATTTTTCACACCTTTTGAAGCTCTTCATATTTTTCACACCTTTTCAGGCTATTTATGTTTTTGAACACCGTTTCATGCTCCTCATAATTTTGACACCTTTAAGCTCTTCATATTTTTCACACCTTTTCAGGCTCTTCATGTTTTTCAAACCTCTTCATGCTCCTCCAATTTTCGATCGTTTCATGCTTCTCATATTTTTGACACCTTTTGAAGCTCTTCATATTTTTCACACCTTTTGAAGCTCTTCATATTTTTCACACCTTTTGAAGCTCTTCATATTTTTCACACCTTTTCAGGCTATTCATGTTTTTGAACACCGTTTCATGCTCCTCATAATTTTGACACCTTTTGAAGCTCTTCATATTTTTCACACCTTTTCAGGTTCTTCATGTTTTTCAACACCACTTCATGTTCCTCCTATTATTCAGACCATTTCATTCTCATCGCATTTTTGACACCTTTTGAAGCTCTTCATATTTTTCACACCTTTTGAAGCTCTTCATATTTTTCACACGTTTTCAGGCTCTTCATGTTTTTCAACACTGCTTCATTCTCCTCTTGTTTTTCAGACCGTTTCAAGCTCCTCATGCATTTCACACCTTTTGAAGCTCTTCATATTTTTCACACCTTTTCAGGCTGTTCATGTTTTTCAACACCGCTTCATGCTCCTCCTATTTTTCAGACCGTTTCATGCTCCTCATATATTTGACACCTTTTGAAGCTCTTCATATTTTTCACAACTTTTCAGGCTCTTCATGTTTTGAACACCGCTTCATGCTCCTCCTATTTTTCAGACCTTTTCATCCTCCTCATATTTTTGACACATTTTGAAGCTCTTCATATTTTTCACAACTTTTCAGGCTCTTCATGGTTTTGAACACCGCTTCATGCTCCTCCTATTTTTCAGACCGTTTCATGCTCCTCATATTTTTGACACGATTTGAAGCTCTTCATATTTTTCACACCTTTTCAGGCTCTTCATGTTTTTCAACACCGCTTCATGCTCCTCCTAATTATCAGACCGTTTCATGCCCCTCATTTATTTCACACCTTTGGAAGCTCTTCATAATTTTCACACCTTTTCAGGCTCTTCATGTTTTTCAACACCTTTTCATGCTTCCCCTTTTTTCAGACCGTTTCATGCTCCTCATATTTTTGACACCTTTTGAAGCTCCTCATATTTTTCACACATTTTGAAGCTCTTCATATTTTTCACACCTTTTGAAGCTCTTCATATTTTTCACAACATTTCAGGCTCTTCATGTTTTTGAACACCGTTTCATGCTCCTCCTATATTTCAGACTATTTCATGCTCCTCATATTTTTGACACATTTTGAAGCTCTTCATATTTTTCACATCTTTTCAGGCTCTTTATGTTTTTCAACACCGCTTCATGCTCCTCCTAATTTTCAGACCGTTTCATGCTCCTCTCATTTCTGACACATTTTGAAGCTCTTCAAATATTTCACACATTTTCAGGCTCTTCATGTTTTTCAACACCACTTCATGCTCCTCCTATATTTCAGACCGTTTCATGCTCATCTCATTTTTGACACCTTTTGAAGCTGTTCATATTTTTCACAACTTTTGAAGCTTTTCATATTTTTCACACATTTTCAGGCTCTTCAGGTTTTTCAACACTGCTTCTAGCTCCTCCTAATTTTCAGACCGTTTCATGCTCCTCATATTTTTGACACCTTTTGATGTTCTTCATATTTTTCACACCTTTTCAGGCTCTTCATGTTTTTGAACACCGCTTCATGCTCCTCCTATTTTTGACACCTTTTGAAGCTCTTCATATTTTTCACACCTTTTCAAAATCTCATGTTTTTGAACACAGCTTCATGCTCGTCCTGTTTTTAAGGTTGTTTCATGGTCCTCATGTATTGCACACCTTTTGAAGCTCTTCATATATTTCACACCTTTTCAGGCTCTTCATGTTTTTGAACACCGCCTCATGCTCCTCCTATTTTTCAGACCGCTTCATGCTCCTCCTATTATTCAGACCGCTTCATGCTCCTCCTATTTTTCAGACTGCTTCATGCTCCTCATATTTTTGACACCTTTTGAAGCTCTTCATATTTTTCACACCTTTTCAGGCTCTCATGTTTTTGAACACGGCTTCATGCTCCTCCTATTTTTCAGTCCGTTTCATGCTCCTCATATATTTCACAACTTTTGAAGCTCTGCATATTTTTCACACCTTTTCAGGCTCTTCATGTTTTTGAACACCTTTTCATGATCCTCCTAATTTTCAGACCGTTTCATGCTCCTCATATTTTTGACACCTTTTGAAGCTCTTCATATTTTTCACACATTTTCAGGCTCTTCATATTTTTTAACACCACTTCATGCTCCTCCTATTTTTCAGATCGCTTCATGCTCATCTCATTTTTTACACCTTTTGAAGCTGTTCATATTTTTCACACCTTTTAAAGATCTTCATATTTTTCACATGTTTTCAGGCTCTACATGTTTTTCAACACCGCCTCATGCTCCTCCTATTTTTCAGACCGTTTCATGCTCCTCATATTTTTGACACGTTTTAAAGCTCTTCATATTTTTCACACCATTTCAGGCACTTCATGTATTTCAACACCATTTCATGCTCCTCCTTTTGTTCAGACCGTTTCATGCTCCTCATTTTTTTGACACCTTTTGAAGCTCTTCATTTTTTTCACACCTTTTCAGGCTCTACATGTTTTTGAAAACTGCTTCATGTTATTCCTATTTTTCAGACAGTTTCATGCCCCTCATATTTTTGACACCATTTGAAGCTCTTCATATTTTTGACACCTTTTCAGGCTCTTCATGTTTTTGTAAACCGCTTCATGCTCCTCCTATTTTTCAGACCGCTTCCTGATCCTCATAATTTTCACACCTTTTGAAGCTCTTCATATTTTGCACTCCTTTTCAGGCTCTTCATGTTTTTGAACACCGCTTCATGCTCCTCCTATTTTTCAAACAGTTTCATGCTCCTCATATTTTTGACACCTTTTGATGCTCTTCATATTTTTCACACCTTTTCAGTCTCTTCATGTTTTTCAACACCGCTTCATGCTCCTCGTATTTTTCAGACCGTTTCATGCTTCTCATAATTTTGACACCTTTTCTAGCTCTTCATATATTTCACACCTTTTCATGCTCTTCATGTTTTTCAACACCGTTTCATGCTCCTGCTATTTTTCATACGGTTTTATCCTACTCATATTTTTGACTCGTTTTGAAGCTCTTCATATTTTTCACACCTTTTCAGGCTCTTCATGTTTTTAAACACCGCTTCATTCTCCTCCTATTTTTCAGACCTTTTCATCCTCCTCATATTTTTGACACATTTTGAAGCTCTTCATATTTTTCACAGTGTTTCAGGCTCTTCATGTTTTGGACCACCGCTTCATGCTCCTCCTTTTTTTCAGACCGTTTCATGCTCCTCATAATTTTGCCACCTTTTGAAGCTCTTCATATTTTTCACACCTTTTCAGGCTCTTCATGTTTTTCAAACCTCTTCATGCTCCTCCAATTTTCGATCGTTTCATGCTTCTCATATTTTTGACACCTTTTGAAGCTCTTCATATTTTTCACACCTTTTCAGGTTCTTCATGTTTTTCAACACCACTTCATGTTCCTCCTATTATTCAGACCATTTCATTCTCATCGCATTTTTGACACCTTTTGAAGCTCTTCATATTTTTCACACCTTTTGAAGCTCTTCATATTTTTCACACGTTTTCAGGCTCTTCATGTTTTTCAACACTGCTTCATGCTCCTCTTGTTTTTCAGACCGTTTCAAGCTCCTGATGCATTTCACACCTTTTGAAGCTCTTCATATTTTTCACACCTTTTCAGGCTCTTCATGTTTTTCCACACCGCTTCATGATCCTCCTATCTTTCAGACCGTTTCCTGCTCCTCATAATTTTCACACCTTTTGAAGCTCTTCATATTTTTCACACCTTTTCAGGCTCTTTTTGTTTTTCAACACTGCTTCATGCTCCTCCTATTTTTCAGACCGTTTCATCCTCCTCATGTATTTCACACCTTTTGAAGCTCTTCATATTTTTCACACCTTTTCATGCTCTTCATGTTTTTCAACACCGCTTCATGCTCCTACTATTTTTCACACTGTTTCATGCTCCTCATATTTTTGACACCTTTTAAAGCTCTTCGTATATTTCACACCATTTCAGGCTCTTCATGTTTTTCAACACCACTACATGCTTCTCGTATATTTCAGACTGTTTCATACTCATCTCTTTTTTTTCACCTTTTGAAGCTCTTCATATGTTTCACACCTTTTGAAGCTCTTCATGTTTTTCAACACTGCTTCATGCTCCTCCTATTTTTCAGACCGTTTCATGCTCCTCATATATTTGACACCTTTTGAAGCTCTTCATATTTTTCACAACTTTTCAGGCTCTTCATGTTTTGAACACCGCTTCATGCTCCTCCTATTTTTCAGACCTTTTCATCCTCCTCATATTTTTGACACATTTTGAAGCTCTTCATATTTTTCACAACTTTTCAGGCTCTTCATGGTTTTGAACACCGCTTCATGCTCCTCCTATTTTTCAGACCGTTTCATGCTCCTCATATTTTTGACACGATTTGAAGCTCTTCATATTTTTCACACCTTTTCAGGCTCTTCATGTTTTTCAACACCGCTTCATGCTCCTCCTAATTATCAGACCGTTTCATGCCCCTCATTTATTTCACACCTTTGGAAGCTCTTCATAATTTTCACACCTTTTCAGGCTCTTCCTGTTTTTCAACACCGTTTCATGCTTCCCCTTTTTTCAGACCGTTTCATGCTCCTCATATTTTTGACACCTTTTGAAGCTCCTCATATTTTTCAAACATTTTGAAGCTCTTCATATTTTTCACACCTTTTGAAGCTCTTCATATTTTTCACAACATTTCAGGCTCTTCATGTTTTTGAACACCGTTAAATGCTCCTCCTATATTTCAGACTATTTCATGCTCCTCATATTTTTGACACATTTTGAAGCTCTTCATATTTTTCACATCTTTTCAGGCTCTTCATGTTTTTCAACACCGCTTCATGCTCCTCCTATTTTTCAGACCGTTTCATGCTCCTCTCATTTCTGACACATTTTGAAGCTCTTCAAATATTTCACCCATTTTCAGGCTCTTCATGTTTTTCAACACCACTTCATGCTCCTCCTATATTTCAGACCGTTTCATGCTCATCTCATTTTTGACACCTTTTGAAGCTGTTCATATTTTTCACAACTTTTGAAGCTTTTCATATTTTTCACACATTTTCAGGCTCTTCAGGTTTTTCAACACTGCTTCTAGCTCCTCCTAATTTTCAGACCGTTTCATGTTCCTCATATTTTTGACACCTTTTGATGTTCTTCATATTTTTCACACCTTTTCAGGCTCTTCATGTTTTTGAACACCGCTTCATGCTCCTCCTATTTTTGACACCTTTTGAAGCTCTTCATATTTTTCACACCTTTTCAAAATCTCATGTTTTTGAACACAGCTTCATGCTCGTCCTGTTTTTAAGGTTGTTTCATGGTCCTCATGTATTGCACACCTTTTGAAGCTCTTCATATATTTCACACCTTTTCAGGCTCTTCATGTTTTTGAACACCGCTTCATGCTCCTCCTATTTTTCAGACCGCTTCATGCTCCTCCTATTTTTCAGACCGCTTCATGCTCCTCCAATTTTTCAGACTGCTTCATGCTCCTCATATTTTTGACACCTTTTGAAGCTCTTCATATTTTTCACACCTTTTCAGGCTCTCATGTTTTTGAACACGGCTTCATGCTCCTCCTATTTTTCAGTCCGTTTCATGCTCCTCATATATTTCACACCTTTTGAAGCTCTGCATATTTTTCACACCTTTTCAGGCTCTTCATGTTTTTGAACACCTTTTCATGATCCTCCTAATTTTCAGACCGTTTCATGCTCCTCATATTTTTGACACCTTTTGAAGCTCTTCATATTTTTCACACATTTTCAGGCTCATCATATTTTTCAACACCACTTCATGCTCCTCCTATTTTTCAGGCCGTTTCATGCTCATCTCATTTTTTACACCTTTTGAAGCTGTTCATATTTTTCACACCTTTTAAAGATCTTCATATTTTTCACACGTTTTCAGGCTCTACATGTTTTTCAACACCACCTCATGCTCCTCCTATTTTTCAGACCGTTTCATGCTCCTCATATTTTTGACACGTTTTAAAGCTCTTCATATTTTTCACACCATTTCAGGCACTTCATGTATTTCAACACCATTTCATGCTCCTCCTATTGTTCAGACCGTTTCATGCTCCTCATATTTTTGACACCTTTTGAAGCTCTTCATTTTTTTCACACCTTTTCAGGCTCTACATGTTTTTGAAAACTGCTTCATGTTACTCCTATTTTTCAGACAGTTTCATGCCCCTCATATTGTTGACACCATTTGAAGCTCTTCATATATTTTACACCTTTTCAGGCTCTTCAAGTTTTTGAACACCGTTTCATGCTCCTCCTATTTTTCAGACCGTTACATGCTCCTCATATTTTTGAAACCTTTTGAAGCTCTTCATATTTTTCACAACTTTTCAGGCTCTTCATGTTTTTCAACACCGGTTCATGCTCCTCCTATTTTTCAGACCGTGTCATGCTCCTCATATTTTTCCCACCTTTTGAAGCTCTTCATATTTTTACACCTTTTCAAACTCTTCATGTTTTTGAACACCGCTTCATGCTCCTCCTATTTTTCAGACCGTTTCATGCTCCTTATGTATTTCACACCTTTTGAAGCTCTTCATATTTTTCACACTTTTTCAGGCTCCTCAAGTTTTTGAACACAGCTTCATGCTCCTCCTATTTTTCAGACCGTTTCATACTCCTCATGTATTTCACACCTTTTGAAGCTCTTCATATTTTCCACACCTTTTCAAGCTCTTCCTGTTTTTGAAAACCGCTTCATTCTCCTCCTATTTTTCAGATCGTTTCATGCTCTTCATATTTTTGACACCTTTGGAAGCTCTTCATATTTGTCACACCTTTTCAGGCTCTCATGTTTTTGAACACGGCTTCATGCTCCTCCTATTTTTCAGTCCGTTTCATGCTCCTCATATATTTCACACCTTTTGAAGCTCTGCATATTTTTCACACCTTTTCAGGCTCTTCATGTTTTTGAACACCTTTTCATGATCCTCCTAATTTTCAGACCGTTTCATGCTCCTCATATTTTTGACACCTTTTGAAGCTCTTCATATTTTTCACACATTTTCAGGCTCATCATATTTTTCAACACCACTTCATGCTCCTCCTATTTTTCAGGCCGTTTCATGCTCATCTCATTTTTTACACCTTTTGAAGCTGTTCATATTTTTCACACCTTTTAAAGATCTTCATATTTTTCACACGTTTTCAGGCTCTACATGTTTTTCAACACCACCTCATGTTCCTCCTATTTTTCAGACCGTTTCATGCTCCTCATATTTTTGACACGTTTTAAAGCTCTTCATATTTTTCACACCATTTCAGGCACTTCATGTATTTCAACACCATTTCATGCTCCTCCTATTGTTCAGACCGTTTCATGCTCCTCATATTTTTGACACCTTTTGAAGCTCTTCATTTTTTTCACACCTTTTCAGGCTCTACATGTTTTTGAAAACTGCTTCATGTTACTCCTATTTTTCAGACAGTTTCATGCCCCTCATATTGTTGACACCATTTGAAGCTCTTCATATTTTTCACATATTTTCAGGCTCTTCAAATTTTTCAACACCGCTTCATGCTCCTCCTATATTTCAGACCGTTTCATACTCCTCATATTTTTGACACCATTTGAAGCTCTTCATATTTTTCACACCTTTTCAGGCTCTTGATGTTATTAAACACCGTTTCATGCTGCTCCTACTTTTCAAACCGTTTCATACTCCTCATATCCTCATATTTTTGACACATTTTGAAGCTCTTCATATATTTCACACCTTTTCAGGCTCTTCATGTTTTTCAACACCACTTCATGCTCCTCCTATTTTTCAGATTGCTTCATGCTCATCTCATTTTTGACACCTTTTGAAGCTGTTCATATTTTTCACACCTTGTGAAGCTCTTCATATTTTTCACAAGTTTTCAGGCTCTTCATGTTTTTGAACACCGCTTCATGCTCCTCCTATTTTTCAGACCGTTTCAGGCTCCTCATATTTTTGACACCATTTGAAGCTCTTCATATTTTTCACACCTTGTCAGGCTCTTCATGTTTTTGAACACCACTTCATGCTCCTCCTATTTTTCAGACCGTTTCATGCTCCTCATGTATTTCACACTTTTTGAAGCTCTTCATATTTTTCACACCTTTTCAGCCTCTCATGTTTTTGAACACAGCTTCTTGCTACTCCTATTTTTCAGACCGTTTCATGCTCCTCTTATATTTCACACTTTTTGAAGCTCTTCATATTTTTCACACCTTTTCATGCTCTTCATCTTTTAAAAAACCGTTTCATGCTCATCCTATTTTTCAGACTGTTTCATGCTCCTCATATGTTTGACCCCTTTTGAAGCTCTTCATATTTTTCACACCTTTTCAGGCTCTTCAGGTTTTTGAGGACCGCTTCATGCTCCTCCTATTTTTCCGACCGTTTCATGCTCCTCATAATTTTGACAACTTATTAAGCTCTTCAGATTTTTCAGAGTTTTTCAGGCTCTTCATGTGTTTCAACACTGCTTCATTCTCCTCCTATTTTTCAGACCGTTCCATTCTCCTCATATTTTTGACACCTTTGAAACTCTTCATATATTTCAAACCTTTTACAGCTCTTCATGTTTTTCAACACCTCTTCATGCTCCTCCTATTTTTCGGTCATTTCATGCTTCTCATATTCTTGACACCTTTTGAAGCCCTTCATATTTTTCACACCTTTTCAGGCTCTTCATGTTTTTAAACACCGCCTCATGCTCCTCCTATTTTTCAGACCGTTTCTTGCTCCTCAAATTTTTTACACATTTTGAACCTCTTCATATTTTTCACACCTTTTCATGCCCTACTTCTTTTAAAAAACCGTTTCATGCTCATCCTATTTTTCAGACTGTTTCATGCTCCTCATATGTTTGACCCCTTTTGAAGCTCTTCATATTTTTCACACCTTTTCAGGCTCTTCAGGTTTTTGAGGACCGCTTCATGCTCCTCCTATTTTTCCGACCGTTTCATGCTCCTCATAAATTTGACACCTTATTAAGCTCTTCAGATTTTTCAGAGTTTTTCAGGCTCTTCATGTGTTTCAACACTGCTTCATTCTCCTCCTATTTTTCAGACCGTTCCATTCTCCTCATATTTTTGACACCTTTGAAACTCTTCATATATTTCAAACCTTTTACGGCTCTTCATGTTTTTCAACACCTCTTCATGCTCCTCCTATTTTTCGGTCATTTCATGCTTCTCATATTCTTGACACCTTTTGAAGCCCTTCATATTTTTCACACCTTTTCAGGCTCTTCATGTTTTTAAACACCGCCTCATGCTCCTCCTATTTTTCAGACCGTTTCTTGCTCCTCAAATTTTTTACACATTTTGAACCTCTTCATATTTTTCACACCTTTTCATGCCCTACTTCTTTTAAAAAACCGTTTCATGCTCATCCTATTTTTCAGACTGTTTCATGCTCCTCATATGTTTGACACCTTTTGAAGCTCTTCATATTTTTCACAGCTTTTCAGGCTCTTCATATTTTTGACCACCGCTTCATGCCCCTCCTATTTTTCAGACCGTTTCATGCTCCTCGTATATTTTACACCTTTTGAAGCTCTTCATATTTTGCACTCCTTTTCAGGCTCTTCATGTTTTTGAACACAGTTTCATACTCCTACTATTTTTCAAACTGTTTCATGCTCCTCATATTTTTGACACGTTTTGAAGCTCTTCAGATTCTTCACACCTTTTCAGGCTCTTCATGTTTTTCAACACCGCTTCATGCTCCTCTTATTTTTCATACCGTTTCATGCTTCTCATATTTTTGACACCTTTTGAAGCTCTTCATATATTTCACACCTTTTCATGCTCTTCATCTTTTAAAAAACCGTTTCATTCTCATCCTATTTTTCAGACCGTTTCATGCTCCTCATATGTTTGACACCTTTTGAAGCTCTTCATATTTTTCACACCTTTTCAGGCTCGTCATGTTTTTGAGGACTGCTTATTGCTCCTCCTATTTTTTCGACCGTATCATGCTCCTCATTTTTTTGAACCTTTTGAAGCTCTTCATATTGTTCACACTTTTTCAGTCTCTTCATGTGTTTCAACACCGCTTCATTCTCCTCCTATTTTTCAGACCGTTTCATGCTCCTCATATTTTTGACACCTTTTGAAGCTCTTCATATTTTTCACACCTTTTCAGGCTCTCATGTTTTTGAACACGGCTTCATGCTCCTCCTATTTTTCAGTCCGTTTCATGCTCCTCATATATTTCACACCTTTTGAAGCTCTGCATATTTTTCACACCTTTTTAGGCTCTTCATGTTTTTGAACACCTTTTCATGATCCTCCTAATTTTCAGACCGTTTCATGCTCCTCATATTTTTGACACCTTTTGAAGCTCTTCATATTTTTTCACACGTTTTCAGGCTCTTCATGTTTTTCAACACCGCTTCATGCTCCTCCTATTATTCAGACCGTTTCATGCTCCTCATATTTTTGACACCTTTTGAAGCTCTTCATATTTTTCACACCTTTTCAGGCTCTTCATGTTTTTGAACACCGTTTCATGCTCCTCCTATTTTCAGTCCGTTTCTTGCTCCTCATATTTTTGACACCTTTGAGTCTCTTCATATTTTTCACACTTTTTGAAGCTCTTCATATATTTCACACATTTTAAGTCTCTTCATGTTTTTCAACACCGCTTCATGCTCCTCCTATTTTTCACACCGTTTCATGCTCCTCATGTATTTCATACACTTTGAAGCTCTTCATATTTTTCACAACTTTTCAGGTTCTTCATGTTTTTCACACCTTTTGAAGCTCTTCATATTTTTCACACCTTTTGAAGCTCTTCATATTTTTCACACCTTTTGAAGCTCTTCATATTTTTCACACTTTTCAGGCTATTTATGTTTTTGAACACCGTTTCATGCTCCTCATAATTTTGACACCTTTAAGCTCTTCATATTTTTCACACCTTTTCAGGCTCTTCATGTTTTTCAAACCTCTTCATGCTCCTCCAATTTTCGATCGTTTCATGCTTCTCATATTTTTGACACCTTTTGAAGCTCTTCATATTTTTCACACCTTTTGAAGCTCTTCATATTTTTCACACCTTTTCAGGTTCTTCATGTTTTTCAACACAACTTCATGTTCCTCCTATTATTCAGACCATTTCATTCTCATCGCATTTTTGACACCTTTTGAAGCTCTTCATATTTTTCACACCTTTTGAAGCTCTTCATGTTTTTCACACGTTTTCAGGCTCTTCATGTTTTTCAACACTGCTTCATTCTCCTCTTGTTTTTCAGACCGTTTCAAGCTCCTCATGCATTTCACACCTTTTGAAGCTCTTCATATTTTTCACACCTTTTCAGGCTGTTCATGTTTTTCAACACCGCTTCATGCTCCTCCTATTTTTCAGACCGTTTCATGCTCCTCATATATTTGACACCTTTTGAAGCTCTTCATATTTTTCACAACTTTTCAGGCTCTTCATGTTTTGAACACCGCTTCATGCTCCTCCTATTTTTCAGACCTTTTCATCCTCCTCATATTTTTGACACATTTTGAAGCTCTTCATATTTTTCACAACTTTTCAGGCTCTTCATGGTTTTGAACACCGCTTCATGCTCCTCCTATTTTTCAGACCGTTTCATGCTCCTCATATTTTTGACACGATTTGAAGCTCTTCATATTTTTCACACCTTTTCAGGCTCTTCATGTTTTTCAACACCGCTTCATGCTCCTCCTAATTATCAGACCGTTTCATGCCCCTCATTTATTTCACACCTTTGGAAGCTCTTCATAATTTTCACACCTTTTCAGGCTCTTCATGTTTTTCAACACCGTTTCATTCTTCCCCTTTTTTCAGACCGTTTCATGCTCCTCATATTTTTGACACCTTTTGAAGCTCCTCATATTTTTCACACATTTTGAAGCTCTTCATATTTTTCACACCTTTTGAAGCTCTTCATATTTTTCACAACATTTCAGGCTCTTCATGTTTTTGAACACCGTTTCATGCTCCTCCTATATTTCAGACTATTTCATGCTCCTCATATTTTTGACACATTTTGAAGCTCTTCATATTTTTCACATCTTTTCAGGCTCTTTATGTTTTTCAACACCGCTTCATGCTCCTCCTAATTTTCAGACCGTTTCATGCTCCTCTCATTTCTGACACATTTTGAATCTCTTCAAATATTTCACACATTTTCAGGCTCTTCATGTTTTTCAACACCACTTCATGCTCCTCCTATATTTCAGACCGTTTCATGCTCATCTCATTTTTGACACCTTTTGAAGCTGTTCATATTTTTCACAACTTTTGAAGCTTTTCATATTTTTCACACATTTTCAGGCTCTTCAGGTTTTTCAACACTGCTTCTAGCTCCTCCTAATTTTCAGACCGTTTCATGCTCCTCATATTTTTGACACTTTTTGATGTTCTTCATATTTTTCACACCTTTTCAGGCTCTTCATGTTTTTGAACACTGCTTCATGCTCCTCCTATTTTTGACACCTTTTGAAGCTCTTCATATTTTTCACACCTTTTCAAAATCTCATGTTTTTGAACACAGCTTCATGCTCGTCCTGTTTTTAAGGTTGTTTCATGGTCCTCATGTATTGCACACCTTTTGAAGCTCTTCATATATTTCACACCTTTTCAGGCTCTTCATGTTTTTGAACACCGCCTCATGCTCCTCCTATTTTTCAGACCGCTTCATGCTCCTCCTATTTTTCAGACCGCTTCATGCTCCTCCTATTTTTCAGACTGCTTCATGCTCCTCATATTTTTGACACCTTTTGAAGCTCTTCATATTTTTCACACCTTTTCAGGCTCTCATGTTTTTGAACACGGCTTCATGCTCCTCCTATTTTTCAGTCCGTTTCATGCTCCTCATATATTTCACACCTTTTGAAGCTCTGCATATTTTTCACACCTTTTCAGGCTCTTCATGTTTTTGAACACCTTTTCATGATCCTCCTAATTTTCAGACCGTTTCATGCTCCTCATATTTTTGACACCTTTTGAAGCTCTTCATATTTTTCACACATTTTCAGGCTCTTCATATTTTTTAACACCACTTCATGCTCCTCCTATTTTTCAGATCGCTTCATGCTCATCTCATTTTTTACACCTTTTGAAGCTGTTCATATTTTTCACACCTTTTAAAGATCTTCATATTTTTCACATGTTTTCAGGCTCTACATGTTTTTCAACACCGCCTCATGCTCCTCCTATTTTTCAGACCGTTTCATGCTCCTCATATTTTTGACACGTTTTAAAGCTCTTCATATTTTTCACACCATTTCAGGCACTTCATGTATTTCAACACCATTTCATGCTCCTCCTTTTGTTCAGACCGTTTCATGCTCCTCATTTTTTTGACACCTTTTGAAGCTCTTCATTTTTTTCACACCTTTTCAGGCTCTACATGTTTTTGAAAACTGCTTCATGTTATTCCTATTTTTCAGACAGTTTCATGCCCCTCATATTTTTGACACCATTTGAAGCTCTTCATATTTTTGACACCTTTTCAGGCTCTTCATGTTTTTGTAAACCGCTTCATGCTCCTCCTATTTTTCAGACCGCTTCCTGATCCTCATAATTTTCACACCTTTTGAAGCTCTTCATATTTTGCACTCCTTTTCAGGCTCTTCATGTTTTTGAACACCGCTTCATGCTCCTCCTATTTTTCAAACAGTTTCATGCTCCTCATATTTTTGACACCTTTTGATGCTCTTCATATTTTTCACACCTTTTCAGTCTCTTCATGTTTTTCAACACCGCTTCATGCTCCTCGTATTTTTCAGACCGTTTCATGCTTCTCATAATTTTGACACCTTTTCTAGCTCTTCATATATTTCACACCTTTTCATGCTCTTCATGTTTTTCAACACCGTTTCATGCTCCTGCTATTTTTCATACGGTTTTATCCTACTCATATTTTTGACTCGTTTTGAAGCTCTTCATATTTTTCACACCTTTTCAGGCTCTTCATGTTTTTAAACACCGCTTCATTCTCCTCCTATTTTTCAGACCTTTTCATCCTCCTCATATTTTTGACACATTTTGAAGCTCTTCATATTTTTCACAGTGTTTCAGGCTCTTCATGTTTTGGACCACCGCTTCATGCTCCTCCTTTTTTTCAGACCGTTTCATGCTCCTCATAATTTTGACACCTTTTGAAGCTCTTCATATTTTTCACACCTTTTCAGGCTCTTCATGTTTTTCAAACCTCTTCATGCTCCTCCAATTTTCGATCGTTTCATGCTTCTCATATTTTTGACACCTTTTGAAGCTCTTCATATTTTTCACAACTTTTCAGGCTCTTCATGTTTTTCAAACCTCTTCATGCTCCTCCAATTTTCGATCGTTTCATGCTTCTCATATTTTTGACTTTTTTTGAAGCTCTTCATATTCTTCACACCTTTTGAAGCTCTTCATATTTTTTCACACGTGTTCAGGCTCTTCATGTTTTTCAACACCGCTTCATGCTCCTCCTATTTTTCAGACCGTGTCATGCTCCTCATATTTTTGACTCTTTTTGAAGCTCTTCATATTTTTCACATTTTTCAGGCTCTTCATGTTTTTCAACACCACTTCATTCTCTTCCTATTTTTCAGACCTTCATGCTCCTCATATTTTTGACACCTTTAGAAGCTCTTCATATTTTTCACACCTTTTCAGGCTCTTCATTTTCTTCAACACCTCTTCATGCTCCTCGTATTTTTCAGACCGTTTCTTGCTCCTCATATTTTTGACACTTTTTGGAGCTCCTCATATTTTTCACACATTTTGAAGCTCTTCATATATTTCACACCATTTCAGGCTCTTCATGTTTTTCAACACCACTTCATGCTCCTCCTATTTTTCAGACCATTTCATGCGCCTCATATATTTGACACATTTTGAAGCTCTTCATATTTTTCACACCTTTTCAGGCTCTTCATGTTTTTGAACACCGTTTCATGCTCTTACTATTTTTCAAACTGTTTCATGGTCCTCATATTTGTTACACCTTTTGAAGCTATTCATATATTTCACACCTTTTCAGGCTCTTCTTGTTTTTCAACACAGCTTCATGCTCCTCCTATTTTTCAGACCGTTTCATGCTCCTCATATTTTTGACACCTTTTGAAGCTCTTCATATTTTTCACACTTTTCAGGCTCTTCATGTATTTGAAAACCGCCTCATGCTCCTCCTATTTTTCAGACCGTTTCATGTCCAAATGTATTTCACACCTTTTGAAGCTCTTTATATTTTTCAAAACTTTTCAGGCCCTTCATGTGTTTGATCAGCATTTCATGCTCCTCCTATTTTTCAGACCGTTTCATGTCCAAATGTATTTCACACCTTTTGAAGCTCTTTATATTTTTCAAAACTTTTCAGGCCCTTCATGTGTTTGATCAGCATTTCATGCTCCTCCTATTTTTCAGACCGTTTCATGCTCCTCATATTTTTAACACCTTTTGTAGCTCTTCATATTTTACACGTATTCAGGCTCTTCATGTTTTTCAACACCGTTTCTTGATCCTCCTATTTTTCAGACCGTTTCAAGCTCTTTATATTTTTCACAACTTTTGAAGCTCTTCATATTTTTCACACCTTTTCAGGCTCTTCATGTTTTTCAACACCGCTTCATGCTCGTCCTATTTTTCAGACCTTTTCATGCTCCTCATATTTTTGACACCTTTTGAAGGTCTTCATATTTTTCACAGCATTTCAGGCTCTTCATGTATTTGAACTCCGCTTCACGCTCCTCCTATTTTTCAGACCGTTTTATCCTCCTCATATTTTTGACACCTTTTGAAGCTCTTCATATTTTTCACCACTTTTCAGGTTCTTCATGTTTTTGAGCACATCTTCATGCTCCTCCTATTTTTCAGAAAGTTTCATGCTCCTCATGTATTTTACACCTTTTGAAGCTCTTCATATTTTTCACACCTTTTCAGGCTCTTCAAGTTTTTCCACACCACTTCATGCTTCTCCTATTTTTCAGCCCGTTTCATGCTCATCATGTATTTCACACCTTTTGCAGCTCTTCATATTTTTCACACCTTTTCAGGCTCTTCATGTTTTTGATCAATGTTTAATGCACCTCCTATTTTTCAGACCGTTTCATGCTCCTCATAATTTTCACATCTTTTGAAGCTCTTCATATTTTTCACACCTTTTCAGGCTCTTCAGGTTTTTGAACACCGCTTCATGCTCCTCCTATTTTTCAGTCCGTTTCATGCTCCTCATATTTTTGATACCTTTAGAAGCTCTTCATATATTTCACACCTTTTCAGGCTCTTCTTTTTTTTCAACAAGACTTCATGCTCCTCCTATTTTTCAGACCGTTTCATGCGCATCGCATTTTTGACACCTTTTGAATCTCTTCATATTTTTCACACCTTTTGAAGCTCTTCATATTTTTTCACACGTTTTCAGGCTCTTCATGTTTTTCAACACTGCTTCATGCTCCTCCTATTATTCAGACCGTTTCATGCTCCTCATATTTTTGACACCTTTCAAAGCTCTTCATATTTTTCACACCTTTTCATGCTCTTCAGATTTTTAAACACCGCTTCATGCTCCTCCTATTTTTCAGACCGTTTCATGCTCCTCATATTTTTGACACCTTTAGAAGCTCTTCATATTTTTCACACCATTTCACGCTCTTCATGTTTTTCAACACCGCTTCATGCTCCTCCTATATTTCAGACCGTTTCATGCTCCTCATATTTTTGACACCTTTTGAAACTCTTCATATATTTCACAGTTTTCAGGCTCTTCTTTTTTTTTCAACACCACTTCATGCTCCTCCTATTTTTCAGACCGTTTCATGCTCACCTCATTTTTGACACGTTTTGAAGCTCTTCATATTCTTCACACCTTTTGAAGCTCTTCATATTTTTTCACACGTGTTCAGGCTCTTCATGTTTTTCAACACCGCTTCATGCTCCTCCTATTTTTCAGACCGTTTCATGCTCCTCATATTTTTGACACCTTTTGAAGCTCTTCATATTTTTCACACTTTTCAGGCTCTTCATGTTTTTCAACACCACTTCATGCTCTTCCTATTTTTCAGACCTTCATCTCCTCATATTTTTGACACCTTTAGAAGCTCTTCATATTTTTCACACCTTTTCAGGCTCTTCATTTTCTTCAACACCTCTTCATGCTCCTCGTATTTTTCAGACCGTTTCTTACTCCTCATATTTTTGACACTTTTTGAAGCTGCTCATATTTTTCACACATTTTGAAGCTCTTCATATATTTCACACCATTTCAGGCTCTTCATGTTTTTCAACACCACTTCATGCTCCTCCTATTTTTCAGACCGTTTCATGCTCATCTCATTTTGACACCTTTTGAAGCTCTTCATGTTTTTCACATCTTTTGAAGCTCTTCATATTTTTCACACCTTTCCAGGCTCTTCATTTTTTTCAACACCACTTCATGCTCCTCCTATTTTTCAGATCGTTTCATGCTCATCTCATTTTAACACCTTTTGTAGCTCTTCATATTTTTGACAAATTTTGAAGGTCTTCATATTTTTCACACGTTTTCAGGCTCTTTATGATTTTCAACAGCGCTTCATGCTCCTCCTATTTTTCAGACCGTTTCATGCTCCTCATAATTTTGACACCTTTTGAAGCTTTCATATTTTTAACACCTTTTCAGGCTCTTCATTTTTTCAACACCACTTCATGCTCCTCCTTTTTTGCAGACCGTTTCATGCTACTCATATTTTTAACACCTTTTGAGGCTCTTCATATTTCTCACACCTTTTTAGGCTCTTCATGTTTCTCAACAACGCTTCATGCTCCTCCGATTTTGCAGACCGTTTCATCCTCCTCATATTTTTGACATCTTTTGAAGCTCTTCATATTTTTCACACCATTTCAGGCTCTTCATGTTTTTGAACACCGCTTCATGCTCCTCCTATTTTTCAGACCGTTTCATGCTCCTCATATATTTGACACCTTTTGAAGCTCTTCATATTTTTGACAACTTTTCAGGCTCTTCATGTTTTTCAACACAGCTTCATGCACGTCCTATTTTTCAGACCGTTTCATGCTCATCTCATTTTTTACACCTTTTGAAGCTTTTCATATTTTTCACAACTTTTCAGGCTCTTCATGTTTTTGAACACCGCTTCATGCTAATCCTATTTTTCAAACCATATCATGCTCCTCATATTTTTCACACCTTTTGAAGCTCTTCATATATTTCACACCTTTTCAGGCTCTTCATGTTTTTGAACACCACTTCATGCTCCTTCTCTTTTTCAGAGAGTTTTATGCTCCTCATGTATTTCACACCTTTTGAAGCTCTTCATATTTCTCACACCTTTTCAGGCTCTTCATGTTTTTCAACACTGCTTCATGCTGCTCATATTTTTCAGACCGTTTCATGCTCCTCATATTTTTGACACCTTTTGAAGCTCTTCATATTTTTCACACATTTTCAGGCTCTTCATGTTTTTCAACACCGCTTCATGCTCCTCCAATTTTTCAGACCGTTTCATGCTCCTCATATTTTTGACACCTTTTGAATCTCTTCATATTTTTCACACCTTTTCAGGCTCTTCATGTTTTTCAACACCGCTTCATGCTGCTCATATTTTTCAGACCGTTTCATGCTCCTCATATTTTTGACACCTTTTGAATCTCTTCATATTTTTCACACATTTTCAGGCTCTTCATGTTTTTCAACACCGCTTCATGCTCCTCCAATTTTTCAAACCGTTTCATGCTCCTCATATTTTTGACACCTTTTGAAGCTCTTCATATTTTTCACACATTTTCAGGCTCTTCATGTTTTTCAACACCGCTTCATGCTCCTCCGATTTTTCAGACCGTTTCATGCTCCTCATATTTTTCACACCTTTTGAAGCCTTTCATATTTTTCACAACTTTTCAGGCTCTTCATGTTTTTGATCATCGCTTCATGCTGCTCCTATTTTTCAGAGCGTTTCATGCTCATCTCATTTTGACACCTTTTGAATCTTTTCATATTTTTCACACCTTTTCAGGCTCTTCATGATTTTCAACACCGCTTCATGCTCCTCCTATTTTTCAGACCGTTTCATGCTCATCTCATTTTTGACACCTTTTGAAGCTCTTCATATTTTTCACACCTTTTCAGGCTCTTCATGTTTTTGAACACCGCTTCATGCTCCTCCTATTTTTCAGACCGTTTCATGCTCCTCATATTTTTGACACATTTTGAAGCTCTTCATATTTTTCACAACTTTTCAGGCTCTTCATGTTTTTCAACACAGCTTCATGCACGTCCTATTTTTCAGACCGTTTCATGCTCATCTCATTTTTGACACCTTTTGAAGCTTTTCATATTTTTCACAACTTTTCAGGCTCTTCATGTTTTTGAACACTGCTTCATGCTAATCCTATTTTTCAAACCATATCATGCTCCTCATATTTTTCACACCTTTTGAAGCTCTTCATATATTTCACACCTTTTCAGGCTTTTCATGTTTTTGAACACCACTTCATGCTCCTTCTCTTTTTCAGAGAGTTTTATGCTCCTCATGTATTTCACACCTTTTGAAGCTCTTCATATTTTTCACACATTTTCAGGCTCTTCATGTTTTTCAACACCGCTTCATGCTCCTCCGATTTTTCAGACCGTTTCATGCTCCTCATATTTTTCACACCTTTTGAAGCCTTTCATATTTTTCACAACTTTTCAGGCTCTTCATGTTTTTGAACATCGTTTCATGCTGCTCCTATTTTTCAGAGCGCTTCATGCTCATCTCATTTTGACACCGTTTGAATCTTTTCATATTTTTCACACCTTTTCAGGCTCTTCATGATTTTCAACACCGCTTCATGCTCCTCCTCTTTTTCAGACCGTTTCATGCTCATCTCATTTTTGACACCTTTTTAATCTCTTCATATTTTTCACAACTTTTGAAGCTCTTCATATTTTTAATATTTTTGAAGCTCTTCATATTTTCACACGTTTTCACACTCTACATGTTTTTCAACACCGCTTCATGCTCCTCCTATTTTTCAAACCGTATCATGCTCCTCATATTTTTGAAAACTTTTGAAGCTCTTCATATTTTTCACACCTTTTCAGGCTCTTCATGTTTTTGAACACTTCTTCATGCTCTTCCTCTTTTTCAGACCGTTTCATGCTCCTCATATTTTTGACACTTTTTGAAGCTCTTCATATTTTTCACTCATTTTCAGGCTCTTCATATTTTTCAACACCACTTCATGCTCCTCCTATTTTTGAGACCGTTTGATGCTCCTCATATTTTTGACACCTTTAGAAACTCTTCATATTATTCACACCTTTTCAGTCTCTTCATGTTTTTTATCACTGCTTCATGCTCGTCCTATATTTCAGAACGTTTCATGCTCCTCATATTTTTGACACCTTTTGAAGCTCTTCATATTTTTCACACCTTTTCAGGCTTTTCATGTTTTTGAACACCACTTCATGTTCCTCCTATTTTTCAGAACGCTTCATGCTCCTCATATTTTTGACACCTTTTGAAGCTCTTCATATATTTCACACCTTTTCAGGCTCTTCATATTTTTGATCACCGCTTCATGCTCCTCCTATTTTTGAGATTGTTTCATGCTCCTCATATTTTTGACACCTTTTGAAGCTCTTCATATTTTTCACACCTTTTCAGGCTCTTCATGTTTTTCAACACCGCTTCATGCTCGTCGTATTTTGCCGACCGTTTCATGCTCCTCATATTTTTGACACCTTTTGAAGCTCTTCAGATATTTCACACCTTTCCAGGCTCTTCATTTTTTCAACACTGCTTCATGCTCCTCCTATTTTTCAGACCGTTTCATGCTCCTCATATTTTTGACACCTTTTCAAGCTCTTCATATTTTTCACAACTTTTCTGGCTCTTCATGTTTTTCAACACCGCTTCATGGACGTCCTATTTTTCAGACCGTTTCATGCTCATCTCCTTTTTGACACCTTTTGAAGTTTTTCATATTTTTCACAACTTTTCAGGCTCTTCATGTTTTTGAACACCGCTTTATGCTAATCTTATTTTTCAAACCATATCATGCTCCTCATATTTTTCACACCTTTTGAAGCTCTTCATATATTTCACACCTTCAGGCTCTTCATGTTTTTGAACACCACTTCATGCTCCTTCTCTTTTTCAGAGAGTTTTATGCTCCTCATGTATTTCACACCTTTTGAAGCTCTTCAAATTTTTCACACCTTTTCAGGCTCTTCATGTTTTTCAACACCGCTTCATGCTGCTCATATTTTTCAGACCGTTTCATGCTCCTCATATTTTTGACACCTTTTGAATCTCTTCATATTTTTCACACCTTTTAAGGCTCTTCATGTTTTTCAACACCGCTTCATGCTCCTGCTATTTTTCAGACCGTTTGATGCTCCTCATATTTTTGACACCTTTTGAAGCTCTTCATATTTTTCACACCTTTTCAGGCTCTTCATGTTTTTGAACACGGCTTCATGCTCCTCCTATTTTTCAGACCGTTTAATCTCCTCATATTTTTGACATCTATTGAAGCTCTTCATATTTTTCACACCTTTCCAGGCTCTTCATGTTTTTGATCACCGCTTCATGCTCCTCCTATTTTTCAGACCTTTTCATGCTCATCTCTTTTTTGACACCTTTTGAAACTCTTCATATTTTTCACACCTTTTGAAGCTCTTCATATTTTTCACATTTATGAATCTCTTCATATTTTCCACACGTTTTCAGACAATTCATGTTTTTCAACATCTCTTCATGCTCCTCCTATTTTTCAGACCGTTTCATTTTCCTCATATTTTTGACACCTTTTGAAGCTCTTCATATGTTTCACACTTTTTCAGACTTTTCCTTTTTTTCAACACGACTTCATGCTCCTCCTATTTTTAAGAACATTTCCTGCTCATCTCATTTTGACACCTTTTGAAGCTCTTCATGTTTTTCACATCTTTTGAAGCTCTTCATATTTTTCACAACTTTTCAGGCTCTTTATGATTTTCAACAGCGCTTCATGCTCCTCCTATTTTTCAGACCATTTCATGCTCCTCATAATTTTGACACCATTTGAAGCTTTCATATTTTTAACACCTTTTCAGGCTCTTCATGTTTTTCAACACCACTTCATGCTCCTCCTTTTTTGCAGACCGTTTCATGCTACTCATATTTTTAACACCTTTTGAAGCTCTTCATATTTCTCACACCTTTTCAGGCTCTTCATGTTTTTCAACAACGCTTCATGCTCTTCCGATTTTTCAGACCGTTTCATGCTCCTCCTATTTTTGACACCTTTTGAAGCTCTTCATATTTTTCACACCTTTTCAGGCTCTTCATGTTTTTGAAGACCGCTTCATGCTCCTCCTATTTTTCAGACCGTTTCATGCTCCTCATATTTTTGACACCTTTTGAAGCTCTTCATATTTTTCACAACTTTTCTGGCTCTTCATGTTTTTCAACACCACTTCATGGACGTCCTATTTTTCAGACCGTTTCATGCTCATCTCATTTTTGACACCTTTTGAAGTTTTTCATATTTTTCACAACTTTTCAGGCTCTTCATGTTTTTGAACACCGCTTCATGCTAATCCTATTTTTCAAACCATATCATGCTCCTCATATTTTTCACACCTTTTGAAGCTCTTCATATATTTCACACCTTTTCAGGCTCTTCATGTTTTTGAACACCACTTCATGCTCCTTCTCTTTTTCAGAGAGTTTTATGCTCCTCATGTATTTCACACCTTTTGAAGCTCTTCATATTTTTCACACCTTTTCAGGCTCTTCATGTTTTTCAACACCGCTTCATGCTGCTCATATTTTTCAGACCGTTTCATGCTCCTCATATTTTTGACAACTTTTGAAGCTCTTCATATTTTTCACACCTTTTAAGGCTCTTCATGTTTTTCAACACCGCTTCATGCTCCTCCAATTTTTCAGACCGTTTCATGCTCCTCATATTTTTGACACCTTTTGAAGCTCTTCATATTTTTCACACATTTTCAGGCTCTTCATGTTTTTCAACACCGCTTCATGCTCCGCCGATTTTTCAGACCGTTTCATGCTCCTCATATTTTTCACACCTTTTGAAGCCTTTCATATTTTTCACAAATTTTCAAGCTCTTCATGTTTTTGAACATCGCTTCATGCTCCTCCTATTTTTCAGACCGTTTCATGGTCATCTCATTTTTGACACCTTTTGAAGCTCTTCGTATAATTCACACCTTTTCAGGCTCTTCATTTTTTTCAACACCACTTCATGCTCCTCCTATTTTTCAGACCATTTCATGCAGATCTCATTTTTGACACCTTTTGAAGCTCTTCTTATTTTTCAAAACTTTTGAAGCTCTTCATATTTTTCACACGTTTTCAGGCTCTTCATGTTTTTCAACACTGCTTCATGCTTCTCCTATTTTTCAGACCGTTTCATGCTCCTCATATTTTTGACATCTTTTGAAGCTCTATATATTTTTCACACCTTTTCAGGCTCTTCATGTTTTTGAACACCGCTTCATGCTCCTCCTATTTTTCAGAATGTTTCATGCTCCCCATATTTTTGACATCTTTTGAAGCTCTTCATATTTTTCACACATCTTCAGGCTCTTTATGTTTTTGAACACCGCTTCATGGTCCTCCTAATTTTCAGAACTTTTCATGCTCCTCATATAATTCACACCTTTTGAAGCTCTTCATATTTTTCGCACCTTTTCAGGCTCTTCATGTTTTTCAACACCGTTTCATGCTCCTCCTATTTTTCAGACCGTTTCATGCTCCTCATAATTTTGACACCTTTTGAAGCTCTTCATATTTTTCACACCTTTTGAAGCTGTTCATATATTTCACACCTTTTCAGGCTCTTGATGTTTTTCAACACCACTTCATGCTCCTCCTATTTTTCACACCCTTTCATGCTAATCTTATTTTTGACACCTTTTGAAGCTCTTCATATTTTTCACACCTTTTGAAGGTCTTCAAATTTTTCACACCTTTTCAGGCTGTTCATGTTTTTCAACACCACTTCATGCTCCTTCTCTTTTTCAGAGAGTTTCATGCTCCTCATATTTTTGACACCTTTTGAAGCTCTTCATATTTTTCACACCTTTTCAGGCTCTTCATGTTTTTCAACACCGCTTCATGATCCTCCTATTTTTCGGAACGTTTCATGCTCCTCATATTTTTGACACCTTTTGAAGCTCTTCATATTTTTCACACCTTTTCAGGCTCTTCATGTTTTTCAACAACACTTCATGCTCCTCGTATTTTTCAGACGGTTTCATTCTCCTCATATTTTTGACAACTTTTGCAGCTCTGCATATATTTCACACCTTTTCAGGCTCTTCATGATTTTCAACACCACTTCATGCTCCTCCTGTTTTTCAGACCGTTTCATGCTCATCTCATTTTTGACATCTTTTGAAGCTCTTCATATTTTTCACACCTTTTCAGTCTCTGCATGTTTTTGAACACTGTTTCATGCTCCTCATATATTTCACACCTTTTGAAGCTCTTCATATTTTGCACACCTTTTCAGGCTCTATATGCTTTTGAACACCGCTTCATCCTCCTCCTATTTTTAAGAGGATTTCATGCTCGTCATATTTTTGACATATTTTGAAGCTCTTCGTAATTTTCACACCTTTTCAGGCTCTTCATGTTTTTGAACACCGCTTCATGCTCGTCCTATTTTTCAAACCGTTTCATGCTCCTCATATTTTTGACACCATTTGAAGCTATTCATATTTTTCACACCTTTTCAGGCTCTTCATTTTTTTCAACACCACTTCATGCTCCTCCTATTTTTCAGACCGTTTCATGCAGATCTCCTTTTTGACACCTTTTGAAGCTCTTCATATTTTTCAAACCTTTTGAAGCTCTTCATATTTTTCACACCTTTTCAGGCTCTTCATTTTTTTCAACACCACTTCATGCTCGTCCTATTTTTCAGACCATTTCATGCTCCTCATATTTTTGACACCTTTTGAAGCTCTATATATTTTTCACACCTTTTCAGGCTCTTCATGTTTTTCAACACCGCTTCATGCCCCTCCTATTTTTAAGAATGTTTCATGCTCTTCATATTTTTGACACCTTTTGATGCTCTTCATATTTTTCACACTTTTTCAGGCTCTTCATGTTTTTCAACACCGCTTCATGCTCCTCCTATTTTTCAGACCGTTTCATGCTCCTCATATTTTTGACACGTTTTGAAGCTTTTCATATTTCTCACTCATTTTCAGGCTCTTCATGTTTTTGAACATCACTTCATGCTCCTCCTATTTTTCAGACCGTTTCATGCTCCTCATGTATTTCACACCTTTTGAAGCTCTTCATATTTTTCACACCTTTTCAGGCTCTTCATGTTTTTGAACCCTGGTTCAGGCTCCTCCTATTTTTCAGACCGTTTCATGCTCCTCATATTTTTCACACCTTTTGAAGCTCTTCATATATTTCACACCTTTTCAGGCTCTTCATGGTTTTGAACACCGCTTCATGCTCCTCCTATTTTTCAGACCGTTTCATGCTCCTCATGTTTTTGACACCTTTTGAAGCTCTTCATATTTTTCACACCTTTTCAGGCTCTTCATGTTTTTCAACACCGCTTCATGGTCCTCCTATGTTTCAGAACGTTTCATGCTCCTCATGTATTTCACACCTTTTGAAACTCTTCATATTTTTTACACCTTTTCAAGCTCTTCATGTTTTTGAACACCGTTTCATGCTCCTCCTATTTTTCAGACCTTTTCATGCTCCTCATATATTTGACAAATTTTGAAGCTCTTCATATTTTGCACACCTTTTCATTCTCTTAATATTTTTCAACACCACTTCATGCTCCTCCAATTTTTCAGTCCGTTTCATGCACATCTCATTTTTGACACCTTTTGAAACTATTCATATTTTTCACACCTTTTCAGGCTCTTCCGGTTTTTCAACACCGCTTCATGATCCTCCTATTTTTCAGACCGTTTCATGCTCCTCATATTTTTACACCTTTTGAAGCTCTTCATATATTTCACACCTTTTCAGGCTCTTCATGGTTTTCAACACAACTTCATGCTCCTCGTATTTTTCAGACCGTTACATGCTCCTCATATTTTTGACACCTTTTGAAGCTCTGCATATATTTCACACATTTTCAGGCTCTTCATTATTTTCAACACCACTTCATGCTCCTCCTATTTTTCAGACCGTTTCATGCTCATCTCATTTTTGACATATTTTGAAGCTCTTCATATTTTTCACACTTTTTGAAGCTCTTCATAATTTTCATATTTTTGAAGCTCTTCATATTTTTCACACTTTTTCAGGCTCTTCATGTTTTTCAACAACTCTTCAGGCTCCTCCTATTTTTCAGACCCTTTCATGCTAATCTAATTTTTGGCACTTTTTGAAGGTCTTCATACTTTTCACACCTTTTAAGTCTCTGCATGTTTTTGAACACCTTTTCATGCTCCTCATGTATTTCACTCCTTTTGAAGCTCTGCATATTTTGCACACATTTTCAGGTTCTTCTTGTTTTTGAACACAGCTTCATCCTCCTCCTATTTTTAAGAGGGTTTCATGCTCGTCATATTTTTGACACATTTTGAAGCTCTTCATATTTTTCACACCTTTTCAGTCTCTTCATGTTTTTGAACACCGTTTCATGCTCCTCCTATTTTTGAGACCGTTTCATGCTCCTCATATTTTCGACACCTTTTGAAGCTTTCATATTTTTCACACCTTTTCAAGCTCTTCATGTTTTTCAACACCACTTCATGCTCCTCCTTTTTTGCAGAGCGTTTCATGCTACTCATATTTTTAACACCTTTTGAAGCTCTTCATATTTCTCACACCTTTTCAGGCTCTTCATGTTTTTCAACACCGCTTCATGCAACTCCGATTTTTCAGACCGTTTCATGCTCCTCATATTTTTGACACCTTTTGAAGCTCTTCATATTTCTCAAACCTTTTCAGGCTATTCATGTTTTTCAACACCGCTTCATGCTCCTCCTATTTTTCAGACCGTTTCATGCTCATCTCATTTTTGACACCTTTTGAAGCTTTTCATATTTTTCACATATTTTCAGGCTCTTCATGTTTTTGAACACCGCTTCATGCTAATCCTATTTTTCAAACCATATCATGCTCCTCATGTTTTTCACACCTTTTGAAGCTCTTCATATTTTTCACACCTTTTCAGGCTCTTCATGTTGTTGAACACCACTTCATGCTCCTTCTATTTTTCAGAGAGTTTCATGCTCCTCATGTATTTCACACCTTTTGAAGCTCTTCATATTTTTCACACCTTTTCAGGCTCTTCATGTTTTTCCACACCACTTCATGCTTCTCTTATTTTTCAGCCCGTTTCATCCTCCTCATGTATTTCACACCTTTAGAAGCTCTTCATATTTTTCACACCTTTTCAGGCTCTTCATGTTTTTCAACAACACTTCATGCTCCTCGTATTTTTCAGACGGTTTCATTCTCCTCATATTTTTGACACCTTTTGAAGCTCTGCATATATTTCACACCTTTTCAGGCTCTTCATGATTTTCAACACCACTTCATCCTCCTCCTATTTTTCAGACCGTTTCATGCTCATCTCATTTTTGACATCTTTTGAAGCTCTTCATATTTTTCACACCTTTTCAGTCTCTGCATGTTTTTGAACACCGTTTCATGCTCCTCATATATTTCACACCTTTTGAAGCTCTTCATATTTTGCACACCTTTTCAGGCTCTTCATGTTTTTGAACACCGCTTCATGCTCGTCCTATTTTTCAAACCGTTTCATGCTCCTCATATTTTTGACACCATTTGAAGCTCTTCATATTTTTCACACCTTTTCAGGCTCTTCATTATTTTCAACACCACTTCATGCTCCTCCTATTTTTCAGACCGTTTCATGCAGATCTCCTTTTTGACACCTTTTGAAGCTCTTCATATTTTTCAAACCTTTTGAAGCTCTTCATATTTTTCACACGTTTTCAGGCTCTTCATGTTTTTCAACACCGCTTCATGCTCCTCCTATTTTTCAGACCGTTTCATGCTCCTCATATTTTTGACACCTTTTGAAGCTCTTCATATTTTTAACACATTTTCAGGCTCTGCATGTTTTTCAACACCGCTTCATGCTCCTCCTATTTTTCAGACCGTTTCATGCTCCTCATGTATTTCACACCTTTTGAAGCTCTTTATATTTTTCACACCTTTTCAGGCTCTTCATGTTTTTGAACCCCGGTTCAGGCTCCTCCTATTTTTCAGACCGTTTCATGCTCCTCATATTTTTCACACCTTTTGAAGCTCTTCATATATTTCACACCTTTTCAGCCTCTTCATGTTTTTGAACACCGCTTCATGCTCCTCCTATTTTTCAGACCGTTTCATGCTCCTCATATTTTTGACACCTTTTGAAGCTCTTCATATTTTTCACACCTTTTCCGGCTCTTCATGTTTTTCAACACCGCTTCATGGTCCTCCTATGTTTCAGAACGTTTCATGCTCCTCATGTATTTCACACCTTTTGAAACTCTTCATATTTTTTACACCTTTTCAAGCTCTTCATGTTTTTGAACACCGTTTCATGCTCCTCCTATTTTTCAGACCTTTTCATGCTCCTCATATATTTGAAAAATTTTGAAGCTCTTCATATTTTGCACACCTTTTCATTCTCTTAATATTTTTCAACACCACTTCATGCTCCTCCAATTTTTCAGTCCGATTCATGCACATCTCATTTTTGACACCTTTTGAAGCTATTCATATTTTTCACACCTTTTCAGGCTCTTCCGGTTTTTCAACACCGCTTCATGATCCTCCTATTTTTCAGACCGTTTCATGCTCATCTCATTTTTGACATCTTTTGAAGCTCTTCATATTTTTCACACCTTTTCAGTCTCTGCATGTTTTTGAACACCGTTTCATGCTCCTCATATATTTCACACCTTTTGAAGCTCTTCATATTTTGCGCACCTTTTCAGGCTCTTCATGTTTTTGAACACCGCTTCATGCTCGTCCTATTTTTCAAACCGTTTCATGCTCCTCATATTTTTGACACCATTTGAAGCTCTTCATATTTTTCACACCTTTTCAGGCTCTTCATTTTTTTCAACACCACTTCATGCTCCTCCTATTTTTCAGACCGTTTCATGCAGATCTCCTTTTTGACACCTTTTGAAGCTCTTCATATTTTTCACACGTTTTCAGGCTCTTCATGTTTTTCAACACCGCTTCATGCTCCTCCTATTTTTCAGACCGTTTCATGCTCCTCATATTTTTGACACCTTTTGAACTCTATATATTTTTCACACCTTTTCAGGCTCTTCATGTTTTTCAACACCGCTTCATGCTCCTCCTATTTTTCAGAATGTTTCATGCTCCTCATATTTTTGACACCTTTTGAAGCTCTTCATATTTTTAACACATTTTCAGGCTCTTCATGTTTTTCAACACCGCTTCATGCTCCTCCTATTTTTCAGACCGTTTCATGCTCCTCATATTTTTGACACCCTTTGAAGAGTTTCATATTTCTCACTCATTTTCAGGCTCTTCATGTTTTTGAACATCACTTCATGCTCCTCCTATTTTTCAGACCGTTTCATGCTCCTCTTGTATTTCACACCTTTTGAAGCTCTTCATATTTTTCACACCTTTTTAGGCTCTTCATGTTTTTGAACCCCGGTTCAGGCTCCTCCTATTTTTCAGACCGTTTCATACTCCTCATATTTTTCACACCTTTTGAAGCTCTTCATATATTTCACACCTTTTCAGCCTCTTCATGTTTTTGAACACCGCCTAATGCTCCTCCTATTTTTCAGACCGTTTCATGCTCCTCATATTTTTGACACCTTTTGAAGCTCTTCATATTTTTCACACCTTTTCTGGCTCTTCATGTTTTTCAACACAGCTTCATGGTCCTCCTATGTTTCAGAACGTTTAATGCTCCTCATGTATTTCACACCTTTTGAAACTCTTCATATTTTTTACACCTTTTCAAGCTCTTCATGTTTTTGAACACCGTTTCATGCTCCTCGTATTTTTCAGACCTTTTCATGCTCCTCATATATTTGACAAATTTTGAAGCTCTTCATATTTTGCACACCTTTTCATTCTCTTAATATTTTTCAACACCACTTCATGCTCCTCCAATTTTTCAGTCCGATTCATGCACATCTCATTTTTGACACCTTTTGAAACTCTTCATATTTTTCACACCTTTTCAGGCTCTTCCGGTTTTTCAACACCGTTTCATGCTCGTCCTATTTTTCAGGCCGTTTCATGCTCATCTTATTTTTGACATCTTTTGAAGCTCTTCATATTTTTCACACCTTTTGAAGCTCTTCATAATTTTCATATTTTTGAAGCTCTTCATACTTTTCGCACCTTTTAAGTCTCTGCATGTTTTTGAACACCTTTTCATGCTCCTCATGTATTTCACTCCTTTTGAAGCTCTTCATATTTTGCACACATTTTCAGGTTCTTCATGTTTTTGAACACCGCTTCATCCTCCTCCTATTTTTCAGCCCGTTTCATGCTCCTCATATTTTTGACACCTTTTGAAGCTCTTCATATTTTTCACACCTTTTCAGGCTCTTCATGTTTTTCAACACCGCTTCATGCTCCTCCTATTTTTCGGACCGTTTCATGCTCCTCATATTTTTGACACCTTTTGCAGCTCTTCGTATAATTCACACCTTTTCAGGCTCTTCATTTTTTTGAACACCACTTCATGCTCCTCCTATTTTTCAGACCATTTCATGCAGATCTCATTTTTGACAACTTTTGAAGCTTTTCTTATTTTTCAAAACTATTGAAGCTCTTCATATTTTTCACACGATTTCAGGCTCTTCATGTTTTGAACACCATTTCATGCTCCTCCTATTTTGCAGACCGTTTCATGCTCCTCATATTTTTGACACCTTTTGAAGCTCTTCATATTTTTCACAACTTTTCAGGCTCTTCATGTTTTTGAACACCTCTTCTTGCTAATCCTATTTTTCAAACCATATCATGCTCCTCATATTTTTCACACCTTTTGAAGCTCTTCATATTTTTTACAACTTTTCAGGCTCTTCATGTTTTTGAACACCACTTCATGCTCCTTATATTTTTCAGAGTGTTTCATGCTCCTCGTGTATTTCACACCTTCTGAAGCTCTTCATATTTTTCACACCTTTTCAGGCTCTTCATGTTTTTCAACATCACTTCATGCTCCTCCTATATTTCAGACCGGTTCATGCTCCTCATATTTTTGACACCTTTTGTAGCTCTTCATATATTGCACACCTTTTGAAGCTCTTCATATTTTTCACACTTTTTCAGGCTATTCATGTTGTTCAACACCACTTCATGCTCCTCCTATTTTTCAGACCGTTTCATGGTCATCTCACTTTTGACACATTTTGAAGCTCTTCATATTTTCCACACCTTTTGAAGCTCTTCATATTTTTCAAACGTTTTCAGGCTCTTCATGTTTTTCCACACCGCTTCATGCTCCTCGTGTTTTTCAGACAGTTTCATGTGCCTCCTCTTTTTAACACCTTTTGAAGGTCTTCATATTTTTCACAACTTTTCAGGCTCTTCATGTTTTTCAACACCGCTTCATGCTCCTCCTATTTTTCAGACCGTTTCATGCTCCTCATATTTTTGACACCTTTTGAACTCTATATATTTTTCACACCTTTTCAGGCTCTTCATGTTTTTCAACACCGCTTCATGCTCCTCCTATTTTTCAGAATGTTTCATGCTCCTCATATTTTTGACACCTTTTGAAGCTCTTCATATTTTTAACACATTTTCAAGCTCTTCATGTTTTTCAACACCGCTTCATGCTCCTCCTATTTTTCAGACCGTTTCATGCTCCTCATATTTTTGACACCCTTTGAAGAGTTTCATATTTCTCACTCATTTTCAGGCTCTTCATGTTTTTGAACATCACTTCATGCTCCTCCTATTTTTCAGACCGTTTCATGCTCCTCTTGTATTTCACACCTTTTGAAGCTCTTCATATTTTTCACACCTTTTTAGGCTCTTCATGTTTTTGAACCCCGGTTCAGGCTCCTCCTATTTTTCAGACCGTTTCATACTCCTCATATTTTTCACACCTTTTGAAGCTCTTCATATATTTCACACCTTTTCAGCCTCTTCATGTTTTTGAACACCGCCTAATGCTCCTCCTATTTTTCAGACCGTTTCATGCTCCTCATATTTTTGACACCTTTTGAAGCTCTTCATATTTTTCACACCTTTTCAGGCTCTTCATGTTTTTCAACACAGCTTCATGGTCCTCCTATGTTTCAGAACGTTTAATGCTCCTCATGTATTTCACACCTTTTGAAACTCTTCATATTTTTTACACCTTTTCAAGCTCTTCATGTTTTTGAACACCGTTTCATGCTCCTCGTATTTTTCAGACCTTTTCATGCTCCTCATATATTTGACAAATTTTGAAGCTCTTCATATTTTGCACACCTTTTCATTCTCTTAATATTTTTCAACACCACTTCATGCTCCTCCAATTTTTCAGTCCGATTCATGCACATCTCATTTTTGACACCTTTTGAAACTCTTCATATTTTTCACACCTTTTCAGGCTCTTCCGGTTTTTCAACACCGTTTCATGCTCGTCCTATTTTTCAGGCCGTTTCATGCTCATCTCATTTTTGACATCTTTTGAAGCTCTTCATATTTTTCACACCTTTTGAAGCTCTTCATAATTTTCATATTTTTGAAGCTCTTCATACTTTTCGCACCTTTTAAGTCTCTGCATGTTTTTGAACACCTTTTCATGCTCCTCATGTATTTCACTCCTTCTGAAGCTCTTCATATTTTGCACACATTTTCAGGTTCTTCATGTTTTTGAACACCGCTTCATCCTCCTCCTATTTTTCAGCCCGTTTCATGCTCCTCATATTTTTGACACATTTTGAAGCTCTTCATATTTTTCACAGCTTTTCAGGCTCTTCATGTTTTTCAACACCGCTTCATGCTCCTCCTATTTTTCGGACCGTTTCATGCTCCTCATATTTTTGACACCTTTTGCAGCTCTTCGTATAATTCACACCTTTTCAGGCTCTTCATTTTTTTCAACACCACTTCATGCTCCTCCTATTTTTCAGACCATTTCATGCAGATCTCATTTTTGACAACTTTTGAAGCTTTTCTTATTTTTCAAAACTATTGAAGCTCTTCATATTTTTCACACGATTTCAGGCTCTTCATGTTTTGAACACCATTTCATGCTCCTCCTATTTTGCAGACCGTTTCATGCTCCTCATATTTTTGACACCTTTTGAAGCTCTTCATATTTTTCACAACTTTTCAGGCTCTTCATGTTTTTGAACACCTCTTCATGCTAATCCTATTTTTCAAACCATAACATGCTCCTCATATTTTTCACACCTTTTGAAGCTCTTCATATTTTTTACACCTTTTCAGGCTCTTCATGTTTTTGAACACCACTTCATGCTCCTTATATTTTTCAGAGAGTTTCATGCTCCTCATGTATTTCACACCTTCTGAAGCTCTTCATATTTTTCACACCTTTTCAGGCTCTTCATGTTTTTCAACATCACTTCATGCTCCTCCTATATTTCAGACCGGTTCATGCTCCTCATATTTTTGACACCTTTTGTAGCTCTTCATATATTTCACACCTTTTGAAGCTCTTCATATTTTTCACACTTTTTCAGGCTATTCATGTTTTTCAACACCACTTCATGCACCTCCTATTTTTCAGACCGTTTCATGGTCATCTCACTTTTGACACATTTTGAAGCTCTTCATATTTTCCACACCTTTTGAAGCTCTTCATATTTTTCAAACGTTTTCAGGCTCTTCATGTTTTTCCACACCGCTTCATGCTCCTCGTGTTTTTCAGACAGTTTCATGTGCCTCCTCTTTTTAACACCTTTTGAAGGTCTTCATATTTTTCACACCTTTTCAGGCTCTTCATGTTTTTCCGCACCGCTTCCTGCTCTTCCTTATTTTCAGACCGTTCCATGCTCCTCATAATTTTGACACCTTTTGAAGCTCTTCATATTTTGCACACCTTTTCAGGCTCTTTATGTTTTTCAACACCACTTCATGCTCCTCCTATTTTTCAGACCGTTTAATGCTCCTCTTATTTTTGACACCTTTTGAAGCTCTTCATATTTTTCAAACCTCTTCAGGTTCTTCATGTTTTTCAACACCGCTTCATGCTCCTCCTATTTTTCAGATAGTTTCATGCCCCCTCTATTTTTGACACCTTTTGAAGCTCTTCATATTTTTCAAACCTTTTCAGGCTCTTCATGTTTTTCAACACCGCTTCATGCTCCTCCTATTTTTCAAACCGTTTCATGCTCCTCATATTTTTGACACCTTTTGAAGCTCTTCATATATTTCACACCTTTTCCACCTCTTCATGTTTTTCAACACTGCTTCTTGCTCCTCCAATTTTTCAGACCGTTTCATGCTCCTCCTATTTTTGATACCTTTTGAAGCTGTTCATATATTTCACACCTTTTCAGGCGTTTCATGTCTTGAACACCGTTTCATGCTCCTCATATTTTGACAGTTTTTCATGCTCTTCATATTTTTCACAGCTTTTCAGGCTCTTGATGTTTTTCAACACCACTTCATGCTCCTATTTTTTAGACCGTTTCCTGCTCCTCATATTTTTGACACATTTTCAAACTCTTCATATTTTTCACACCTTTTCAGGCTCTTCTTGTTTTTCAACACCGGTTCATGCTCCTCCTATTTTTCAGACCGTTTCATGCTCCTCATATTTTTGACACCTTTTGAAGCTCTTCATATTTTTCAACCTTTTCTTGCTTTCCATGTTTTTGAACACCGTTCCATGCTCCTCATATTTTTGACACCTTTGAAGCTCTTCAAAATTTTGACACCTTTTGAAGCTCTTCATATTTTTCAAACCTTTTCAAGCTCTTCATGTTTTTCAACACCGCTTCATGCTCCTCCTATTTTTCAGAACGTTTCATGCTCCTCATATTTTTGACACCTTTTGAATCTCTTCATATATTTCACACCTTTTCAGGCTCTTCATGTTTTTGAACACCGCTACATGATCCTCATATTTTTCAGACCGTTTCAAACACCTCATATTTTTTTCACCTTTTGAAGCTCTTCATATTTTTCACACCTTTTCAGGCTCCTCATGTTTTGCAACACCGCTTCATGCTCCTCCTATTTTTCAGACCATTTCATACTCGTCATATTTTTGACACCTTTTGATGCTCTTCATATTTTTCACACCTTTTCAGGCTCTTCATTTTTTCAACACCGCTTCATGCTCCTCCTATTTTTCAGACCGTTTCATGCTCATCTCATTTTTGACACCTTTGGAAGCTTTTCATATTTTTCACAACTTTTCAGGCTCTTCATGTTTTGAACACCGCTTCATGCTCCTCCTATTTTTCAGACCGTATCATGCTCCTCATATTTTTCACACCTTTTGAAGCTCTTCATATTTTTCACACCTTTTCAGGCTCTTCATATTTTTGAACACCTCTTCATCTTCCTCCTATTTTTCAGACCGTTTCTTGCTCCTCATGTATTTCACACCTTTTGAAGCTCTTCATATTTTTCACACCTTTTCAGGCTCTTGATGTTTTTCCACACCACTTCATGCTTCTCCTATTTTTCAACACGTTTCATGCTCCTCATGTATTTCACACCTTTTGAAGCTCTTCATATTTTTCACACCTTTTCAGGCTCTTCATGTTTTTCAACACCGCTTCATGCTCCTCCTATTTTTCAGACAGTTTCATGCTCCTCATATTTTTCTCACCTCTTGAAGCTCTTCATATTTTTCACATCTTTTCAGGTTCCTAATGTTTTGCAACACCGCTTCATGCTCCTCCTATTTTTCAGACCGTTTCATACTCCTCATATTTTTGACAACTATTGATGCTCTTCATATTTTTCACACCTTTTCAGGCTCTTCATTTTTCAACACCGCTTCATGCTCCTCCTATTTTTCAGACCGTTTCATGCTCATCTCATTTTTGACACCTTTGGAAGCTTTTCATATTTTTCACAATTTTTCAGGCTCTTCATGTTTTGAACACCGCTTCATGCTCCTCCTATTTTTCAGACCGTATCATGCTCCTCATATTTTGACACCTTTTGAAGCTCTTCATATATTTCACACCTTTTCAGTCTCTTCTTTTTCTTCAACACCACCTCATGCACCTCCTATTTTTCAGACCGTTTCATGCTCATCTCATTTTGACACCTTTTGAAGCTCTTCATGTTTTTCACATCTTCTGAAGCTCTTCATATTTTTCACAAATTTTCAGGCTCTTTATGATTTTCAACACCGCTTCATGCTCCTCCTATTTTTCAGACCGTTTCATGTTCATCTCATTTTGACACCTTTTGAAGCTCTTCATATTTTTCACACCTTTTGAAACTCTTCATATTTTGCATATTTTTGAAGTTCTTCATAATTTCACACGTTTTCAGACTCTTCATGTTTTTCAACACCACTTCATGCTCCTCCTATTTTTCAGACCGTTTCATGCTCCTCATATTTTTGACATCTTTTGAAGCGCTTCATATTTTTCACACCTTTTCAGGCTCTTCATGTTTTTGAACACCGCTTCATGCTCCTCCTATTTTTCAGACCGTTTCATGCTCCTCATATTTTTGACAACTTTTGAAGCTTTTCATATTTTTCACGCCTTGTCAGGCTCTTGAAGTTTTTCAACACCACTTCATGCTCCTCCTTTTTTGCAGACCGTTTCATGCTCCTCATATTTTTGACACCTTTTGAAGCTCTTCATATTTTGCACACCTTTTCAGGCTCTTCATGTTTTTGAACACCGCTTCATGATCCTCCTATTTTTCTGACCTTTTCATGCTCCTCATATTTTTGACAACTTTTGAAGCTCTTCATATTTTTCACAACTTTTCAGGCTTTTCCTGTTTTTGAACACCGCTTCATGCTCCTCCTATTTTTCAAACTGTTTCATGCTCCTCATATTTTTGACACGTTTTGAAGCTCTTCTTATTTTTCCACCTTTTCAGGCTCTTCATGTTTTTGAACACCGCTTCATGCTCCTCCTATTTTCAGACCGTTTCATTCTCCTCATATTTTTGACACCTTTTGAAGCCCTTCATATATTTCACACCTTTTCCGTCTCTTCTTTTTTTTCAACACCACTTCATGCTCCTCCTATTTTTCAGACCGTTTCATGCTCATCTCATTTTTGACACCTTTTGAAGCTCTTCATATTTTTCACACCTTTTCAGCCTCTTCATGTTTTTGAACACCGCTTCATGCTCCTCCTATTTTTCAGACTGCTTCATACTCCTCTCATTTTTGACACCTTTTGAAGCTCTTCATATTTTTGACACCTTTTGAATCTCTTCATATTTCTCACACGTTTTCAGGCTCTTCATGATTTTCAACACCGATTCATGCTCCTCCTCTTTTTCAGACCGTTTCATGCTCCTCATATTTTTGATACCTTTTGAATCTCCTCATATTTTTTACACCTTTTGAACCTCTTCATATATTTCACACTTTTTCAGGCTCATCATGTTTTTCAGCACGGCTTCATGCTCCTCCTATTTTTCAGACCGTTTCATGCTCCTCATATTTTTCACACCTTTTGAAGCTCTTCATATTTTTCACACCTTTTAAGCCTCTTCATGTTTTTTAACACCGCTTCATGCTCCTCCTATTTTCAAGACAGTTTCATACTCCTCATGTATTTCATACCTTTTCAAGCTCCTCATATTTTTCACACCTTTTCAGGCTCTTCATATTTTTGAAAACCGCTTCATGCTCCTCCTATTTTTAAGACCGTTTCATGCTCCTCATATATTTCACACCTTTTGAAGTTCTTCATATTTTTCACACCTTTTCAGGCTCTGCATGTTTTTCAACACCGTTTCATGCTCCTCCTATTTTTCAGACCGTTTCATGCTCCTCATATTTTTGACACATTTTGAAGTTCTTGATATATTTCACACCTTCTCAGGCTCTTCATTTTTTGGAACACGACTTCTTGCTCCTCCTATTTTTCAGACCGTTTCATGCTCATCTCATTTTTGACACCTTTTGAAGCTCTTCATATATTTGACACCATTTGAAGCTCTTCATATTTTTCACAACTTTTCAGGTTCTGCATGTATTTCAACACCGTTTCATGCTACTCCTATATTTCAGACCGATTCTTGCTGCTCATATATTTGACACCTTTTGAAACTCTTCATATTTTTAACACCTTTTCAGGCTCTTCATGTTTTTCAACACCGCTTCATGCTCCTCCTATTTTTCAGACCGTTTCATGCTCCTCATATTTTTGACACCTTTTGATGCTCTTCATATTTTTCACAACTTTTCAGGCTTTTCATGTTTTTGCACACCGCTTCATGCTCCTCCTATTTTTCACACCTTTTGAAGCTCTTCATATTTTTCACCCTTTTCAGTCTCTTCATGTTTTTGAACCCGGTTTCATGCTCCTCCTATTTTTCAGACCGTTTCATGCTCCTCATATTTTTGACACCTTTTGAAGCTCTTCATATTTTTCACATATTTTCAGGCTCTTCATGTTTTTCAACACCGCTTCATGCTCCACCTATTTTTCAGACGGTTTCATGCTCATCTCTTTTTTGACACCTTTTGAAGCTCTTCATATTTTTCATACCTTTTGAAGCTCTTCATATTTTTCACGCCTTTTCAGGCTCTTCATGATTTTCAACACCGCTTCATGCTCCTTGTATTTTTCAGACCCTTTCATGCTCATCTCATTTTTGACACCTTTTGAAGCTCTTCATATTTTTCACCCCTTTTCAGGCTGTTCATGTTTTTCAACACTGCTTCATTCTCCTCTTATTTTTCAGACCGTTTCATGCTCCTTATATTTTTCACACCTTTTGAAGCTCTTCATATTCTTCACACCTTTTCAAGCTCCTCATATTTTTCAAACCTTTTGAAGCTCTTCATAATTTCACACGTTTTCAAACTCTTCATGTTTTTCAACACCGCTTCATGCTCCTCCTATTTTTCAAACCGTATCATTCTCCTCATATTTTTCACACCTTTTGAAGCTCTTCATATTTTTCACACCTTTTCAGGCTCTTCATGTTTTTGAACACTTCTTCATGTTCCTCCTATTTTTCAGACCGTTTCATTCTCCTCATATTTTTGACACCTTTTGAAACTCTTCATATTTTTCACACCTTTTCAGGCTCTTCATGTTTTTCAACACCGCTTCATGCTCCTCCGATTTTTCAGTCCGTTTCATGCTCCTCATATTTTTGACACCTTTTGAAGCTCTTCATATTTTTCACACCTTTTCGGGCTCTTCATGTTTTGAACACCGCTTCATACTCCTCCTATATTTCAGACAGTTTCATGCTCATCTCATTTTTGACACCTTTTGAAGCTTTCCATATTTTTCACAACTTTTCAGGCTCTTCATGTTTTTGAACACCTCTTCATGCTAATCCTATTTTTCAAACCATAACATGCTCCTCATATTTTTCACACCTTTTGAAGCTCTTCATATTTTTTACACCTTTTCAGGCTCTTCATGTTTTTGAACACCACTTCATGCTCCTTATATTTTTCAGAGAGTTTCATGCTCCTCATGTATTTCACACCTTCTGAAGCTCTTCATATTTTTCACACCTTTTCAGGCTCTTCATGTTTTTCCACACCACTTCATGCTTCTCCTAATTTTCAGCTCTTTCATGCTCCTCATTTTTTTCACACCTTTTGAATCTTTTCATATTTTTCACACCTTTTCAGGCTCTTCATGTTTTTCAACACCGCTTCATGCTCCTCCTCTTTTTCAGACCGTTTCATGCTCCTCATATTTTTGACACCTTTTGAAGCTCTTCATATTTCTCACACCTTTTCAGGCTCTTCATGTTTTTCAAAACCGCTTCATTCTCCTCCTATTTTTCAGACCGTTTCATGCTCCTCATATTTTTGACACCTTTTGAAGCTCTTCATATTTTTCACACGTTTTCAGGCTCTTCATATTTTTGAACACCGCTTCATGCTCCTCCTATTTTTTAGACCGTTTCATGCTCCTCATATTTTTCACACCTTTTGAAGCTCTTCATATTTTTCACACGATTTCAGGCTCTTCATGTTTTGAACACCATTTCATGCTCCTCCTATTTTGCAGACCGTTTCATGCTCCTCATATTTTTGACACCTTTTGAAGCTCTTCATATTTTTCACACCTTTTGAAGCTTTTCATATTTTTCATATTTTTGAAGCTCTTCATATTTTCACACGTTTTCAGACTCTTCATGTTTTTCAACACCGCGTCATGATCCTGCTATTTTTCAGACCGTTTCATGCTCCTCATATATTTCACATATTTTGAAGCTCTTCATATTTTTCACACCTTTTGAGGCTCTTCATATTTTTCATATTTTTGAAGCTCTTCATATTTTTCACACCTTTTCAGGCTCTTCATATTTTTGAACACCGCTTCATGCTCCTCCTATTTTTCAGAGAGTTTCATGCTCCTCATGTATTTCACACCTTTTGAAGCTCTTCATATTTTTCACACCTTTTCAGGCTCTTCATGTTTTTCAACAGTGCTTCATTCTCCTCCTATTTTTCAGACCGTTTCATGCTCCTCATATTTTTGACGCCTTTTGTAGCTCTTCATATTTTTCACACGTTTTCAGGCTCTTCATGTTTTTCAAAACCGCTTCATGCTCCTCCTATTTTTTCAGAACGTTTCATACTTCTCATATTTTTGACACCTTTTGAAGCTCTTCATATTTTTCACAGCTTTTCAGGCTCTTCATGTTTTTGAACACCCCTTCATGCTCCTCTTCGTTTTCAGACCGTTTCATGCTCCTCATATTTTTGACACCTTTTGTAGCTCTTCATATTTTTCACACGTTTTCAGGCTCTTCATGTTTTTCAAAACCGCTTCATGCTCCTCCTATTTTTCAGAACGTTTCATACTTCTCATATTTTTGACACCTTTTGAAGCTCTTCATATTTTTCACAGCTTCTCAGGCACTTCATGTTTTTCAACACCGCTTCATGCTCCTCCTATTTTTCAGACCGTTTCATGCTCATCACATTTTTGACACCATTCGAAGCTTTGCATATTTTTCACACCTTTTCAGGCTCTTCATATTTTTGAAAACCGCTTCATGCTCCTCCTATTTTTAAGACCGTTTCATGCTCCTCATATATTTCACACCTTTTGAAGTTCTTCATATTTTTCACACCTTTTCAGGCTCTGCATGTTTTTCAACACCGTTTCATGCTCCTCCTATTTTTCAGACCGTTTCATGCTCCTCATATTATTGACACATTTTGAAGTTCTTGATATATTTCACAACTTCTCAGGCTCTTCATTTTTTGGAACACGACTTCTTGCTCCTCCTATTTTTCAGACCGTTTCATGCTCATCTCATTTTTGACACCTTTTGAAGCTCTTCATATATTTGACACCATTTGAAGCTCTTCATATTTTTCACAACTTTTCAGGCTCTGCATGTATTTCAACACCGTTTCATGCTACTCCTATATTTCAGACCGATTCTTGCTGCTCATATATTTGACACCTTTTGAAACTCTTCATATTTTTAACACCTTTTCAGGCTCTTCATGTTTTTCAACACCGCTTCATGCTCCTCCTATTTTTCAGACCGTTTCATGCTCCTCATATTTTTGACACCTTTTGATGCTCTTCATATTTTTCACAACTTTTCAGGCTTTTCATGTTTTTGCACACCGCTTCATGCTCCTCCTATTTTTCACACCTTTTGAAGCTCTTCATATTTTTCACCCTTTTCAGTCTCTTCATGTTTTTGAACACGGTTTCATGCTCCTCCTATTTTTCAGACCGTTTCATGCTCCTCATATTTTTGACACCTTTTGAAGCTCTTCATATTTTTCACATATTTTCAGGCTCTTCATGTTTTTCAACACCGCTTCATGCTCCACCTATTTTTCAGACGGTTTCATGCTCATCTCTTTTTTGACACCTTTTGAAGCTCTTCATATTTTTCATACCTTTTGAAGCTCTTCATATTTTTCACACCTTTTCAGGCTCTTCATGATTTTCAACACCGCTTCATGCTCCTTGAATTTTTCAGACCCTTTCATGCTCATCTCATTTTTGACACCTTTTGAAGCTCTTCATATTTTTCACCCCTTTTCAGGCTGTTCATGTTTTTCAACACTGCTTCATTCTCCTCTTATTTTTCAGACCGTTTCATGCTCCTTATATTTTTCACACCTTTTGAAGCTCTTCATATTCTTCACACCTTTTCAAGCTCTTCATATTTTTCAAACCTTTTGAAGCTCTTCATAATTTCACACGTTTTCAGACTCTTCATGTTTTTCAACACCGCTTCATGCTCCTCCTATTTTTCAAACCGTATCATTCTCCTCATATTTTTCACACCTTTTGAAGCTCTTCATATTTTTCACACCTTTTCAGGCTCTTCATGTTTTTGAACACTTCTTCATGTTCCTCCTATTTTTCATACCATATCATGCTCCTCATATTTTTCTCACCATTTTAAGCTCTTCATATTTTTCACACCTTTTGAAGCTCTTCATATTTTTCACACATTTTCAGGCTCTTCATGTTTTTGAACACCGCTTCATGCTCCTCCTATTTTTCAGACCGTTTCATGCTCCTCATATTTCACACCTTTTGAAGCTCTTCATATTTTTCACACTTTTTCAGGCTCTTCAAGTTTTTGAACACCGCTTCATGCTCCTCCTATTTTTCAGACCGTTTCATGCTCATCTCATTTTTGACACCTTTTGAAGCTTTTCATATTTTTCACAACTTTTCAGGCTCTTCATGTTTTTGAACACCGCTTCATGCTCCTCCTATTTTTCAGACCGTTTCATGCTCCTCATATTTCACACCTTTTGAAGCTCTTCATATTTTTCACAGCTTTTCAGGCTCTTCATGTTTTTGATCACCGTTACATTCTCCTCCTATTATTCAGACCGTTTCATGCTCCTCATATTTTTGACACTTTTTGAAGCTCTTTATATATTTCACACCTTTTCAGGCTCTTCATGTTTTTGATCACCGTTACATTCTCCTCCTATTATTCAGACCGTTTCATGCTCCTCATATTTTTGACACTTTTTGAAGCTCTTTATATATTTCACACATTTTCAGGCTCTTCATGTTTTTGAACACAGCTTCATGCTCCTCCTATTGTTCAGACCATTTCATACTCCTCATATTTTTGACAACTTTGGAAGCTCTTCATATTTTTCACACATTTTCAGGCTCTTCATATTTTTCAACACTGTTGCATGACCCTCCTATTTTTCAGACCGTTTCATGCTCCTCATATACTTGACACATTTTTAAGCTCTTCATATTTTTCACACTTTTTCAGGCTCTTCATGTTTTTCAACACCGCTTCATGCACCTCCTATTTTTCAGACCGTTTCATGCTCATCAAATTTTTGACACCTTTTGAAGCTCTTCATGTTTTTCACACCTTTTGAAGCTCTTCATATTTTTCACACCTTTTCATGCTCTTCATGTTTTTCAACACCGTTTCATGCTGCTTCTATTTTTCAGACCGTTTCATGCTCCTCATATTTTTCACACCTTTTGAAGCTCTTCATATTTTTCACACCTTTTCAGGCTCTTCATGTTTTTCTACACCACTTCAGGCTTCTCCTATTTTTCAGCCCGTTTCATGCTCCTCATGTATTTCACACCTTTTGAAGATCTTCATATTTTTCACACCTTTTCAGGCTCTTCATGTTTTTGAACACTACTTCATGCTCCTTCTATTTTTCAGAGAGTTTCCTGCTCCTCATGTATAACACACCTTTTGAAGCTCTTCATATTTTTCACACCTTTACAGGCTCTTCATGTTTTTCAACACCACTTCATGCTCCTCCTATTTTTCAGACCGTTTCTTGCTCCTCATATTTTTGACAACTTTGGAAGCTCTTCATATTTTTCACACCTTTTCAGGCTCTTCATGTTGTTCAACACCGTTGCATGCTCCTCCTATTTTTCAGACCGTTTCATGCTCCTCATATACTTGACACATTTTTAAGCTCTCCATATATTTCACACATTTTCAGGCTATTCATGTTTTTCAACACCGCTTCATGCTCCTTGTATTTGTAAGACCGTTTCATGCTCCTCATACTTTTGACACCTTTTGAAGCTCTTCATATTTCTCACACATTTTCAGGCTCTTCATGTTTTTCAACAATGCTTCATGCACCTCCTATTTTTCAGACCGTTTCATGCTCATCTCATTTTTGACACCTTTGGAAGCTTTTCATATTTTTCACACCTTTTCAGGCTCTTCATGTTTTTCAACACCACTTCATGCTCCTCCTATTTTTCAGACCGTTTCTTGCTCCTCATATTTTTGACAACTTTGGAAGCTCTTCATATTTTTCACACCTTTTCAGGCTCTTCATGTTGTTCAACACCGTTGCATGCTCCTCCTATTTTTCAGACCGTTTCATGCTCCTCATATACTTGACACATTTTTAAGCTCTCCATATATTTCACACATTTTCAGGCTATTCATGTTTTTCAACACCGCTTCATGCTCCTTGTATTTGTAAGACCGTTTCATGCTCCTCATACTTTTGACACCTTTTGAAGCTCTTCATATTTCTCACACATTTTCAGGCTCTTCATGTTTTTCAACAATGCTTCATGCACCTCCTATTTTTCAGACCGTTTCATGCTCATCTCATTTTTGACACCTTTGGAAGCTTTTCATATTTTTCACACCTTTTCAGGCTCTTCATGTTTTTGAACACCGCTTCATGCTAATCCTATTTTTCATACCATATCATGCTCCTCATATTTTTCTCACCATTTTAAGCTCTTCATATTTTTCATACCTTTTCAGGCTCTTCATGTTTTTGAACACTACTTCATGCTCCTTCTATTTTTTAAGAGAGTTTCATGCTCCTCATGTATTACACACCTTTTGAAGCTCTTCATATTTTTCACACCTTTACAGGCTCTTCACTTTTTTCCACAAAACTTCATGCTACTCCTATTTTTCAGCTCGTTTCATGCTCCTCATGAATTTCACACCTTTTGAAGCTCTTCATGTTTTTCAGACCTTTTCAGCCTCTTCATGTTTTGATCTCCGTTTCATGCTCCTCCTATTTTTCAGACCGTTTCATGCTCCTCATATTTTTGACACCTTTTGAAGCTCTTCATATTTTTCACACCTTTTCAGGCTCTTCATGTTTTTGAACACCGCCTCATGCTCCGCCTATTTTTCAGACCGTTTCATGCTCCTCATATTTTTGACACATTTTGAAGCTCTTCATATTTTTCACACCTTTTCAGGCTCTTCATGTTTTTCAACACCACTTCATGCTCCTCCTATTTTTCAGACCGTTTCATGCTCCTCATATTTTTACACCTTTTGAATTTCTTCATTTTTTTCACACCTTTTCAGGCTCTTCATGTTTTTCAACACAACTTCATGCTCCTCCTATTTTCAGACCGTTTCATACTCCTCATATTTTTCACACCTTTTGAAGCTCTTCATATTTTTCACACATTTTCAGGCTCTTCATGTTTTTGAACACACCTTCATGCTCCTCCTATTTTTCAGACCGTTTCATGCTCCTCATATTTTTGACAGCTTTGGAAGCTCTTCATATTTTTCACACCTTTTCAGACTCTTCATGTTTTTCAACACGGTTGCATGATCCTCCTATTTTTCAGACCGTTTCATGCTCCTCATATACTTGACACATTTTTAAGCTCTTCATATATTTCACACATTTTCAGGCTATTCATGTTTTTCAACACCGCTTCATGCTCCTTGAATTTTTAAGACCGTTTCATGCTCCTCATATTTTTGACACCTTTTTAAGCTCTTCATATTTCTCACACATTTTCTGGCTCTTCATGTTTTTCAACAACTCTTCATGCACCTCCAATTTTTCAGAACGTTTCATGCTCATCTCATTTTTGACACTTTTTGAAGCTCTTCATATTTTTCACACCTTCTCAGGCTCTTCATGTTTTTGAACACCGCTTCATGCTAATCATATTTTTCAAACCATATCATGCTCCTCATATTTTTCACACCTTTTAAGCTCTTAATATTTTTCACACTTTTTCAGGCTCTCCATGTTTTTCAACACCGCTTCATGCTAATCCTATTTTTCAGACCTTTTCATGCTCATCAAATTTTTGACACCTTTTGAAGCTCTTCATATTTTTCACACCTTTTGAAGCTCTTCATATTTTTCACACCATTTCAGGCTCTTCATGTTTTTCAACACCGTTTCATGCTGCTTCTATTTTTCAGACCGTTTCATGCTCCTCATATTTTTCACACCTTTTGAAGCTCTTCATATTTTTCACACCTTTTCAGGCTCTTCATGTTTTTCTACACCACTTCATGCTTCTCCTATTTTTCAGCCCGTTTCATGCTCCTCATGTATTTCACACCTTTTGAAGCTCTTCATATTGTTCACACCTTTTCAGGCTCTTCATGTTTTTGAACACCGCTTCATGCTCCTCCTATTTTTCAGACCGTTTCATGCTCCTCATATTTTTGACATCTTTTGAAGCTTTTCATATTTTTCACACCTTTTCAGGCTCTTCAAGTTTTTCAACACCACTTCATGCTCCTCATTTTTGGAGACCGTTTCATGCTCCTCATATTTTTGATACCTTTTTATGATCTTCATATTTTTCACACCTTTTCAGGCTCTTCATTTTTTCAACAACACTTCATGCTCCTCCTATTTTTCAGACCGTTTCATGCTCATCTCATTTTTGAAACCTTTTGAAGCTTTTCATATTTTTCACAACGTTTCAGGCTCTTCAAGTTTTTGAACACCGCTTCATGCTCCTCCTATTTTTCAGACCGTTTCATGCTCATCCCATTTTTGACACCTTTTGAAGCTTTTCATATTTTTCACAACTTTTCAGGCTCTTCATGTTTTTGAACACCGCTTCATGCTCCTCCTATTTTTCAGACCGTTTCATGCTCCTCATATTTTACACCTTTTGAAGCTCTTCATATTTTTCACACCTTTTCAGGCTCTTCATGTTTTTGATCACCGTTACATTCTCCTCCTATTATTCAGACCGTTTCATGCTCCTCATATTTTTGACACTTTTTGAAGCTCTTTATATATTTCACACCTTTTCAGGCTCTTCATGTTTTTGATCACCGTTACATTCTCCTCCTATTATTCAGACCGTTTCATGTTCCTCATATTTTTGACACTTTTTGAAGCTCTTTATATATTTCACACATTTTCAGGCTCTTCATGTTTTTGAACACAGCTTCATGCTCCTCCTATTTTTCAGACCGTTTCATGCTCCTCATATTTTTGACAACTTTGGAAGCTCTTCATATTTTTCACACATTTTCAGGCTCTTCATGTTTTTCAACACTGTTGCATGATCCTCCTATTTTTCAGACCGTTTCATGCTCCTCATACACTTGACACATTTTTAAACTCTTCATATATTTCACACATTTTCAGGCTATTCATGTTTTTCAACACCGCTTCATGCTCCTCCTATTTTTAAGACCGTTTCATGTTCCTCATATTTTTGACACTTTTTGAAGCTCTTTATATATTTCACACATTTTCAGGCTCTTCATGTTTTTGAACACAGCTTCATGCTCCTCCTATTTTTAAGACCGTTTCATGCTCCTCATATTTTTGACACCTTTTTAAGCTCTTCATATTTTTCACACCTTTTTAAGCTCCTCATATTTCTCACACCTTTTCAGGCTCTTCATAATTTTCAACAACGCTTCATGCACCTTCTATTTGTCAGACCGTTTCATGCTCATCTCATTTATGACACCTTTTGAATCTTTTCATATTTTTCACACCTTCTCAGGCTCTTCATGTTTTTGAACACCGCTTCATGCTAATCCTATTTTTCAAACCATATCATGCTCCTCATATTTTTCACACCTTTTAAGCTCTTCATATTTTTCACACTTTTTCAGGCTCTTCATGTTTTTCAACACTGCTTCATGCTCCTCCTATTTTTCAGACCGTTTCATGCTCATCAAATTTTTGACACCTTTTGAAGCTCTTCATATTTTTCACACCTTTTCAGGCTTTTCATGTTTTTCTACACCACTTCATGCTTCTCCTATTTTTCAGCCCGTTTCATGCTCCTCATTTATTTCACACCTTTTGAAGCTCTTCATATTTTTCACACCTTTTCAGGCTCTTCATGTTTTTCTACACCACTTCATGCTCCTCCCATTTTTCAGACCGTTTCATGCTCCTCATATTTTTGACATCTTTTGAAGCTTTTCATATTTTTCACACCTTTTCAGGCTCTTCAAGTTTTTCAACACCACTTCATGCTCCTCCTTTTTTGCAGACCGTTTCATGCTCCTCCTATTTTTGATACCTTTTGATGCTCTTCATATTTTTCACACCTTTTCAGGCTCTTCATTTTTTCAACACCGCTTCATGCTTCTCCTATTTTTCAGACCGTTTCATGCTCATCTCATTTTTGAAACCTTTTGAAGCTTTTCATATTTTTCACAACGTTTCAGGCTCTTCAAGTTTTTGAACACCGCTTCATGCTCCTCCTATTTTTCAGACCGTTTCATGCTCATCTCATTTTTGACACCTTTTGAAGCTCTTCATATTTTTCACACGTTTTCAGGCTCTTCATGTTTTTGAACACCGCTTCCTGCTCCTCCTATTTTTCAGACCGTTTCATGCTCCTCATATTTTTGACACCTTTTTAACCTCTTCATATTTCTCACACATTTTCAGGCTCTTCATGTTTTTCAACAACGCTTCATGCACCTCCTATTTTTCAGACCGTTTCATGCTCATCTCATTTTTGACACCTTTTAAAGCTTTTCATATTTTTCACACCTTTTCAGGCTCTTCATGGTTTTTAACACCGCTTCATGCTAATCCTATTTTTCAAACCATATCATGCTCCTCATATTTTTCACACCATTTTAAGCTCTTCATATTTTTCACACCTTTTCAGGCTCTTCATGTTTTTGAACACCGCTTCATGCTCCTCCTATTTTTCAGAACGTTTCATGCTCCTCATATTTCACACCTTTTGAAGCTCTTCATATTTTTCACACCTTTTCAGGCTCTTCATGTTTTTGAACACCGCTTCATGCTAATCCCATTTTTCAAACCATATCATGCTCCCCATATTTTTCACACCTTTTTAAGCTCTTCATATTTTTCACACCTTTTCAGGCTCTTCATGTTTTTGAACACTACTTCATGCTCCTTCTATTTTTCAGAGAGTTTCATGCTCCTCATGTATTACACACCTTTTGAAGCTCTTCATATTTTTCACACATTTTCAGGCTCTTCATGTTTTTCAACACCACTTCATGCTCCTACTATTTTTCAGACCGTTTCATGCTCCTCATATTTTTGACAACTTTGGAAGCTCTTCATATTTTTCACACCTTTTCAGGCTCTTCATGTTGTTCAACACCATTGCATGATCCTCCTATTTTTCAGACCGTTTCATGCTCCTCATATACTTGACACATTTTTAAGCTCTTCATATATTTCACACATTTTCAGGCTATTCATGTTTTTCAACACCGCTTCATGCTCCTTGTATTTTTAAGACCGTTTCATGCTCCTCATATTTTTGACACCTTTTTAAGCTCTTCATATTTTTCACACCTTTTTAAGCTCTTCATATTTCTCACACGTTTTCAGGCTCTTCATGTTTTTCAACAACGCTTCATCCACCTCCTATTTGTCAGACCGTTTCATATCATCTCATTTATGACACCTTTTGAATGTTTTCATATTTTTCACACCTTCTCAGGCTCTTCATGTTTTTGAACACCGCTTCATGCTAATCCTATTTTTCAAACCATATCATGCTCCTCATATTTTTCACACCTTTTAAGCTCTTCATATTTTTCACACTTTTTCAGGCTCTTCATGTTTTTCAACACCGCTTCATGCTCCTCCTATTTTTCAGACCGTTTCATGCTCATCAAATTTTTGACACCTTTTGAAGCTCTTCATATTTTTCACACCTTTTGAAGCTCTTCATATTTTTCACACCATTTCAGGCTCTTCATGTTTTTCAACACCGTTTCATGCTGCTTCTATTTTTCAGACCGTTTCATGCTCCTCATATTTTTCACACCTTTTGAAGTTCTTCATATTTTTCACACCATTTCAGGCTCTTCATGTTTTTCAACACCGTTTCATGCTGCTTCTATTTTTCAGACCGTTTCATGCTCCTCATATTTTTCACACCTTTTGAAGCTCTTCATATTTTTCACACCTTTTCAGGCTCTTCATGTTTTTCTACACCACTTCATGCTTCTCCTATTTTTCAGCCCGTTTCATGCTCCTCATTTATTTCACACCTTTTGAAGCTCTTCATATTTTTCACACCTTTTCATGCTCTTCATGCTTTTCAACACCGTTTCATGCTGCTTCTATTTTTCAGACCGTTTCATGCTCCTCATATTTTTCACACCTTTTGAAGCTCTTCATATTTTTCACACCTTTTCAGGCTCTTCATGTTTTTCTACACCACTTCAGGCTTCTCCTATTTTTCAGCCCGTTTCATGCTCCTCATGTATTTCACACCTTTTGAAGATCTTCATATTTTTCACACCTTTTCAGGCTCTTCATGTTTTTGAACACCGCTTCATGCTCCTCCTATTTTTCCGACCTTTTCATGCTCCTCATATTTTTGACATCTTTTGAAGCTTTTCATATTTTTCACACCTTTTCAGGCTCTTCAAGTTTTTCAACACCACTTCATGCTCCTCCTTTTTTGCAGACCGTTTCATGCTCCTCATATTTTTGATATCTTTTGATGATCTTCATATTTTTCACACCTTTTCAGGCTCTTCATTTTTTCAACACCACTTCATGCTCCTCCTATTTTTCAGACCGTTTCATGCTCATCTCATTTTTGAAACCTTTTGAAGCTTTTCATATTTTTCACAACGTTTCAGGCTCTTCAAGTTTTTGAACACCGCTTCATGCTCCTCCTATTTTTCAGACCGTTTCATGCTCATCTCATTTTTGACACCTTTTGAAGCTTTTCATATTTTTCAAACCTTTTCAGGCTCTTCATGTTTTTCCACACCACATCATGCTTCTCCTATTTTTCAGCAAGTTTCATGCTCCTCATGTATTTCACACCTTTTGAAGCTCTTCATATTTTTCAAAACTTTTCAGGCTCTTCCTTTTTTTTATCAGCCCTTCATGCTCCTCCTATATTTCAGACCGTTTCATGCTCCTCATATATTTCACACCTTTTGAAGCTCTTTATATTTTTCACACCTTTTCAGGATCTTCATGTTTTTGAACACCGCTTAATACTCCTCATATTTTTCAGACCGTTTCATGCTCCTCGTATTTTTGACATCTTTTGAAGCTTTTCATATTTTTCACACCTTCTCAGGCTCTTCAAGTTTTTCAACACCACTTCATGCTCCTCCGTTTTTGCAGACCGTTAGATGCTCCTCATATTTTTGATACCTTTTGATGCTCTTCATATTTTTCACACCTTTTCAGGCTCTTCATTTTTTCAACACCGCTTCATGCTCCTCCTATTTTTCAGACCGTTTCATGTTCATCTCATTTTTGACACCTCTTGAAGCATTTCATATTTTTTACAACGTTTCAGGCTCTTCAAGTTTTGAACACCGCTTCATGTTCCTCCTATTTTTCAGACCGTTTCATGCTCCTCATATTTTTGACACCTTTTGAAGCTCTTCATATTTTTCACACTTTTTCAGGCTCTTCATGTTTTTGAACACCGCTTCATGCTCCTCCTATTTTTCAGACCGTTTCATGCTCCTCATATTTTTGACACCTTTTTAACCTCTTCATATATCTCACACATTTTCAGGCTCTTCATGTTTTTCAACAATGCTTCATGCACCTCCTATTTTTCAGACCGTTTCATGCTCATCTCATTTTTGACACCTTTTAAAGCTTTTCATATTTTTCACACCTTTTCAGGCTCTTCATGGTTTTGAACACCGCTTCATGCTAATCCTATTTTTCAAACCATATCATGCTCCTCATATTTTTCACACCATTTTAAGGTCTTCATATTTTTCACACCTTTTCAGGCTCTTCATGTTTTTGAACACCGCTTCATGCTCCTCCTATTTTTCAGACCGTTTCATGCTCCTCATATTTCACACCTTTTGAAGCTCTTCATATTTTTCACACCTTTTCAGGCTCTTCATATTTTTGAACACCGCTTCATGCTAATCCCATTTTTCAAACCATATCATGCTCCTCATATTTTTCACACCTTTTTAAGCTCTTCATATTTTTCACACCTTTTCAGGCTCTTCATATTTTTGAACACTACTTCATGCTCCTTCTATTTTACAGAGAGTTTCATGCTCCACATGTATTACACACCTTTTGAAGCTCTTCATATTTTTCACACCTTTACAGGCTCTTCTTGTTTTTCCACACCACTTCATGCTTCTGCTATTTTTCAGCTCATTTCATGCTCCTCATGAATTTCACACCTTTTGAAGCTCTTCATATTTTTCACACCTTTTCAGGCTCTTCATGTATTTGATCACCGTTTCATGCTCCTCCTATTTTTCAGACCGTTTCATGCTCCTCATATTTTTGACACTTTTTGAAGCTCTTCATATTTTTCACACCTTTTCAGGCTCTTCATGTTTTTGAACACCGCCTCATGCTCCTCCTATTTTTCAGACCATTTCATGCTCCTCATATTTTTGACCCATTTTGAAGCTCTTCATATTTTTCACACCTTTTAGGCTCTTCATGTTTTTGGACAACACTTCATGCTCCTCCTGTTTTTCAGACCGTTTCCTGCTCTTCAAATTTTTACACCTTTTGAAGCTCTTCATATTTTTCACAAATTTATTGGCTCTTCATGATTTTGAAAACAGCTTCATTCTCCTCCTATTTTTCAGACCGTTTCATGCTCCTCATATTTTTCACACCTTTTCAGGCTCTTCTTGTTTTTCAACACCGTTTCATCATCCTCCTATTTTTCAGACCGTTTGATGCTCCTCATATATTTGACACATTTTTAAGCTCTTCATATATTTCACACATTTTCAGGCTATTCATGTTTTTCACCACCGCTTCATGCTCCTCCTATTTTTCAGACAGTTTCATGCTCCTCATATTTTTGACACCTTTTGAAGCTTTTCATATTTTTCACATCTTTTGAAGCTCTTTATATTTTTCACACATTTTCAGGCTCTTCATGTATTTCAACACCCCTTGTTGCTCCTCCTATTTTTCAGACCATTTCATGCTCCTCATATTTTTGACACCTTTTGAAGCTCTTCATATTTTTCACACCTTTTCAGGCTCTTCATGTTTTTGAACACTACTTCATGCTCCTTCTATTTTTCAGAGAGTTTCCTGCTCCTCATGTATTACACACCTTTTGAAGCTCTTCATATTTTTCACACCTTTACAGGCTCTTCATGTTTTTCAACACCACTTCATGCTCCTCCTATTTTTCAGACCGTTTCATGCTCCTCATATTTTTGACAACTTTGGAAGCTCTTCATATTTTTCACACGTTTTCAGGCTCTTCATGTTTTTCAAAACCGTTGCATGATCCTCCTATTTTTCAGACCGTTTCATGCTCCTCATATACTTGACACATTTTTAAGCTCTCCATATATTTCACACATTTTCAGGCTATTCATGTTTTTCAACACCGCTTCATGCTCCTTGTATTTGTAAGACCGTTTCATGCTCCTCATACTTTTGACACCTTTTTAAGCTCTTCATATTTCTCACACATTTTCAGGCTCTTCATGTTTTTCAACAACGCTTCATGCACCTCCTATTTTTGAGACCGTTTCATGCTCATCTCATTTTTGACACCTTTTGAAGCTTTTCATATTTTTCACATCTTTTCAGGCTCTTCATGTTTTTGAACACCGCTTCATGCTAATCCAATTTTTCAAACCATATCATGTTCCTCATATTTTTCACACCATTTTAAGCTCTTCATATTTTTCACATCTTTTCAGGCTCTTCATGTTTTTGAACACCGCTTCATGCTCCTCCTATTTTTCAGACCGTTTCATGCTCCTCATATTTCACACCTTTTGAAGCTCTTCATATTTTTCACACCTTTTCAGGCTCTTCATGTTTTTCCACAGCACTTCATGCTTCTCTTATTTTTCAGCCCGTTTCATGCTCCTCATGTATTTCACACCTTTTGAAGCTCTTCATATTTTTCACACCTTTTCAGGCTCTTCATGTTTTTGATCACCGTTTCATGCTCCTCCTATTTATCAGACCGTTTCATGCTCCTCATATTTTTGACACCTTTTGAAGCTCTTTATATTTTTCACAGTTTTTCAGGCTCTTCATGAATTTCAACTCCGTTTCATCTTATTCCTATTTTTCAGACCATTTAATGCTCATCTTATTTTTGAAACCTTTTGAAGCTTTTCATATTTTTCACACCTTTTCAGGCTCTTCATGTTTTTCGACACAGCTTCATGCTCCTCCTATTTTTCAGACCGTTTCATTCTCCACATATTTTTGACACCTTTTGAAGCTCTTCATATATTTCACACCTTTTTAGTCTCTTCTTTTTTTTCAACACCACTTCATGCTCCTCCTATTTTTCAGACCGTTTCATGCTCTTCTCAATTTTGACACCTTTTGAAGCTCTTCATATTTTTCACACATTTTCAGGCTCTACATGTTTTTGAACACCGCTTCATGCTCCTCCTATTTTTCAGAGAGTTTCATGCTCCTCATGTATTTCACACCTTTTGAAGCTCTTCATATTTTTCACACCTTTTCAGGCTCTTCATGTTTTTGATCAACGTTTCATGCTCCTCCTATTTTTCAGACCGTTTCATGCTCCTCATATTTATGACACCTTTTGAAACTCTTCCTATTTTTCACACCTTTTCATGCTCTTCATGTTTCTAAAACCGCTTCATGATCCTCCTATTTCAGACCGTTTCATTCTCCTCATATATTTCACACCTTTTGAAGCTCTTCATATTTTTCACAACTTTTCATGCTCTTCATGTTTCTGAAAACCGCTTCATGATGCTCCTATTTTTCAGACCGTTTCATTCTCCTCATATATTTCACACCTTTTGAAGCTCTTCATATTTTTCACACCTTTTCAGGCTCTTCATGTTTTTGAACACTGCTTCATGCTCCTCGTATTTTTCAGATCATTTCATGCTCCTCATATTTTTGACACTTTTTGAGCTCTTCATATTTTTCACCCCTTTTCAGGATCTTCATGTTTTTGAACACCGCTTCATGATCCTCCTGTTTTTCAGACCGTTTCATGCTCTTCATATATTTGAAACATTTTGAAGCTCTTCATATTTTTCACACCTTTTCAGGCTCTTCAAGTTTTTCACCACCACTTCATGCTCCTCCTATTTTTCAGACCGTTTCATGCTCATCTCATTTTTGTCACGTTTGAAGCTCTTCATATTTTTCACACCTTTTGAAGCTCTTCATATTTTTCACACGTTTTCAGGCTCTTCATGTTTTTCAAAACCGTTTCATGCTGCTTCTATTTTTCAGACCGTTTCATGCTCCTCATATTTTTGACACATTTTGAAGCTCTTCATATTTTTCACACCTTTTCAGGCTCTTCATATTTTTGAACACCATTTCAGGCTTCTCCAATTTTTCAGACCGTTTCATGCTCCTCATATTTTTGACACCTTTTGAAGCTCTTCATATTTTTCACACCTTTTCAGGCTCTTCATATTTTTGAACACAGCTTCATGCTCCTCCTATTTTTCATACCGTTTCATGCTCCTCATATTTTTGACACTTTTTGAAGCTTTTCATATTTTTCACATCTTTTCAGGCTCTTCATGTTTTCCAACACCATTTCATGATCCTCCTATTTTTCAGACCGTTTCATGCTCATCTCATTTTTGACACCTTTTGAAGCTTTTCATATTTTTCACACATTTTCATGCTCTTCATATTTTTCCACACCACTTCATGCTTCTCCTATTTTTCAGCCCGTTTCATGCTCCTCATGTATTTCACAGCTTTTTAAGCTCTTCATATTTTTCACACCTTTTCAGGCTCTTCATGTTTTTCCACAGCACTTCATGCTTCTCTTATTTTTCAGCCCGTTTCATGCTCTTCATGTATTTCACACCTTTTGAAGCTCTTCATATTTTTCACACCTTTTCAGGCTCTTCATGTTTTTGGTCACCGTTTCATGCTCCTCCTATTTTTCAGACCGTTTCATGCTCCTCATATTTTTGACACCTTTTGAAGCTCTTCATATTTTTCACACCTTTTCAGGCTCTTCATGTTTTTGAACACAGCTTCATGCTCCTCCTATTTTTCAGACCGTTTCATGCTCCTCATATTTTTGACACTTTTTGAAGCTTTTCATATTTTTCACATCTTTTCAGGCTCTTCATGTTTTTCAACTCCGTTTCATCATCCTCCTCTTTTTCACCCGTTTCATGCTCCTCATGTATTTCACACCTTTTGAAGCTCTTCATATTTTTCACAGCTTTTCAGGCTCTTCATGTTTTTCCACAGCACTTCATGCTTCTCTTATTTTTCAGCCCGTTTCATGCTCCTCATGTATTTCACACCTTTTGAAGCTCTTCATATTTTTCACACCTTTTCAGGCTCTTCATGTTTTTGATCACCGCTTCATGATCCTCCTGATTTTCAGACCGTTTCATGCTCTTCATATTTTTGAAACATTTTGAAGCTCTTCATATTTTTCACACCTTTCAGGCTCTTCATGTTTTTCACCACCACTTCATGCTCCTCCTATTTTTCAGACCGTTTCATGCTCATCTCATTTTTGTCACCTTTGAAGCTCTTTATATATTTCACACCTTTTGAAGCTCTTCATATTTTTCACACGTTTTCAGGCCCTTCATGTGTTTCAACACCGTTTCATGCTGCTTCTATTTTTCAGACCGTTTCATGCTCCTCATATTTTTGACACCTTTTGCAGCTCTTTATATTTTTCACACTATTTCAGGCTCTTCATGATTTTCAACACCGTTTCATGTTATTCCTATTTTTCAGACCGTTTAAGGCTCATCTCATTTTTGATACCTTTTGAAGCTTTTCATATTTTTCACAACTTTTCAGGCTCTTCATGTTTTTGAACACCGCTTCATGCTCCTCCTATTTTTCAGAGAGTTTCATGCTCCTCATGTATTTCATACCTTTTGAAGCTCTTCATATTTTCCACACCTTTTCAGGCTCTTTATGTGTTTGATCACCATTTCATGCTCCGTCTATTTTTCAGATCGTTTCATGCTCCTCATATTTTTGACACTTTTTGAGCTCTTCATATTTTTCACACCTTTTCAGGCTCTTCATGTTTGTGAACACCGCTTCATGCTACTCCTATTTTTCAGACCGTTTATGCTCCTCATATTTTTGACACCTTAAGAAGCTCTTCATATTTTTCACACCTTTTCAGGCTCTTCATGTTTTTGATCACCGTTTCATGCTCCTCCTATTTTTCAGACCGTTTCATGCTCCTCATATTTTTGACACCTTTTGTAGCTCTTCATATTTTTCACACCTTTTCAGGCTCTTCATGTTTTTGAACACCGCTTCATGATCCTCCTGTTTTTCAGACCGTTTCATGCTCTTCATATTTGTGAAACATTTTGAAGCTCTTCATATTTTTCACACCTTTTCAGGCTCTTCATGTTTTTCACCATCACTTCACGCTCCTCCTATATTTCAGACCGTATCATGCTCATCTCATTTTTGTCACCTTTGAAGCTCTTTATTTTTTTCACACCTTTTGAAGCTCTTCATATTTTTCACACGTTTTCATGCTCTTCATATTTTTCAACACCGTTTCATGCTGCTTCTATTTTTCAGTCCGTTTCATGCTCCTCATATTTTTCACACCTTTTGAAGCTCTTCATATTTTTCACACCTTTTCAGGATCTTCATGTTTTGGAACACAGCTTCATGCTCCTCCTATTTTTCAGATAGTTTCATGCTCATCTCATTTTAACACCTTTTGAAGCTCTTCATATTTTTGACAAATTTTGAAGGTCTTCATATTTTTCACACGTTTTCAGGCTCTTCATGATTTTCAACACCGCTTCATGCTCCTCCTATTTTTCAGACCTTTTCATGCTCATCTCTTTTTTGACACCTTTTGAAGCTCTTCATATTTTTCACACCTTTTGAAGCTCTTCATATTTTTCACATTTATGAATCTCTTCATATTTTCCACACGTTTTCAGACAATTCATGTTTTTCAACATCGCTTCATGCTCCTCCTATTTTTCAGACCGTTTCATTCTCCTCATATTTTTGACACCTTTTGAAGCTCTTCAGATATTTCACACCTTTCCAGGCTCTTCATTTTTTCAACACCACTTCATGCTCCTCCTATTTTTCAGATAGTTTCATGCTCATCTCATTTTAACACCTTTTGAAGCTCTTCATATTTTTGACAAATTTTGAAGGTCTTCATATTTTTCACACGTTTTCAGGCTCTTCATGATTTTCAACACCGCTTCATGCTCCTCCTATTTTTCAGACCTTTTCATGCTCATCTGTTTTTTGACACCTTTTGAAGCTCTTCATATTTTTCACACCTTTTGAAGCTCTTCATATTTTTCACATTTATGAATCTCTTCATATTTTCCACACGTTTTCAGACAATTCATGTTTTTCAACATCGCTTCATGCTCCTCCTATTTTTCAGACCGTTTCATTCTCCTCATATTTTTGACACCTTTTGAAGCTCTTCATATATTTCACACTTTTTCAGACTTTTCCTTTTTTTCAACACGACTTCATGCTCCTCCTATTTTTCAGACCGTTTCATGCTCATCTCATTTTGACACCGTTTGAAGCTCTTCATGTTTTTCACATCTTTTGAAGCTCTTCATATTTTTCACAACTTTTCAGGCTCTTCATGTTTTTCAACACCGCTTCATGCTGCTCATATTTTTCAGACCGTTCATGCTCCTCATATTTTTGACACCTTTTGAAGCTCTTCATTTTTTTCACACATTTTAAGGCTCTTCATGTTTTTCAACACCGCTTCATGCTCCTCCAATTTTTCAGACCATTTCATGCACCTCATATTTTTGACACCTTTTGAAGCTCTTCATATTTTTCACACATTTTCAGGCTCTTCATGTTTTTGAACACCGCTTCATGCTCCTCGATTTTTCAGACCGTTTCATGCTCCTCATATTTTTCACACCTTTTGAAGCCTTTCATATTTTTCACAACTTTTCAGGCTCTTCATGTTTTTGAACACAGCTTCATGCTCCTCCTATTTTTCAGACCGTTTCAGGCTCCTCATATTTTTCACACCTTTTGAAGCCGTTCATATTTCTCACACCTTTTCATGCTTTTCATTTTTTTCAACACTATTTGTTACTCCTCCTATTTTTTAGACCGTTTCATGCTCATCTAATTTTTGACAACTTTTGAAGCTCTTCATATTTTTCACCTTTTTGAAGCTCTTCATATTTTTACACAATTTCAGACTCTTCATGTTTTTCAACACCGCTTCATGCTCCTTCTATTTATCATACCGTTTCATACTCCTCATATTTTGACACGTTTTGAGGCTCTTCATATTTTTCACACCTTTTCAGCCTCTTCATGTTTTTGAACTCCGCTTCATGCTCCTCCTATTTTTTCGACCGTATCATGCTCCTCATATTTTTCACACCTTTTGAAGCTCTTCATATTTTTCTCACCTTTTCAGGCTCTTCATGTTTTTGAACAGCACTTCATGCTCCTCCTATTTTTCAGAGAGTTTCATGCTCCTCATGTATTTCACACCTTTTGAAGCTCTTCATATTTTTCACACCTTTTTAGGCTCTTCATGTTTTTCCACACCACTTCATGCTTCTCCTGTTTTTCATCCGTTTCATGCTCATCTCAATTTTGACACCTTTTGAAGCTTTTCATATTTTTCACAACTTTTCAGGCTCTTCATGTTTTTGAACACCGCTTCATGCTCCTCCTATTTTTCAGACCGTTTCCTGCTCCTCATATTTTTGACACCTTTTGAAGCTCTTCATATTTTTCACACCTTTTCAGACTCTTCATGTTTTTCAACACCGCTTCATGCTCCTCCTTTTTTTCAGACCGTTACATGCTCATCTCATTTTGACACCTTTTGAAGCTCTTCATGTTTCTCACATCTTTTCAACTCTTCATATTTTTCACACCTTTTCTCGCTCTTCATGTTTTTGAACACCGCTTCATGCTCCTCCTATTTTTCAGACCGTTTCCTGCTCCTCATATTTTTGACACCTTTTGAAGCTCTTCATATTTTTCACACCTTTTCAGGCTCTTCATGTTTTTCAACACCGCTTCATGCACCTCTATTTTTGAGACCGTTTCATGCTCATCTCATTTTTGACACCTTTTGAAGCTCTTCATATTTTTCACACCTTTTCAGGCTCTTCATGTTTTTGAACACCGCTTCATGCTCCTCCTATTTTTCAGACCGTATCGTGCTCCTCATATTTTTCTCACCTTTTGAAGCTCATCATATTTTTCACACCTTTTCAGGCTCTTCATATTTTTGAACACGACTTCATGCTCCTCCTATTTTTCAGACCGTTTCATGCTCCTCTCATTTTTGACACCTTTTGAAGCTTTGCATATTTTTCACAACTTTTCAGGCTCTTCATGTTTTTGAACACCGCTTCATGCTCCTCCTATTTTTCAGACCGTATCATGCTCCTCATATTTTTCACATGTTTTGAAGCTCTTCATATTTTTCACACCTTTTCAGGCTCTTCTTTTTTTTCAACACTACTTGTTGCTCCTCCTATTTTTTAGACCTTTTCATGCTCATCTAATTTTTGACACCTTTTGAAGCTCTTCATATTTTTTACACCTTTTGAAGCTCTTCATATTTTTAACATTTTTGAAGCTCTTCATAATTATCAAACGATTTCAGACTCTTCATGTTTTTCAACTCCGCTTCATGCTCCTGCTAGTTATCATACCGTTTCATACTCCTCATATTTTTGACACCTTTTGAGGGTCTTCATATTTTTCACACCTTTTCAGGCTCTTCATGTTTTTGAACTCCGCTTCATGCTCCTCCTATTTTTTCGACCGTATCATGCTCCTCATATTTTTCACACCTTTTGAAACTCTTTATATTTTTCTCACCTTTTCAGGCTCTTCATGTTTTTGAACAGCATTTCATGCTCCTCCTATTTTTTAGAAAGTTTCATGCTCCTCATGTATTTCACACCTTTTGAAGCTCTTCATATTTTTCACACCTTTTCAGGTTCTTCATGTTTTTGATCACCGTTTCATGCTCCTCCTATTTTTCAGACCCTTTCATGCTCCTCATATTTTTGACAACTTTTGAAGCTCTTCATATTTTTCACACCTTTTCAGGCTCTTCATGTTTTTCAACACCGCTTCATGCTCCTCCTATTTTTCAGATCGTTTCATGCTCCTCATATTTGACACCTTTTGAAGCTCTTCATATTTTTCACACCTTTTCAGGCTCTTCATGTTTTTGAACACTTCTTCTTGCTCCTCCTCTTTTTCAAACCCTTTCATGCTTCTCATATTTTTGACACCTTTTAAAGCTCTTCATATTTTTCACACCTTTTCAGGCTCTTCATGTTTTTCAACACCACTTCATGCTCCTCCTATTTTTGAGACCGTTTCATGCTCCTCATATTTCTGACACCTTTAGAAACTCTTCATATTTTTCACACCTTTTCAGGCTCTTCATGTTTTTTAACACCTCTTCATACTCCTCCTATTTTTCAGACCGTTTCATTCTCCTCATATTTTTGACACCTTTTCAAGCTCTTCATATATTTCACACCCTATCAGGTTCTTCATTTTTTTCAACACCACTTCATGCTCCTCCTATTTTTCAGAGCGTTTCATGCTCCTCATCTTTTTGACAGCTTTTGAAGCTCTTCATATATTTCACACATTTTCAAGCTCTTCATGTTTTTGAACTACGCTTCATACTCCTCCTATTTTTTCGACCGTATCATGCTCTTCATATTTTTCACACCCTTTGAAGCTCTTCATATTTCTCACACCTTTTCAGGCTCTTCATGTTTTTCAACACCACTTCATGCTCCTCCTATTTTTTCAGACCGTTTCATTCTCATCTCATTTTTGACACCATTCGAAGCTTTGCATATTTTTCACAACTTTTCAGGGTCTTCATGTTTTTGAACACCGCCTCATGCTCCTCCTATTTTTCAGTCCGTATCATGCTCCTCATATATTTCACACATTTTGAAGCTCTTCATATTTTTCACACCTTTTCAGGCTCTTCATATTTATGAACTCGACTTCATGCTCCTCCTATTTTTCAGACCATTTCATGGTCCTCTCATTTTTGACAACTTTTGAAGCTTTGCATATTTTTCACAACTTTTAAGGCTCTTCATATTTTTGAACACGACTTCATGCTCCTCCTATTTTTCAAACCGTATCATGCTCCTCATATTTTTCACACCTTTTGAAGCTCTTCATATTTTTCACACCTTTTCATGCTCTTCATTTTTTTCAACACTATTTGTTACTCCTCCTATTTTTTAGACCGTTTCATGCTCATCTAATTTTTGACACCTTTTGAAGCTCTTCATATTTTTTACACCTTTTGAAGCTCTTCATATTTTTAACATTTTTGAAGCTCTTCATAATTTTCAAACGATTTCAGACTCTTCATGTTTTTCAACTCCGCTTCATGCTCCTGCTAGTTATCATACCGTTTCATACTCCTCATATTTTTGACACCTTTTGAGGCTCTTCATATTTTTCACACCTTTTCAGGCTCTTCATGTTTTTGAACACCGCTTCATGCTCCTCCTATTTTTCAGACCGTTTCATGCTCCTCATGTATTTCACACCTTTTGAAGCTCTTCATATTTTTCACACCTTTTCAGGCTCTTCATGTTTTTGATTACCCTTTCATCCTCCTCCTATTTTTCAGACCGTTTCATGCTCCTCATGTTTTTCACACCTTTTGAAGCTCTTCATATTTTTCCCACCTTTTCAGGCTCTTCATGTTTTTCAACACCAGTTCATGCTCCTCCTATTTTTCAGACCATTCATGCTCCTCATATTTTTGAAACCTTTAGAAAGTATTCATATTTTTCACACCTTTTCCAGCTCTTCATGTTTTTCAACACCGCTTCATGCTCCTCCTATTTTCAGATCGTTTCGTGCTCCTCATATTTGACACCTTTTGAAGCTCTTCATATTTTTCACACCTTTTCAGGCTCTTCATGTTTTTGAACATTTCTTCTTGCTCCTCCTCTTTTTCAAACCCTTTCATGCTTCTCATATTTTTGACACCTTTTAAAGCTCTTCATATTTTTCACACCTTTTCAGGCTCTTCATGTTTTTCAACACCACTTCATGCTCCTCCTATTTTTGAGACCGTTTCATGCTCCTCATATTTCTGACACCTTTAGAAACTCTTCATATTTTTCACACCTTTTCAGGCTCTTCATGTTTTTTAACACCTCTTCATACTCCTCCTATTTTTCAGACGGTTTCATTCTCCTCATATTTTTGACACCTTTTCAAGCTCTTCATATATTTCACACCTTTTCAGGTTTTTCATTTTTTTCAACACCACTTCATGCTCCTCCTATTTTTCAGAGCGTTTCATGCTCCTCCTCTTTTTGACAGCTTTTGAAGCTCTTCATATATTTCACACATTTTCAGGCTCTTCATATTTTTCCACACCACTTCATGCTTCTCCTATTTTTCAGCCCGTTTCATGCTCCTCATGTATTTCACACCTTTTGAAGCTCTTCATATTTTTCACAGCTTTTCAGGCTCTTCATGTTTTTCCACAGCACTTCATGCTTCTCTTATTTTTCAGCCCGTTTCATGCTCCTCATGTATTTCACACCTTTTGAAGCTCTTCATATTTTTTACACCTTTTCAGGCTCTTCATGTTTTTGATCACCGTTTCATGCTCCTCCTATTTTTCAGACCGTTTCATGCTCCTCATATTTTTGACACCTTTTGAAGCTCTTCATATTTTTCACACCTTTTCAGGCTCTTCATGTTTTTGTACACCGCTTCATGATCCTCCTGATTTTCAGTCCGTTTCATGCTCTTCATATTTTTGAAACATTTTGAAGCTCTTCATATTTTTCACACCTTTTCAGGCTCTTCATGTTTTTCAACACCGCTTCATGCTCCTCCTTTTTTCAAACCGTATCATGCTCCTCATATTTTCGACACCTTTAGAAACTCTTCATATTTTTCACACCTTTTCAGTCTCTTCATGTTTTTTATCACTGCTTCATGCTCGTCCTATTTTTCAGAAAGTTTCATGCTCCTCATATTTTTGACACCTTTTGAAGGTCTTCATATTTTTCACACATTTTCAGGCTCTTCATTTTTTCAACACTACTTGTTGCTCCTCCTATTTTTTAGAACTTTTCATACTCATCTAATTTTTGACACATTTTGAGGCACTTCATATTTTTTACACCTTTTGAAGCTCTTCATATTTTTCACATTTTTGAAGCTCTTCATATTTTTCACACGATTTCAGACCCTTCATGTTTTTCAAAACCGCTTCATGCTCCTGCTATTTATCATACCGTTTCATACTCCTCATATTTTTGACACGTTTTGAGGCTCTTCATATTTTTCACACCTTTTCAGGCTCTTCATGTTTTTGAACACAGCTTCATGCTCCTCCTATTTTTTCTACCGTATCATGCTCCTCATATTTTTCACACGTTTTGAAGCTCTTCATATTTTTCACACCTTTTCAGGCTCTTCATGTTTTTGAACAGCACTTCATGCTCCTCCTATTTTTCAGACCGTTTCATGCTCCTCATATTTTTGACACCTTTTGAAGCTCTTCATATTTTCCACACCTTTTCAGGCTCTTCATGTTTTTCAACACCGCTTCATGCTCCTCCGATTTTTCAGACCGTTTCATGCTCCTCATATTTTTGACACCTTTTGAAGGTCTTCATATTTTTCACACCTTTTCAGGCTCTTCATGTTTTTCAACACCACTTCATGCTCCTCCTATTTTTGAGACCGTTTCATGCTCCTCATATTTCTGACACCTTTAGAAACTCTTCATATTTTTCACACCTTTTCAGGCTCTTCATGTTTTTTAACACCTCTTCATACTCCTCCTATTTTTCAGACCGTTTCATTCTCCTCATATTTTTGACACCTTTTCAAGCTCTTCATATATTTCACACCCTATCAGGTTCTTCATTTTTTTCAACACCACTTCATGCTCCTCCTATTTTTCAGAGCGTTTCATGCTCCTCATCTTTTTGACAGCTTTTGAAGCTCTTCATATATTTCACACATTTTCAAGCTCTTCATGTTTTTGAACTACGCTTCATACTCCTCCTATTTTTTCGACCGTATCATGCTCTTCATATTTTTCACACCCTTTGAAGCTCTTCATATTTCTCACACCTTTTCAGGCTCTTCATGTTTTTCAACACCACTTCATGCTCCTCCTATTTTTTCAGACCGTTTCATTCTCATCTCATTTTTGACACCATTCGAAGCTTTGCATATTTTTCACAACTTTTCAGGGTCTTCATGTTTTTGAACACCGCCTCATGCTCCTCCTATTTTTCAGTCCGTATCATGCTCCTCATATATTTCACACATTTTGAAGCTCTTCATATTTTTCACACCTTTTCAGGCTCTTCATATTTATGAACTCGACTTCATGCTCCTCCTATTTTTCAGACCATTTCATGGTCCTCTCATTTTTGACAACTTTTGAAGCTTTGCATATTTTTCACAACTTTTAAGGCTCTTCATATTTTTGAACACGACTTCATGCTCCTCCTATTTTTCAAACCGTATCATGCTCCTCATATTTTTCACACCTTTTGAAGCTCTTCATATTTTTCACACCTTTTCATGCTCTTCATTTTTTTCAACACTATTTGTTACTCCTCCTATTTTTTAGACCGTTTCATGCTCATCTAATTTTTGACACCTTTTGAAGCTCTTCATATTTTTTACACCTTTTGAAGCTCTTCATATTTTTAACATTTTTGAAGCTCTTCATAATTTTCAAACGATTTCAGACTCTTCATGTTTTTCAACTCCGCTTCATGCTCCTGCTAGTTATCATACCGTTTCATACTCCTCATATTTTTGACACCTTTTGAGGCTCTTCATATTTTTCACACCTTTTCAGGCTCTTCATGTTTTTGAACACCGCTTCATGCTCCTCCTATTTTTCAGACCGTTTCATGCTCCTCATGTATTTCACACCTTTTGAAGCTCTTCATATTTTTCACACCTTTTCAGGCTCTTCATGTTTTTGATTACCCTTTCATCCTCCTCCTATTTTTCAGACCGTTTCATGCTCCTCATGTTTTTCACACCTTTTGAAGCTCTTCATATTTTTCCCACCTTTTCAGGCTCTTCATGTTTTTCAACACCAGTTCATGCTCCTCCTATTTTTCAGACCATTCATGCTCCTCATATTTTTGAAACCTTTAGAAAGTATTCATATTTTTCACACCTTTTCCAGCTCTTCATGTTTTGCAACACCGCTTCATGCTCCTCCTATTTTCAGATCGTTTCATGCTCCTCATATTTGACACCTTTTGAAGCTCTTCATATTTTTCACACCTTTTCAGGCTCTTCATGTTTTTGAACATTTCTTCTTGCTCCTCCTCTTTTTCAAACCCTTTCATGCTTCTCATATTTTTGACACCTTTTAAAGCTCTTCATATTTTTCACACCTTTTCAGGCTCTTCATGTTTTTCAAGACCACTTCATGCTCCTCCTATTTTTGAGACCGTTTCATGCTCCTCATATTTCTGACACCTTTAGAAACTCTTCATATTTTTCACACCTTTTCAGGCTCTTCATGTTTTTTAACACCTCTTCATACTCCTCCTATTTTTCAGACCGTTTCATTCTCCTCATATTTTTGACACCTTTTCAAGCTCTTCATATTTTTTACACCTTTTGAAGCTCTTCATATTTTTAACATTTTTGAAGCTCTTCATAATTTTCAAACGATTTCAGACTCTTCATGTTTTTCAACTCCGCTTCATGCTCCTGCTAGTTATCATACCGTTTCATACTCCTCATATTTTTGACACCTTTTGAGGCTCTTCATATTTTTCACACCTTTTCAGGCTCTTCATGTTTTTGAACACCGCTTCATGCTCCTCCTATTTTTCAGCCCGTTTCATGCTCCTCATGTATTTCACACCTTTTGAAGCTCTTCATATTTTTCACACCTTTTCAGGCTCTTCATGTTTTTGATCACCGTTTCATGCTCCTCCTATTTTTCAGACCGTTTCATGCTCCTCATATTTTTGACACCTTTTGAAGCTCTTCATATTTTTCACACCTTTTCAGGCTCTTCATGTTTTTGTACACCGCTTCATGATCCTCCTGATTTTCAGTCCGTTTCATGCTCTTCATATTTTTGAAACATTTTGAAGCTCTTCATATTTTTCACACCTTTTCAGGCTCTTCATGTTTTTCAACACCGCTTCATGCTCCTCCTTTTTTCAAACCGTATCATGCTCCTCATATTTTCGACACCTTTAGAAACTCTTCATATTTTTCACACCTTTTCAGGCTCTTCATGTTTTTTATCACTGCTTCATGCTCGTCCTATTTTTCAGAAAGTTTCATGCTCCTCATATTTTTGACACCTTTTGACGGTCTTCATATTTTTCACACATTTTCAGGCTCTTCATTTTTTCAACACTACTTGTTGCTCCTCCTATTTTTTAGAACTTTTCATACTCATCTAATTTTTGACACATTTTGAGGCACTTCATATTTTTTACACCTTTTGAAGCTCTTCATATTTTTCACATTTTTGAAGCTCTTCATATTTTTCACACGATTTCAGACCCTTCATGTTTTTCAAAACCGCTTCATGCTCGTCCTATTTTTCAGACCGTTTCATGCTCCTCATATTTTTGACACCTTTTGAAGGTCTTCATATTTTTCACACCTTTTCAGGCTCTTCATGTTTTTCAACACCACTTCATGCTCCTCCTATTTTTGAGACCGTTTCATGCTCCTCATATTTCTGACACCTTTAGAAACTCTTCATATTTTTCACACCTTTTCAGGCTCTTCATGTTTTTTAACACCTCTTCATACTCCTCCTATTTTTCAGACCGTTTCATTCTCCTCATATTTTTGACACCTTTTCAAGCTCTTCATATATTTCACACCCTATCAGGTTCTTCATTTTTTTCAACACCACTTCATGCTCCTCCTATTTTTCAGAGCGTTTCATGCTCCTCATCTTTTTGACAGCTTTTGAAGCTCTTCATATATTTCACACATTTTCAAGCTCTTCATGTTTTTGAACTACGCTTCATACTCCTCCTATTTTTTCGACCGTATCATGCTCTTCATATTTTTCACACCCTTTGAAGCTCTTCATATTTCTCACACCTTTTCAGGCTCTTCATGTTTTTCAACACCACTTCATGCTCCTCCTATTTTTTCAGACCGTTTCATTCTCATCTCATTTTTGACACCATTCGAAGCTTTGCATATTTTTCACAACTTTTCAGGGTCTTCATGTTTTTGAACACCGCCTCATGCTCCTCCTATTTTTCAGTCCGTATCATGCTCCTCATATATTTCACACATTTTGAAGCTCTTCATATTTTTCACACCTTTTCAGGCTCTTCATATTTATGAACTCGACTTCATGCTCCTCCTATTTTTCAGACCATTTCATGGTCCTCTCATTTTTGACAACTTTTGAAGCTTTGCATATTTTTCACAACTTTTAAGGCTCTTCATATTTTTGAACACGACTTCATGCTCCTCCTATTTTTCAAACCGTATCATGCTCCTCATATTTTTCACACCTTTTGAAGCTCTTCATATTTTTCACACCTTTTCATGCTCTTCATTTTTTTCAACACTATTTGTTACTCCTCCTATTTTTTAGACCGTTTCATGCTCATCTAATTTTTGACACCTTTTGAAGCTCTTCATATTTTTTACACCTTTTGAAGCTCTTCATATTTTTAACATTTTTGAAGCTCTTCATAATTTTCAAACGATTTCAGACTCTTCATGTTTTTCAACTCCGCTTCATGCTCCTGCTAGTTATCATACCGTTTCATACTCCTCATATTTTTGACACCTTTTGAGGCTCTTCATATTTTTCACACCTTTTCAGGCTCTTCATGTTTTTGAACACCGCTTCATGCTCCTCCTATTTTTCAGACCGTTTCATGCTCCTCATGTATTTCACACCTTTTGAAGCTCTTCATATTTTTCACACCTTTTCAGGCTCTTCATGTTTTTGATTACCCTTTCATCCTCCTCCTATTTTTCAGACCGTTTCATGCTCCTCATGTTTTTCACACCTTTTGAAGCTCTTCATATTTTTCCCACCTTTTCAGGCTCTTCATGTTTTTCAACACCAGTTCATGCTCCTCCTATTTTTCAGACCATTCATGCTCCTCATATTTTTGAAACCTTTAGAAAGTATTCATATTTTTCACACCTTTTCCAGCTCTTCATGTTTTTCAACACCGCTTCATGCTCCTCCTATTTTCAGATGGTTTCATGCTCCTCATATTTGACACCTTTTGAAGCTCTTCATATTTTTCACACCTTTTCAGGCTCTTCATGTTTTTGAACATTTCTTCTTGCTCCTCCTCTTTTTCAAACCCTTTCATGCTTCTCATATTTTTGACACCTTTTAAAGCTCTTCATATTTTTCACACCTTTTCAGGCTCTTCATGTTTTTCAACACCACTTCATGCTCCTCCTATTTCTGAGACCGTTTCATGCTCCTCATATTTCTGACACCTTTAGAAACTCTTCATATTTTTCACACCTTTTCAGGCTCTTCATGTTTTTCAACACCACTTCATACTCCTCCTATTTTTCAGACCGTTTCATTCTCCTCATATTTTTGACACCTTTTCAAGCTCTTCATATATTTCACACCTTTTCAGGTTTTTCATTTTTTTCAACACCACTTCATGCTCCTCCTATTTTTCAGAGCGTTTCATGCTCCTCCTCTTTTTGACAGCTTTTGAAGCTCTTCATATATTTCACACATTTTCAGGCTCTTCATATTTTTCCACACCACTTCATGCTTCTCCTATTTTTCAGCCCGTTTCATGCTCCTCATGTATTTCACACCGTTTGAAGCTCTTCATATTTTTCACAGCTTTTCAGGCTCTTCATGTTTTTCCACAGCACTTCATGCTTCTCTTATTTTTCAGCCCGTTTCATGCTCCTCATGTATTTCACACCTTTTGAAGCTCTTCATATTTTTCACACCTTTTCAGGCTCTTCATGTTTTTGATCACCGTTTCATGCTCCTCCTATTTTTCAGACCGTTTCATGCTCCTCATATTTTTGACACCTTTTGAAGCTCTTCATATTTTTCACACCTTTTCAGGCTCTTCATGTTTTTGTACACCGCTTCATGATCCTCCTGATTTTCAGTCCGTTTCATGCTCTTCATATTTTTGAAACATTTTGAAGCTCTTCATATTTTTCACACCTTTTCAGGCTCTTCATGTTTTTCAACACCGCTTCATGCTCCTCCTTTTTTCAAACCGTATCATGCTCCTCATATTTTTGACACCTTTAGAAACTCTTCATATTTTTCACACCTTTTCAGGCTCTTCATGTTTTTTATCACTGCTTCATGCTCGTCCTATTTTTCAGAAAGTTTCATGCTCCTCATATTTTTGACACCTTTTGAAGGTCTTCATATTTTTCACACATTTTCAGGCTCTTCATTTTTTCAACACTACTTGTTGCTCCTCCTATTTTTTAGAACTTTTCATACTCATCTAATTTTTGACACATTTTGAGGCACTTCATATTTTTTACACCTTTTGAAGCTCTTCATATTTTTCACATTTTTGAAGCTCTTCATATTTTTCACACGTTTTCAGACCCTTCATGTTTTTCAAAACCGCTTCATGCTCCTGCTATTTATCATACCGTTTCATACTCCTCATATTTTTGACACGTTTTGAGGCTCTTCATATTTTTCACACCTTTTCAGGCTCTTCATGTTTTTGAACACAGCTTCATGCTCCTCCTATTTTTTCTACCGTATCATGCTCCTCATATTTTTCACACGTTTTGAAGCTCTTCATATTTTTCACACCTTTTCAGGCTCTTCATGTTTTTGAACAGCACTTCATGCTCCTCCTATTTTTCAGACCGTTTCATGCTCCTCATATTTTTGACACCTTTTGAAGCTCTTCATATTTTCCACACCTTTTCAGGCTCTTCATGTTTTTCAACACCGCTTCATGCTCCTCCGATTTTTCAGACCGTTTCATGCTCCTCATATTTTTGACACCTTTTGAAGGTCTTCATATTTTTCACACCTTTTCAGGCTCTTCATGTTTTTCAACACCACTTCATGCTCCTCCTTTTTTTCAGACCGTTTCAGGCTCCTCATATTTTTCACACCTTTTGAAGCCGTTCATATTTCTCACACCTTTTCATGCTCTTCATTTTTTTCAACACTATTTGTTACTCCTCCTATTTTTTAGACCGTTTCATGCTCATCTAATTTTTGACAACTTTTGAAGCTCTTCATATTTTTCACACAATTTCAGACTCTTCATGTTTTTCAACACCGCTTCATGCTCCTTCTATTTATCATACCGTTTCATACTCCTCATATTTTGACACGTTTTGAGGCTCTTCATATTTTTCACACCTTTTCAGGCTCTTCATGTTTTTGAACTCCGCTTCATGCTCCTCCTATTTTTTCGACCGTATCATGCTCCTCATATTTTTCACACCTTTTGAAGCTCTTCATATTTTTCTCACCTTTTCAGGCTCTTCATGTTTTTGAACAGCACTTCATGCTCCTCCTATTTTTCAGAGAGTTTCATGCTCCTCATGTATTTCACACCTTTTGAAGCTCTTCATATTTTTCACACCTTTTTAGGCTCTTCATGTTTTTCCACACCACTTCATGCTTCTCCTATTTTTCATCCGTTTCATGCTCATCTCAATTTTGACACCTTTTTAAGCTTTTCATATTTTTCACACCTTTTCAGACTCTTCATGTTTTTCAACACCGCTTCATGCTCCTTCTTTTTTTCAGACCGTTACATGCTCATCTCATTTTGACACCTTTTGAAGCTCTTCATGTTTTTCACATCTTTTGCAACTCTTCATATTTTTCACACCTTTTCTCGCTCTTCATGTTTTTGAACACCGCTTCATGCTCCTCCTATTTTTCATACCGTTTCCTGCTCCTCATATTTTTGACACCTTTTGAAGCTCTTCATATTTTTCACACCTTTTCAGGCTCTTCATGTTTTTCAACACCGCTTCATGCACCTCTATTTTTCAGACCGTTTCATGCTCATCTCATTTTTGACACCTTTTGAAGCTCTTCATATTTTTCACACCTTTTCAGGCTCTTCATGTTTTTGAACACCGCTTCACGCTCCTCCTATTTTTCAGACCGTATCATGCTCCTCATATTTTTCACATGTTTTGAAGCTCTTCATATTTTTCACACCTTTTCAGGCTCTTCTTTTTTTTCAACACTACTTGTTGCTCCTCCTATTTTTTAGACCTTTTCATGCTCATCTAATTTTTGACACCTTTTGAAGCTCTTCATATTTTTTACACCTTTTGAAGCTCTTCATATTTTTAACATTTTTGAAGCTCTTCATAATTTTCAAACGATTTCAGACTCTTCATGTTTTTCAACTCCGCTTCATGCTCCTGCTATTTATCATACCGTTTCATACTCCTCATATTTTTGACACCTTTTGAGGGTCTTCATATTTTTCACACCTTTTCAGGCTCTTCATGTTTTTGAACTCCGCTTCATGCTCCTCCTATTTTTTCGACCGTATCATGCTCCTCATATTTTTCACACCTTTTGAAACTCTTTATATTTTTCTCACCTTTTCAGGCTCTTCATGTTTTTGAACAGCATTTCATGCTCCTCCTATTTTTTAGAAAGTTTCATGCTCCTCATGTATTTCACACCTTTTGAAGCTCTTCATATTTTTCACACCTTTTCAGGTTCTTCATGTTTTTGATCACCGTTTCATGCTCCTCCTATTTTTCAGACCCTTTCATGCTCCTCATATTTTTGACAACTTTTGAAGCTCTTCATATTTTTCACACCTTTTCAGGCTTTTCATGTTTTTGAACACCGCTTCATGTTCCTCCTATTTTTCAGACCGTTTCATGCTCCTCATATTTTTGACACCTTTTGAAGCTCTTCATATAATATTTCACACCTTTTCAGGCTCTTCATATTTTTGAACACCGCTTCATGCTCCTCCTACTTTCAGACCGTTTCATGCTCCTCTCATTTTTGACACCTTTTGAAGCTTTTCATTTCTTTACACAACATTTCAGGCTCTTCATGTTTTTGAACACTGCTTCATGCTCCTCCTATTTTTCAGACCGTATCATGCTCCTCATATTTTTCACACATTTTGAAGCTCTTCATATTTTTCACACCTTTTCAGGCTCTTCATTTTTTTCAAGACTACATGTTGCTCCTCCTATTTTTTAGACCTTTTCATGCTCATCTAATTTTTGACACTTTTGAAGCTCTTCATATTTTTCACACCTTTTGAAGCTCTTCATATTTTTCACATTTTTGAAGCTCTTCATATTTTTCACACGATTTCAGACTCTTCATGTTTTTCAACACCGCTTCATGCTCCTGCTATTTATCATACCGTTGCATACTCCCCATATTTTTGACATGTTTTGAGGCTCTTCATATATTTCACACCTTTTCAGGGTCTTCATGTTTTTGAACTACGCTTCATACTCCTCCTATTTTTTCGACCATATCATGCTCCTCATATTTTTCACACCTTTTGAAGCTCTTCATATTTTTCTCACCTTTTCAGGCTCTTCATGATTTTCATCACCGCTTCATGCTCCTCCTATTTTTCAGACCGTTTCATGCTCACTTCATTTGTGACACCTTTTGAAGCTCTTCATATTTTTCACACCTTTTCAGGCTCTTCATATTTTTGAACACCGCTTCATGCTCCTCCTATTTTTCAGATCGTTTCCTGCTCCTCATAATTTTGACACCTTTGAAGCTCTTCATATTTTTCACACCTATTCAGGCTCTTCATGTTTTTGAACACCACTTCATGCTCCGCCTATTTTTCAGACCGTATCATGCTCCTCATATTTTTCCCACCTTTTGACGCTCTTCATATTTTTCACACCTTTTCAGGCTCTTCATATTTTTGAACACGACTTCATGCTCCTCCTATTTTTCAGACCGTATCATGCTCCTCATATTTTTCCCACCTTTTGACGCTCTTCATATTTTTCACACCTTTTCAGGCTCTTCATGTTTTTGAACACCGCTTCACGCTCCTCCTATTTTTCAGACCGTATCGTGCTCCTCATATTTTTCTCACCTTTTGAAGCTCATCATATTTTTCACACCTTTTCAGGCTCTTCATATTTTTGAACACGACTTCATGCTCCTCCTATTTTTCAGACCGTTTCATGCTCCTCTCATTTTTGACACCTTTTGAAGCTTTGCATATTTTTCACAACTTTTCAGGCTCTTCATGTTTTTGAACACCGCTTCATGCTCCTCCTATTTTTCAGACCGTATCATGCTCCTCATATTTTTCACACCTTTTGAAGCTCTTCATATTTTTCACACCTTTTCAGGCTCTTCTTTTTTTTCAACACTACTTGGTGCTCCTCCTATTTTTTAGACCTTTTCATGCTCATCTAATTTTTGACACCTTTTGAAGCTCTTCATATTTTTTACACCTTTTGAAGCTCTTCATATTTTTAACATTTTTGAAGCTCTTCATAATTTTCCAACGATTTCAGACTCTTCATGTTTTTCAACTCCGCTTCATGCTCCTGCTAGTTATCATACCGTTTCATACTCCTCATATTTTTGACACCTTTTGAGGGTCTTCATATTTTTCACACCTTTTCAGGCTCTTCATGTTTTTGAACTCCGCTTCATGCTCCTCCTATTTTTTCGACCGTATCATGCTCCTCATATTTTTCACACCTTTTGAAACTCTTTATATTTTTCTCACCTTTTCAGGCTCTTCATGTTTTTGAACAGCATTTCATGCTCCTCCTATTTTTTAGAAAGTTTCATGCTCCTCATGTATTTCACACCTTTTGAAGCTCTTCATATTTTTCACACCTTTTCAGGTTCTTCATGTTTTTGATCACCGTTTCATGCTCCTCCTATTTTTCAGACCCTTTCATGCTCCTCATATTTTTGACAACTTTTGAAGCTCTTCATATTTTTCACACCTTTTCAGGCTTTTCATGTTTTTGAACACCGCTTCATGTTCCTCCTATTTTTCAGACCGTTTCATGCTCCTCATATTTTTGACACCTTTTGAAGCTCTTCATATAATATTTCACACCTTTTCAGGCTCTTCATATTTTTGAACACCGCTTCATGCTCCTCCTACTTTCAGACCGTTTCATGCTCCTCTCATTTTTGACACCTTTTGAAGCTTTGCATTTCTTTACACAACTTTTCAGGCTCTTCATGTTTTTGAACACTGCTTCATGCTCCTCCTATTTTTCAGACCGTATCATGCTCCTCATATTTTTCACACATTTTGAAGCTCTTCATATCTTTCACACCTTTTCAGGCTCTTCATTTTTTTCAAGACTACATGTTGCTCCTCCTATTTTTTAGACCTTTTCATGCTCATCTAATTTTTGACACTTTTGAAGCTCTTCATATTTTTCACAACTTTTGAAGCTCTTCATATTTTTCACATTTTTGAAGCTCTTCATATTTTTCACACGATTTCAGACTCTTCATGTTTTTCAACACCGCTTCATGCTCCTGCTATTTATCATACCGTTGCATACTCCCCATATTTTTGACATGTTTTGAGGCTCATCATATATTTCACACCTTTTCAGGGTCTTCATGTTTTTGAACTACGCTTCATACTCCTCCTATTTTTTCGACCATATCATGCTCCTCATATTTTTCACACCTTTTGAAGCTCTTCATATTTTTCTCACCTTTTCAGGCTCTTCATGATTTTCATCACCGCTTCATGCTCCTCCTATTTTTCAGACCGTTTCATGCTCACTTCATTTGTGACACCTTTTGAAGCTCTTCATATTTTTCACACCTTTTCAGGCTCTTCATGTTTTTGAACACCGCTTCATGCTCCTCCTATTTTTCAGATCGTTTCCTGCTCCTCATAATTTTGACACCTTTGAAGCTCTTCATATTTTTCACACCTATTCAGGCTCTTCATGTTTTTGAACACCATTTCATGCTCTGCCTATTTTTCAGACCGTATCATGCTCCTCATATTTTTCCCACCTTTTGACGCTCTTCATATTTTTCACACCTTTTCAGGCTCTTCATATTTTTGAACACGACTTCATGCTCCTCCTATTTTTCAGACCGTATCATGCTCCTCATATTTTTCCCACCTTTTGACGCTCTTCATATTTTTCACACCTTTTCAGGCTCTTCATGTTTTTGAACACCGCTTCACGCTCCTCCTATTTTTCAGACCGTATCGTGCTCCTCATATTTTTCTCACCTTTTGAAGCTCATCATATTTTTCACACCTTTTCAGGCTCTTCATATTTTTGAACACGACTTCATGCTCCTCCTATTTTTCAGACCGTTTCATGCTCCTCTCATTTTTGACACCTTTTGAAGCTTTGCATATTTTTCACAACTTTTCAGGCTCTTCATGTTTTTGAACACCGCTTCATGCTCCTCCTATTTTTCAGACCGTATCATGCTCCTCATATTTTTCACACCTTTTGAAGCTCTTCATATTTTTCACACCTTTTCAGGCTCTTCTTTTTTTTCAACACTACTTGTTGCTCCTCCTATTTTTTAGACCATTTCATGCTCCTCACCTTTACACACCTGTTGAAGCTCTTCATATTTTTCACACCTATTCAGGGTCTTCATATTTTTCAACACCGCTTCATGCTCCTCCTATTTTTCAGACCATTTCATGCTCCTCGTATTTCTGACACCTTTTGAAGCTCTCCATATTTTTCACATATTTTCAGGCTCATCATGCTTTTCAACACCGTTTCATGCTCCTCCTATTTTGAGACTGTTTCATGCTCCTCTTATTTTTGACACCTTTAGAAGCTCTTAATATATTTCACACCTTTTAAGGCTCTTCATGTTTTTGAACAACGCTTCATGCTCCTCCTATATTTCACACCTTTTGAAGCTCTTCATATATTTCACACCTTTTCAGACTCTTCATATTTTTCAACATCGCTTCATACTCCTCCTATTTTTCAGACCGTTTCATGCTCCTCATATATTTGACACCTTTTGAAGCTCTTCATATTTTTCACACCTTTTGAAGCTCTTCATATTTTTCACACCTTTTGAAGCTCTTCATATTTTACACATATTTTCACCCTCTTCATGTTTTTCAACACCTTTTCATGCTCCTCCTATTTTTCGGACCGTTTCATTCTCTTCATATTTTTGACACTTTTTGAAGCTCTTCATATTTTTCACACTTGTTCAGGCTCTTCATCTTTTTCAACACCGTTTCATGCTCCTCATATTTTTCAGACCGTTTCATTCTCCTCATATTTATGTCAACTTTTGAAACTCTTCATTTTCTTCACACCTTTTCATGCTCTTCATGTTTTTGAACACTGCTTCATGCTCCTCCTAGGTTTCAGACCGTTTCATGCTCCTCATATTTTTGAAACCTTTTGAAGTTCTTCATATATTTCACACCTTTTCAGGCTCTTCATATTTTTAAACACCTCTTCATTCTTCTCCTGTTTTTCAGACCATTTCATGCTCCTCATATTTTTCACACTTTTTGAAGCTCTTCATATTTTTCACACTTTTTGAAGCTCTTCATACTTTTCACACCTGTCAGGCTCTTCATGTTTTTGAACATCGCTTCCTGCTCCACCTATTTTTCAGATCGTTTCATGCTCCTCATATTTTTCACACTTTTTGAAGCTCTTCATATTTTTCACACTTTTTCAGGCTCTTCATGTTTTTGAACATCGTTTCATGCTCCTCCTTTTATTCAGACCGTTTCATGCTCCTCATATTTTTGACACCTTTTGAACCTCTTCATATTTTTTACACCTATTCAGGGTCTTCATATTTTTCAACACCGCTTCATGCTCCTCCTATTTTTCAGACCGTTTCATGCTCCTCATATTTTTGACACGTTTTGAAGCTCTTCATTTATTTCACACCTTTTCAGGCTCTTCATGTTTTTCAACATCACTTCATGCTCTTCGTATTTTTCAGACCGTTTCATGCTTCTCAAATTTTTGACACCTTTTGAAGCTCTTCATATTTTTCACACCTTTTCATGTTCTTCATTTTTGTCAACAAAGCTTCATGCTCCTCCTATTTTTCAAACCGTTTCATGCTCCTCATCTTTTACACACCTGTTGAAGCTCTTCATATTTTTCACACCATTTCAGGCTCTTCTTGTTTTTCAACACCATTTCAAGCTCCTCCTATTTTTCAGTCTGTTTCATGCTCCTCATATTTCTGACAGCTTTGGAAGCTCTTCATATATTTCACACCTTTTCAGCCTCTTCATGTTTTTGAACACCGCTTCATGTTCCTCCTATTTTTCACACCTTTTGAAGATCTTCATATATTTCACACCTTTTCAAGCTCTTCATGTTTTTGAACACCGCTTCATGCTCCTCATATTTTTCACACCTTTTAAAGCTCTTAATATTTTTCACACATTTTCAGGCTCTACATGTTTTTGAACACCGTTTAATGCTCTTCCTATTTTTCAGACCGTTTCATGCTCCTCATATTTTTCACACCTTTTGAAGCTCTTCATATATTTCTCACCTTGTCCTGTTCTTCAGGTTTTTCAACACCGTTTCATGCTCCTCCTATTTTTCAGACCGTTTCATGATCCTCATATTTCTGACACATTTTGAAGCTCTTCATATATTTCACACATTTTCAGACTCTTCATGTTTTTCAACATCGCTTCATCCTCCTCCAATTTTTCAGACCGTGTCATGCTCCTCATATTTTTGACACCTTTTGAAGCTCTTCATATATTTCACACCTTTTGAAGCTCTTCATATTTTTCACAAGTTTTAAGGCTGTTCATGTTTTTCAACACCGTTTCATGCTCCTCCTATTTTTCAGACCGTTTCATGCTCCTCATATTTCTGACACCTTTTGAAGCTCTCCATGTTTTTCACATATTTTCAGGCTCTTCATGCTTTTCAACACCATTTCATGCTCCTCCTATTTTGAGACTGTTTCATGCTCCTCTTATTTTTGACACCTTTAGAAGCTCTTAATATATTTCACACCTTTTAAGGCTCTTCATGTTTTTGAACAACGCTTCATGCTCCTCCTATATTTCACACCTTTTGAAGCTCTTCATATATTTCACACTTTTCAGACTCTTCATGTTTTTCAACATCGCTTCATACTCCTCCTATTTTTCAGACCCTTTCATGCTCCTCGTATTTCTGACACCTTTTGAAGCTCTCCATATTTTTCACATATTTTCAGGCTCTTCATGCTTTTCAACACCGTTTCATGCTCCTCCTATTTTGAGACTGTTTCATGCTCCTCTTATTTTTGACACCTTTAGAAGCTCTTAATATATTTCACACCTTTTAAGGCTCTTCATGTTTTTGAACAACGCTTCATGCTCCTCCTATATTTCACACCTTTTGAAGCTCTTCATATATTTCACACCTTTTCAGACTCTTCATGTTTTTCAACATCGCTTCATACTCCTCCTATTTTTCAGACCGTTTCATGCTCCTCATATATTTGACACCTTTTGAAGCTCTTCATATTTTTCACACCTTTTGAAGCTCTTCATATTTTTCACACCTTTTGAAGCTCTTCATATTTTACACATATTTTCACCCTCTTCATGTTTTTCAACACCTTTTCATGCTCCTCCTATTTTTCGGACCGTTTCATTCTCTTCATATTTTTGACACTTTTTGAAGCTCTTCATATTTTTCACACTTGTTCAGGCTCTTCATCTTTTTCAACACCGTTTCATGCTCCTCATATTTTTCAGACCGTTTCATTCTCCTCATATTTATGTCAACTTTTGAAACTCTTCATTTTCTTCACACCTTTTCATGCTCTTCATGTTTTTGAACACTGCTTCATGCTCCTCCTAGGTTTCAGACCGTTTCATGCTCCTCATATTTTTGAAACCTTTTGAAGTTCTTCATATATTTCACACCTTTTCAGGCTCTTCATATTTTTAAACACCTCTTCATTCTTCTCCTGTTTTTCAGACCATTTCATGCTCCTCATATTTTTCACACTTTTTGAAGCTCTTCATATTTTTCACACTTTTTGAAGCTCTTCATACTTTTCACACCTGTCAGGCTCTTCATGTTTTTGAACATCGCTTCCTGCTCCACCTATTTTTCAGATCGTTTCATGCTCCTCATATTTTTCACACTTTTTGAAGCTCTTCATATTTTTCACACTTTTTCAGGCTCTTCATGTTTTTGAACATCGTTTCATGCTCCTCCTTTTATTCAGACCGTTTCATGCTCCTCATATTTTTGACACCTTTTGAACCTCTTCATATTTTTCACACCTATTCAGGGTCTTCATATTTTTCAACACCGCTTCATGCTCCTCCTATTTTTCAGACCGTTTCATGCTCCTCATATTTTTGACACGTTTTGAAGCTCTTCATTTATTTCACACCTTTTCAGGCTCTTCATGTTTTTCAACATCACTTCATGCTCTTCGTATTTTTCAGACCGTTTCATGCTTCTCAAATTTTTGACACCTTTTGAAGCTCTTCATATTTTTCACACCTTTTCATGTTCTTCATTTTTGTCAACAAAGCTTCATGCTCCTCCTATTTTTCAAACCGTTTCATGCTCCTCATCTTTTACACACCTGTTGAAGCTCTTCATATTTTTCACACCATTTCAGGCTCTTCTTGTTTTTCAACACCATTTCAAGCTCCTCCTATTTTTCAGTCTGTTTCATGCTCCTCATATTTCTGACAGCTTTGGAAGCTCTTCATATATTTCACACCTTTTCAGCCTCTTCATGTTTTTGAACACCGCTTCATGTTCCTCCTATTTTTCACACCTTTTGAAGATCTTCATATATTTCACACCTTTTCAAGCTCTTCATGTTTTTGAACACCGCTTCATGCTCCTCATATTTTTCACACCTTTTAAAGCTCTTAATATTTTTCACACATTTTCAGGCTCTACATGTTTTTGAACACCGTTTAATGCTCTTCCTATTTTTCAGACCGTTTCATGCTCCTCATATTTTTCACACCTTTTGAAGCTCTTCATATATTTCTCACCTTGTCCTGTTCTTCAGGTTTTTCAACACCGTTTCATGCTCCTCCTATTTTTCAGACCGTTTCATGATCCTCATATTTCTGACACATTTTGAAGCTCTTCATATATTTCACACATTTTCAGACTCTTCATGTTTTTCAACATCGCTTCATCCTCCTCCAATTTTTCAGACCGTGTCATGCTCCTCATATTTTTGACACCTTTTGAAGCTCTTCATATATTTCACACCTTTTGAAGCTCTTCATATTTTTCACAAGTTTTAAGGCTGTTCATGTTTTTCAACACCGTTTCATGCTCCTCCTATTTTTCAGACCGTTTCATGCTCCTCATATTTCTGACACCTTTTGAAGCTCTCCATGTTTTTCACATATTTTCAGGCTCTTCATGCTTTTCAACACCATTTCATGCTCCTCCTATTTTGAGACTGTTTCATGCTCCTCTTATTTTTGACACCTTTAGAAGCTCTTAATATATTTCACACCTTTTAAGGCTCTTCATGTTTTTGAACAACGCTTCATGCTCCTCCTATATTTCACACCTTTTGAAGCTCTTCATATATTTCACACTTTTCAGACTCTTCATGTTTTTCAACATCGCTTCATACTCCTCCTATTTTTCAGACCCTTTCATGCTCCTCGTATTTCTGACACCTTTTGAAGCTCTCCATATTTTTCACATATTTTCAGGCTCTTCATGCTTTTCAACACCGTTTCATGCTCCTCCTATTTTGAGACTGTTTCATGCTCCTCTTATTTTTGACACCTTTAGAAGCTCTTAATATATTTCACACCTTTTAAGGCTCTTCATGTTTTTGAACAACGCTTCATGCTCCTCCTATATTTCACACCTTTTGAAGCTCTTCATATATTTCACACCTTTTCAGACTCTTCATGTTTTTCAACATCGCTTCATACTCCTCCTATTTTTCAGACCGTTTCATGCTCCTCATATATTTGACACCTTTTGAAGCTCTTCATATTTTTCACACCTTTTGAAGCTCTTCATATTTTTCACACCTTTTGAAGCTCTTCATATTTTACACATATTTTCACCCTCTTCATGTTTTTCAACACCTTTTCATGCTCCTCCTATTTTTCGGACCGTTTCATTCTCTTCATATTTTTGACACTTTTTGAAGCTCTTCATATTTTTCACACTTGTTCAGGCTCTTCATCTTTTTCAACACCGTTTCATGCTCCTCATATTTTTCAGACCGTTTCATTCTCCTCATATTTATGTCAACTTTTGAAACTCTTCATTTTCTTCACACCTTTTCATGCTCTTCATGTTTTTGAACACTGCTTCATGCTCCTCCTAGGTTTCAGACCGTTTCATGCTCCTCATATTTTTGAAACCTTTTGAAGTTCTTCATATATTTCACACCTTTTCAGGCTCTTCATATTTTTAAACACCTCTTCATTCTTCTCCTGTTTTTCAGACCATTTCATGCTCCTCATATTTTTCACACTTTTTGAAGCTCTTCATATTTTTCACACTTTTTGAAGCTCTTCATACTTTTCACACCTGTCAGGCTCTTCATGTTTTTGAACATCGCTTCCTGCTCCACCTATTTTTCAGATCGTTTCATGCTCCTCATATTTTTCACACTTTTTGAAGCTCTTCATATTTTTCACACTTTTTCAGGCTCTTCATGTTTTTGAACATCGTTTCATGCTCCTCCTTTTATTCAGACCGTTTCATGCTCCTCATATTTTTGAAACCTTTTGAAGTTCTTCATATATTCCACACCTTTTCAGGCTCTTCATGTTTTTGAACATCGTTTCATGCTCCTCCTTTTATTCAGACCGTTTCATGCTCCTCATATTTTTGAAACCTTTTGAAGTTCTTCATATATTCCACACCTTTTCAGGCTCTTCATGTTTTTAAACACCTCTTCATTCTTCTCCTGTTTTTCAGACCATTTCATGCTCCTCATATTTTTCACACTTTTTGAAGCTCTTCATATTTTTCACACGTTTTGAACCTCTTCATACTTTTCACACCTGTCAGGCTCTTCATGTTTTTGAACACCGCTTCCTGCTCCACCTATTTTTAAGATCGTTTCATGCTCCTCATATTTTTCACACTTTTTGGAGCTCTTCATATTTTTCACACTTTTTCAGGCTCTTCATGTTTTGAACATCGTTTCATGCTCCTCCTTTTATTCAGACCGTTTCATGCTCCTCATATTTTTGACACCTTTTGAACCTTTTCATATTTTTCACACCTATTCAGGGTCTTCATATTTTTCAACACCGCTTCATGCTCCTCCTATTTTTCAGAACGTTTCATGCTCCTCATATTTTTGACACGTTTTGAAGCTCTTCATTTATTTCACACCTTTTCAGGCTCTTCATGTTTTTCAACATCGCTTCATGCTCCTCGTATTTTTCAGACCGTTTCATGCTTCTCAAATTTTTGACACCTTTTGAAGCTCTTCATATTTTTCACACCTTTTCATGTTCTTCATTTTTGTCAACAAAACTTCATGCTCCTCATATTTTTCAAACCGTTTCATGCTCCTCATCTTTTACACACATGTTGAAGCTCTTCATATTTTTCACACCATTTCAGGCTCTTCTTGTTTTTCAACACCATTTCAAGCTCCTCCTATTTTTCTGACTGTTTCATGCTCCTCATATTTCTGACACCTTTGGAAGCTCTTCATATATTTCACACCTTTTCAGACTCTTCATGTTTTTGAACACCGCTTCATGCTCCTCCTATTTTTCACACCTTTTGAAGATCTTCATATATTTCACACCTTTTCAAGCTCTTCATGTTTTTGAACACCGCTTCATGCTCCTCATATTTTTCACACCTTTTAAAGCTCTTAATATTTTTCACACATTTTCAGGCTCTACATGTTTTTGAACACCGTTTAACGCTCCTCCTATTTTTCAGACCGTTTCATGCTGCTCATATTTTTCACACCTTTTGAAGCTCTTCATATATTTCTCACCTTGTCCTGTTCTTCAGGTTTTTCAACACCGTTTCATGCTCCTCCTATTTTTCAGACCGTTTCATGCTCCTCATATTTCTGACACATTTTGAAGCTCTTCATATATTTCACACCTTTTCAGACTCTTCATGTTTTTCAACATCGCTTCATCCTCCTCCTATTTTTCAGACCGTTTCATGCTCCTCATATTTTTGACACCTTTTGAAGCTCTTCATATTTTTCACACCTTTTGAAGCTCTTCATATTTTTCACAAGTTTTAAGGCTGTTCATGTTTTTCAACACCGTTTCATGCTCCTCCTATTTTTCAGACCCTTTCATGCTCCTCATATTTCTGACACCTTTTGAAGCTCTCCATATTTTTCACATATTTTCAGGCTCTTCATGCTTTTCAACACCGTTTCATGCTCCTTCTATTTTGAGACTGTTTCATGCTCCTCTTATTTTTGACACCTTTAGAAGCTCTTAATATATTTCACACCTTTTAAGGCTCTTCATGTTTTTGAACAACGCTTCATGCTCCTCCTATATTTCACACCTTTTGAAGCTCTTCATATATTTCACACCTTTTCAGACTCTTCATGTTTTTCAACATCGCTTCATACTCCTCCTATTTTTCAGACCGTTTCATGCTCCGCATATATTTGACACCTTTTGAAGCTCTTCATATTTTTCACACCTTTTGAAGCTCTTCATATTTTTCACACCTTTTGAAGCTCTTCATATTTTACACATATTTTCACCCTCTTCATGTTTTTCAACACCTTTTCATGCTCCTCCTATTTTTCGGACCATTTCATTCTCTTCATATTTTTGACACTTTTTGAAGCTCTTCATATTTTTCACACTTGTTCAGGCTCTTCATCTTTTTCAACACCGTTTCATGCTCCTCATATTTTTCAGACCGTTTCATTCTCCTCATATTTATGTCAACTTTTGAAACTCTTCATTTTCTTCACACCTTTTCATGCTCTTCATGTTTTTGAACACTGCTTCATGCTCCTCCTATGTTTCAGACCGTTTCATGCTCCTCATATTTTTGAAACCTTTTGAAGTTCTTCATATATTTCACACCTTTTCAGGCTCTTCATGTTTTTAAACACCTCTTCATTCTTCTCCTGTTTTTCAGACCATTTCATGCTCCTCATATTTTTCACACTTTTTGAAGCTCTTCATATTTTTCACACTTTTTGAAGCTCTTCATAATTTTCACACCTGTCAGGCTCTTCATGTTTTTGAACACCGCTTCCTGCTCCACCTATTTTTCAGATCGTTTCATGCTCCTCATATTTTTCACACTTTTTGAAGCTCTTCATATTTTTCACACTTTTTCAGGCTCTTCATGTTTTTGAACATCGTTTCATGCTCCTCCTTTTATTCAGACCGTTTCATGCTCCTCATATTTTTGACACGTTTTGAAGCTCTTCATTTATTTCACACCTTTTCAGGCTCTTCATATTTTTAAACACCTCTTCATTCTTCTCCTGTTTTTCAGACCGTTTCATGCTCCTCATATTTTTGACACCTTTTGAAGGTCTTCATATTTTTCACACCTTTTCAGGCTCTTCATGTTTTTCAACACCACTTCATGCTCCTCCTATTTTTGAGACCGTTTCATGCTCCTCATATTTCTGACACCTTTAGAAACTCTTCATATTTTTCACACCTTTTCAGGCTCTTCATGTTTTTTAACACCTCTTCATACTCCTCCTATTTTTCAGACCGTTTCATTCTCCTCATATTTTTGACACCTTTTCAAGCTCTTCATATATTTCACACCCTATCAGGTTCTTCATTTTTTTCAACACCACTTCATGCTCCTCCTATTTTTCAGAGCGTTTCATGCTCCTCATCTTTTTGACAGCTTTTGAAGCTCTTCATATATTTCACACATTTTCAAGCTCTTCATGTTTTTGAACTACGCTTCATACTCCTCCTATTTTTTCGACCGTATCATGCTCTTCATATTTTTCACACCCTTTGAAGCTCTTCATATTTCTCACACCTTTTCAGGCTCTTCATGTTTTTCAACACCACTTCATGCTCCTCCTATTTTTTCAGACCGTTTCATTCTCATCTCATTTTTGACACCATTCGAAGCTTTGCATATTTTTCACAACTTTTCAGGGTCTTCATGTTTTTGAACACCGCCTCATGCTCCTCCTATTTTTCAGTCCGTATCATGCTCCTCATATATTTCACACATTTTGAAGCTCTTCATATTTTTCACACCTTTTCAGGCTCTTCATATTTATGAACTCGACTTCATGCTCCTCCTATTTTTCAGACCATTTCATGGTCCTCTCATTTTTGACAACTTTTGAAGCTTTGCATATTTTTCACAACTTTTAAGGCTCTTCATATTTTTGAACACGACTTCATGCTCCTCCTATTTTTCAAACCGTATCATGCTCCTCATATTTTTCACACCTTTTGAAGCTCTTCATATTTTTCACACCTTTTCATGCTCTTCATTTTTTTCAACACTATTTGTTACTCCTCCTATTTTTCAGACCGTTTCATGCTCATCTAATTTTTGACACCTTTTGAAGCTCTTCATATTTTTTACACCTTTTGAAGCTCTTCATATTTTTAACATTTTTGAAGCTCTTCATAATTTTCAAACGATTTCAGACTCTTCATGTTTTTCAACTCCGCTTCATGCTCCTGCTAGTTATCATACCGTTTCATACTCCTCATATTTTTGACACCTTTTGAGGCTCTTCATATTTTTCACACCTTTTCAGGCTCTTCATGTTTTTGAACACCGCTTCATGCTCCTCCTATTTTTCAGACCGTTTCATGCTCCTCATGTATTTCACACCTTTTGAAGCTCTTCATATTTTTCACACCTTTTCAGGCTCTTCATGTTTTTGATTACCCTTTCATCCTCCTCCTATTTTTCAGACCGTTTCATGCTCCTCATGTTTTTCACACCTTTTGAAGCTCTTCATATTTTTCCCACCTTTTCAGGCTCTTCATGTTTTTCAACACCAGTTCATGCTCCTCCTATTTTTCAGACCATTCATGCTCCTCATATTTTTCAAACCTTTAGAAAGTATTCATATTTTTCACACCTTTTCCAGCTCTTCATGTTTTGCAACACCGCTTCATGCTCCTCCTATTTTCAGATGGTTTCATGCTCCTCATATTTGACACCTTTTGAAGCTCTTCATATTTTTCACACCTTTTCAGGCTCTTCATGTTTTTGAACATTTCTTCTTGCTCCTCCTCTTTTTCAAACCCTTTCATGCTTCTCATATTTTTGACACCTTTTAAAGCTCTTCATATTTTTCACACCTTTTCAGGCTCTTCATGTTTTTCAACACCACTTCATGCTCCTCCTATTTTTGAGACCGTTTCATGCTCCTCATATTTCTGACACCTTTAGAAACTCTTCATATTTTTCACACCTTTTCAGGCTCTTCATGTTTTTTAACACCTCTTCATACTCCTCCTATTTTTCAGACCGTTTCATTCTCCTCATATTTTTGACACCTTTTCAAGCTCTTCATATATTTCACACCTTTTCAGGTTTTTCATTTTTTTCAACACCACTTCATGCTCCTCCTATTTTTCAGAGCGTTTCATGCTCCTCCTCTTTTTGACAGCTTTTGAAGCTCTTCATATATTTCACACATTTTCAGGCTCTTCATATTTTTCCACACCACTTCATGCTTCTCCTATTTTTCAGCCCGTTTCATGCTCCTCATGTATTCCACACCTTTTGAAGCTCTTCATATTTTTCACAGCTTTTCAGGCTCTTCATGTTTTTCCACAGCACTTCATGCTTCTCTTATTTTTCAGCCCGTTTCATGCTCCTCATGTATTTCACACCTTTTGAAGCTCTTCATATTTTTCACACCTTTTCAGGCTCTTCATGTTTTTGATCACCGTTTCATGCTCCTCCTATTTTTCAGACCGTTTCATGCTCCTCATATTTTTGACACCTTTTGAAGCTCTTCATATTTTTCACACCTTTTCAGGCTCTTCATGTTTTTGTACACCGCTTCATGATCCTCCTGATTTTCAGTCCGTTTCATGCTCTTCATATTTTTGAAACATTTTGAAGCTCTTCATATTTTTCACACCTTTTCAGGCTCTTCATGTTTTTCAACACCGCTTCATGCTCCTCCTTTTTTCAAACCGTATCATGCTCCTCATATTTTTGACACCTTTAGAAACTCTTCATATTTTTCACACCTTTTCAGGCTCTTCATGTTTTTTATCACTGCTTCATGCTCGTCCTATTTTTCAGAAAGTTTCATGCTCCTCATATTTTTGACACCTTTTGAAGGTCTTCATATTTTTCACACATTTTCAGGCTCTTCATTTTTTCAACACTACTTGTTGCTCCTCCTATTTTTTAGAACTTTTCATACTCATCTAATTTTTGACACATTTTGAGGCACTTCATATTTTTTACACCTTTTGAAGCTCTTCATATTTTTCACATTTTTGAAGCTCTTCATATTTTTCACACGTTTTCAGACCCTTCATGTTTTTCAAAACCGCTTCATGCTCCTGCTATTTATCATACCGTTTCATACTCCTCATATTTTTGACACGTTTTGAGGCTCTTCATATTTTTCACACCTTTTCAGGCTCTTCATGTTTTTGAACACAGCTTCATGCTCCTCCTATTTTTTCTACCGTACCATGCTCCTCATATTTTTCACACGTTTTGAAGCTCTTCATATTTTTCACACCTTTTCAGGCTCTTCATGTTTTTGAACACCGCTTCATGCTTCTCCTATTTTTCAGACCGTTTCATGCTCCTCATGTATTTCACACCTTTTGAAGCTCTTCATATTTTTCACACCTTTTCAGGCTCTTCATGTTTTTGATTACCCTTTCATCCTCCTCCTATTTTTCAGACCGTTTCATGCTCCTCATGTTTTTCACACCTTTTGAAGCTCTTCATATTTTTCCCACCTTTTCAGGCTCTTCATGTTTTTCAACACCAGTTCATGCTCCTCCTATTTTTCAGACCATTCATGCTCCTCATATTTTTCAAACCTTTAGAAAGTATTCATATTTTTCACACCTTTTCCAGCTCTTCATGTTTTGCAACACCGCTTCATGCTCCTCCTATTTTCAGATGGTTTCATGCTCCTCATATTTGACACCTTTTGAAGCTCTTCATATTTTTCACACCTTTTCAGGCTTTTCATGTTTTTGAACATTTCTTCTTGCTCCTCCTCTTTTTCAAACCCTTTCATGCTTCTCATATTTTTGACACCTTTTAAAGCTCTTCATATTTTTCACACCTTTTCAGGCTCTTCATGTTTTTCAACACCACTTCATGCTCCTCCTATTTTTGAGACCGTTTCATGCTCCTCATATTTCTGACACCTTTAGAAACTCTTCATATTTTTCACACCTTTTCAGGCTCTTCATGTTTTTTAACACCTCTTCATACTCCTCCTATTTTTCAGACCGTTTCATTCTCCTCATATTTTTGACACCTTTTCAAGCTCTTCATATATTTCACACCTTTTCAGGTTTTTCATTTTTTTCAACACCACTTCATGCTCCTCCTATTTTTCAGAGCGTTTCATGCTCCTCCTCTTTTTGACAGCTTTTGAAGCTCTTCATATATTTCACACATTTTCAGGCTCTTCATATTTTTCCACACCACTTCATGCTTCTCCTATTTTTCAGCCCGTTTCATGCTCCTCATGTATTTCACACCTTTTGAAGCTCTTCATATTTTTCACAGCTTTTCAGGCTCTTCATGTTTTTCCACAGCACTTCATGCTTCTCTTATTTTTCAGCCCGTTTCATGCTCCTCATGTATTTCACACCTTTTGAAGCTCTTCATATTTTTCACACCTTTTCAGGCTCTTCATGTTTTTGATCACCGTTTCATGCTCCTCCTATTTTTCAGACCGTTTCATGCTCCTCATATTTTTGACACCTTTTGAAGCTCTTCATATTTTTCACACCTTTTCAGGCTCTTCATGTTTTTGTACACCGCTTCATGATCCTCCTGATTTTCAGTCCGTTTCATGCTCTTCATATTTTTGAAACATTTTGAAGCTCTTCATATTTTTCACACCTTTTCAGGCTCTTCATGTTTTTCAACACCGCTTCATGCTCCTCCTTTTTTCAAACCGTATCATGCTCCTCATATTTTTGACACCTTTAGAAACTCTTCATATTTTTCACACCTTTTCAGGCTCTTCATGTTTTTTATCACTGCTTCATGCTCGTCCTATTTTTCAGAAAGTTTCATGCTCCTCATATTTTTGACACCTTTTGAAGGTCTTCATATTTTTCACACATTTTCAGGCTCTTCATTTTTTCAACACTACTTGTTGCTCCTCCTATTTTTTAGAACTTTTCATACTCATCTAATTTTTGACACATTTTGAGGCACTTCATATTTTTTACACCTTTTGAAGCTCTTCATATTTTTCACATTTTTGAAGCTCTTCATATTTTTCACACGTTTTCAGACCCTTCATGTTTTTCAAAACCGCTTCATGCTCCTGCTATTTATCATACCGTTTCATACTCCTCATATTTTTGACACGTTTTGAGGCTCTTCATATTTTTCACACCTTTTCAGGCTCTTCATGTTTTTGAACACAGCTTCATGCTCCTCCTATTTTTTCTACCGTATCATGCTCCTCATATTTTTCACACGTTTTGAAGCTCTTCATATTTTTCACACCTTTTCAGGCTCTTCATGTTTTTGAACAACGCTTCATGCTCCACCTATATTTCACACCTTTTGAAGCTCTTCATATATTTCACACTTTTCAGACTCTTCATGTTTTTCAACATCGCTTCATACTCCTCCTATTTTTCAGACCCTTTCATGCTCCTCGTATTTCTGACACCTTTTGAAGCTCTCCATATTTTTCACATATTTTCAGGCTCTTCATGCTTTTCAACACCGTTTCATGCTCCTCCTATTTTGAGACTGTTTCATGCTCCTCTTATTTTTGACACCTTTAGAAGCTCTTAATATATTTCACACCTTTTAAGGCTCTTCATGTTTTTGAACAACGCTTCATGCTCCTCCTATATTTCACACCTTTTGAAGCTCTTCATATATTTCACACCTTTTCAGACTCTTCATATTTTTCAACATCGCTTCATACTCCTCCTATTTTTCAGACCGTTTCATGCTCCTCATATATTTGACACCTTTTGAAGCTCTTCATATTTTTCACACCTTTTGAAGCTCTTCATATTTTTCACACCTTTTGAAGCTCTTCATATTTTACACATATTTTCACCCTCTTCATGTTTTTCAACACCTTTTCATGCTCCTCCTATTTTTCGGACCGTTTCATTCTCTTCATATTTTTGACACTTTTTGAAGCTCTTCATATTTTTCACACTTGTTCAGGCTCTTCATCTTTTTCAACACCGTTTCATGCTCCTCATATTTTTCAGACCGTTTCATTCTCCTCATATTTATGTCAACTTTTGAAACTCTTCATTTTCTTCACACCTTTTCATGCTCTTCATGTTTTTGAACACTGCTTCATGCTCCTCCTAGGTTTCAGACCGTTTCATGCTCCTCATATTTTTGAAACCTTTTGAAGTTCTTCATATATTTCACACCTTTTCAGGCTCTTCATATTTTTAAACACCTCTTCATTCTTCTCCTGTTTTTCAGACCATTTCATGCTCCTCATATTTTTCACACTTTTTGAAGCTCTTCATATTTTTCACACTTTTTGAAGCTCTTCATACTTTTCACACCTGTCAGGCTCTTCATGTTTTTGAACATCGCTTCCTGCTCCACCTATTTTTCAGATCGTTTCATGCTCCTCATATTTTTCACACTTTTTGAAGCTCTTCATATTTTTCACACTTTTTCAGGCTCTTCATGTTTTTGAACATCGTTTCATGCTCCTCCTTTTATTCAGACCGTTTCATGCTCCTCATATTTTTGAAACCTTTTGAAGTTCTTCATATATTCCACACCTTTTCAGGCTCTTCATGTTTTTGAACATCGTTTCATGCTCCTCCTTTTATTCAGACCGTTTCATGCTCCTCATATTTTTGAAACCTTTTGAAGTTCTTCATATATTCCACACCTTTTCAGGCTCTTCATGTTTTTAAACACCTCTTCATTCTTCTCCTGTTTTTCAGACCATTTCATGCTCCTCATATTTTTCACACTTTTTGAAGCTCTTCATATTTTTCACACGTTTTGAACCTCTTCATACTTTTCACACCTGTCAGGCTCTTCATGTTTTTGAACACCGCTTCCTGCTCCACCTATTTTTAAGATCGTTTCATGCTCCTCATATTTTTCACACTTTTTGGAGCTCTTCATATTTTTCACACTTTTTCAGGCTCTTCATGTTTTGAACATCGTTTCATGCTCCTCCTTTTATTCAGACCGTTTCATGCTCCTCATATTTTTGACACCTTTTGAACCTTTTCATATTTTTCACACCTATTCAGGGTCTTCATATTTTTCAACACCGCTTCATGCTCCTCCTATTTTTCAGAACGTTTCATGCTCCTCATATTTTTGACACGTTTTGAAGCTCTTCATTTATTTCACACCTTTTCAGGCTCTTCATGTTTTTCAACATCGCTTCATGCTCCTCGTATTTTTCAGACCGTTTCATGCTTCTCAAATTTTTGACACCTTTTGAAGCTCTTCATATTTTTCACACCTTTTCATGTTCTTCATTTTTGTCAACAAAACTTCATGCTCCTCATATTTTTCAAACCGTTTCATGCTCCTCATCTTTTACACACATGTTGAAGCTCTTCATATTTTTCACACCATTTCAGGCTCTTCTTGTTTTTCAACACCATTTCAAGCTCCTCCTATTTTTCTGACTGTTTCATGCTCCTCATATTTCTGACACCTTTGGAAGCTCTTCATATATTTCACACCTTTTCAGACTCTTCATGTTTTTGAACACCGCTTCATGCTCCTCCTATTTTTCACACCTTTTGAAGATCTTCATATATTTCACACCTTTTCAAGCTCTTCATGTTTTTGAACACCGCTTCATGCTCCTCATATTTTTCACACCTTTTAAAGCTCTTAATATTTTTCACACATTTTCAGGCTCTACATGTTTTTGAACACCGTTTAACGCTCCTCCTATTTTTCAGACCGTTTCATGCTGCTCATATTTTTCACACCTTTTGAAGCTCTTCATATATTTCTCACCTTGTCCTGTTCTTCAGGTTTTTCAACACCGTTTCATGCTCCTCCTATTTTTCAGACCGTTTCATGCTCCTCATATTTCTGACACATTTTGAAGCTCTTCATATATTTCACACCTTTTCAGACTCTTCATGTTTTTCAACATCGCTTCATCCTCCTCCTATTTTTCAGACCGTTTCATGCTCCTCATATTTCTGACACATTTTGAAGCTCTTCATATTTTTCACACCTTTTGAAGCTCTTCATATTTTTCACAAGTTTTAAGGCTGTTCATGTTTTTCAACACCGTTTCATGCTCCTCCTATTTTTCAGACCCTTTCATGCTCCTCATATTTCTGACACCTTTTGAAGCTCTCCATATTTTTCACATATTTTCAGGCTCTTCATGCTTTTCAACACCGTTTCATGCTCCTTCTATTTTGAGACTGTTTCATGCTCCTCTTATTTTTGACACCTTTAGAAGCTCTTAATATATTTCACACCTTTTAAGGCTCTTCATGTTTTTGAACAACGCTTCATGCTCCTCCTATATTTCACACCTTTTGAAGCTCTTCATATATTTCACACCTTTTCAGACTCTTCATGTTTTTCAACATCGCTTCATACTCCTCCTATTTTTCAGACCGTTTCATGCTCCGCATATATTTGACACCTTTTGAAGCTCTTCATATTTTTCACACCTTTTGAAGCTCTTCATATTTTTCACACCTTTTGAAGCTCTTCATATTTTACACATATTTTCACCCTCTTCATGTTTTTCAACACCTTTTCATGCTCCTCCTATTTTTCGGACCATTTCATTCTCTTCATATTTTTGACACTTTTTGAAGCTCTTCATATTTTTCACACCTTTTCAGGCTCTTCATCTTTTTCAACACCGTTTCATGCTCCTCATATTTTTCAGACCGTTTCATTCTCCTCATATTTATGTCAACTTTTGAAACTCTTCATTTTCTTCACACCTTTTCATGCTCTTCATGTTTTTGAACACTGCTTCATGCTCCTCCTATGTTTCAGACCGTTTCATGCTCCTCATATTTTTGAAACCTTTTGAAGTTCTTCATATATTTCACACCTTTTCAGGCTCTTCATGTTTTTAAACACCTCTTCATTCTTCTCCTGTTTTTCAGACCATTTCATGCTCCTCATATTTTTCACACTTTTTGAAGCTCTTCATATTTTTCACACTTTTTGAAGCTCTTCATAATTTTCACACCTGTCAGGCTCTTCATGTTTTTGAACACCGCTTCCTGCTCCACCTATTTTTCAGATCGTTTCATGCTCCTCATATTTTTCACACTTTTTGAAGCTCTTCATATTTTTCACACTTTTTCAGGCTCTTCATGTTTTTGAACATCGTTTCATGCTCCTCCTTTTATTCAGACCGTTTCATGCTCCTCATATTTTTGACACGTTTTGAAGCTCTTCATTTATTTCACACCTTTTCAGGCTCTTCATGTTTTTCAACATCGCTTCATGCTCCTCGTATTTTTCAGACCGTTTCATGCTTCTCAAATTTTTGACACCTTTTGAAGCTCTTCATATTTTTCACACCTTTTCATGTTCTTCATTTTTGTCAACAAAGCTTCAGGCTCCTCCTATTTTTCAAACCATTTCATGCTCCTCACCTTTACACACCTGTTGAAGCTCTTCATATTTTTCACACCTATTCAGGGTCTTCATATTTTTCAACACCGCTTCATGCTCCTCCTATTTTTCAGACCATTTCATGCTCCTCGTATTTCTGACACCTTTTGAAGCTCTCCATATTTTTCACATATTTTCAGGCTCTTCATGCTTTTCAACACCGTTTCATGCTCCTCCTATTTTGAGACTGTTTCATGCTCCTCTTATTTTTGACACCTTTAGAAGCTCTTAATATATTTCACACCTTTTAAGGCTCTTCATGTTTTTGAACAACGCTTCATGCTCCTCCTATATTTCACACCTTTTGAAGCTCTTCATATATTTCACACCTTTTCAGACTCTTCATGTTTTTCAACATCGCTTCATACTCCTCCTATTTTTCCGACCATTTCATGCTCCTCATATATTTGACACCTTTTGAAGCTCTTCATATTTTTCACACCTTTTGAAGCTCTTCATATTTTTCACACCTTTTGAAGCTCTTCATATTTTTCACACCTATTCAGGGTCTTCATATTTTTCAACACCGCTTCATGCTCCTCCTATTTTTCAGACCGTTTCATGCTCCTCATATTTTTGACACGTTTTGAAGCTCTTCATTTATTTCACACCTTTTCTGGCTCTTCATGTTTTTCAACATCACTTCATGCTCTTCGTATTTTTCAGACCGTTTCATGCTTCTCAAATTTTTGACACCTTTTGAAGCTCTTCATATTTTTCACAACTTTTCATATTCTTCATTTTTGTCAACAAAGCTTCATGCTCCTCCTATTTTTCAAACCGTTTCATGCTCCTTATCTTTTACACACCTGTTGAAGCTCTTCATATTTTTCACACCATTTCAGGCTCTTCTTGTTTTTCAACAACATTTCAAGCTCCTCCTATTTTTCAGTCTGTTTCATGCTCCTCATATTTCTGACACCTTTGGAAGCTCTTCATATATTTCACACCTTTTCAGCCTCTTCATGTTTTTGAACACCGCTTCATGCTCCTCCTATTTTTCACACCTTTTGAAGATCTTCATATATTTCACACCTTTTCAAGCTCTTCATGTTTTTGAACACCGCTTCATGCTCCTCATATTTTTCACACCTTTTAAAGCTCTTAATATTTTTCACACATTTTCAGGCTCTACATGTTTTTGAACACCGTTTAATGCTCTTCCTATTTTTCAGACCGTTTCATGCTCCTCATATTTTTCACACCTTTTGAAGCTCTTCATATATTTCTCACCTTGTCCTGTTCTTCAGGTTTTTCAACACCGTTTCATGCTCCTCCTATTTTTCAGACCGTTTCATGCTCCTCATATTTCTGACACCTTTTGAAGCTCTTCATATATTTCACACCTTTTCAGGCTCTTCATGTTTTTGAACACGGCTTCATGCTCCTCCTATTTTTCACACCTTTTGAAGATCTTCATATATTTCACAACTTTTCAAGCTCTTCATGTTTTTGAACACGGCTTCATGCTCCTCCTATTTTTCACACCTTTTGAAGCTCTTAATATTTTTCACACATTTTCAGGCTCTTCATGTTTTTGAACACCGTTTAATGCTCCTCCTATTTTTCAGACCGTTTCATGCTCCTCATATTTTTCACACCTTTTTAAGCTCATCATATATTTCTCACCTTTTCCTGTTCTTCAGGTTTTTCAACACCGTTTCATGCTCCTCCTATTTTTCAGATCGTTTCATGCTCCTCCTATTTTTCAGGCTGTTTCATGCACCTCTTATTATTGACACCTTTTGAAGCTCTTCATATTTTTCACACCTTTTCATGCTCTTCATGTTTTTCAACAACATTTCATGCTCCTACTATTTTTCAGACCTTTTCATGCTCCTCATATTTTTCACACCTTTTCATGCTCTTCTTGTTATTCAACACAGTTTCATGCTCCTCATATGTTTGACACCTTTTGAATCTCTTCATTTTATTCACACCTTTTCAGGCTCTTCATGATTTTCAACACCGCTTCATGCTCTTCCTATTTTTCAGACCGTTTCATGCTCCTCATATTTTTGATACCTTTGACTCTCTTCATATTTTTCACACCTTTTCAGGCTCTTCATGTTTTGAACACCATTTCATGCTCCTCCTATTTTTCAGACCGTTTCATGCTCCTCATATTTTTGAAAACTTTTGAAGCTCCTCATGTTTTTCACACCTTTTCAGGCTCTTCATGTTTTTCAACACACTTTCATGCTCCTCATATGTTTGACACCTTGTGAATCTCTTCATATTATTCACACCTTTTGAGGCTCTTCATGATTTTCAACACCGCTTCATGCTCCCCATATTTTTGAGACCGTTTTATGCTACTCATATTTTGACACCTTTTGAAGCTCTTCATGTATATCACACCTTTTCAGGCTCTACATGTTTTTCAACACCGCTTCATGCTCGTCATATTTTGAGACCGTTTTATGCTACTCATATTTTGACACCTTTTGCAGCTCTTCATGTATTTCAGACCTTTTCAAGCTCTTCATGTATTTCAACACCGCTTCTTTTTCCTCCTATTTTTCAGACCGTTTCATTCTCGTCATATTTTTCAGACAGTTTCATGATCCTCCTATTTTTCAGACCGTTTCATGCTCCTCATGTTTTTGACACCTTTTGAAGCTCTTCATATATTTCTCACCTTTTGAGTCTCTTCATGTTTCTGAACACCGCTTCATGCTCCTCCTATATTTCACACTTTTTGAAGCTCTTCATATATTTCACAACTTTTCAAGCTCTTCATGTTTTTGAACACCGCTTTATGCTCCTCTTATTTTTGACACCTTTTGAAGCTCTTCATATATTTCACACCTTTTCAGGCTCTTCATGTTTTTGAACACCGCTTCATGCTCCTCTTATTTTTGACACCTTTTGAATCTCTTCATATTTTTCACACCATTTCAGGCTCTTCTTGTTTTTCAACACCATTTCAAGCTACTCCTATTTTTCAGACTGTTTCATGCTCCTCATATTTCTGACACCTTTGGAAGTTCTTCATATATTTCACACCTTTTCAGGCTCTTCATGTTTTTCAACACGGCTTCATGCTCCTCCTATTTTTCACACCTTTTGAAGATCTTCATATATTTCACACCTTTTCAAGCTCTTCATGTTTTTGAACACCGCTTCATGCTCCTCATATTTTTCACACCTTTTGAAGCTCTTAATATTTTTCACACATTTTCAGGCTCTTCATGTTTTTGAACACCGTTTAATGCTCCTCCTATTTTTCAAACCGTTTCATGCTCCTCATATTTTTCACACCTTTTGAAGCTCTTCATATATTTCTCACCTTGTCTTGTTCTTCAGGTTTTTCAACACCGTTTCATGCTCCTCCTATTTTTCAGACCGTTTCCTGCTCCTCATATTTCTGACACATTTTGAAGCTCTTCATATTTTTCACAAGTTTTAAGGCTGTTCATGTTTTTCAACACCGTTTCATGCTCCTCCTATTTTTCAGACCATTTCATGCTCCTCATATTTCTGACACCTTTTGAGGCTCTCCATATTTTTCACATATTTTCAGGCTCTTCATACTTTTCAACACCGTTTCATGCTCCTCCTATTTTGAGACTGTTTCATGCTCCTCTTATTTTTGACACCTTTAGAAGCTCTTAATATATTTCACACCTTTTAAGGCTCTTCATGTTTTTGAACAACGCTTCATGCTCCTCCTATATTTCACACCTTTTGAAGCTCTTCATATATTTCACACCTTTTCAGACTCTTCATGTTTTTCAACATCGCTTCATACTCCTCCTATTTTTCAGAACGTTTCATGCTCCTCATATATTTGACACCTTTTGAAGCTCTTCATATTTTTCACACCTTTTGAAGCTCTTCATATTTTTCACACATTTTCAGGCTCTTCATGTTTTTCAACACCTTTTCATGCTCCTCCTATTTTTCAGACCGTTTCATGCTCCTCATGTTTTTGACACTTTTTGAAGCTCTTCATATTTTTCACACCTTTTCAGGCTCTTCATCTTTTTCAACACCGTTTCATGCTCCTCCTATGTTTCAGACCTTTTCATGCTCCTCATATTTTTGAAAGCTTTTGAAGTTCTTCATATATTTCACACCTTTTCAGGCTCTTCTTGTTTTTCAACACCTTTTCATGCTCCTCCTATTTTTCAGACCGTTTCATGCTCCTCATATTTTTGACACTTTTTGAAGCTCTTCATATTTTTCACACCTTTTCAGGCTCTTCATCTTTTTCAACACCATTTCATGCTCCTCCTATGTTTCAGACCGTTTCATGCCCCTCATATTTTTGACACTTTTTGAAGCTCTTCATATTTTTCAGACCTTTTCAGGCTCTTCATCTTTTTCAACACCTTTTCATGCTCCTCATATTTTTCAGACCGTTTCATTCTCTTCATATGTTTGACACTTTTTGAAGCTCTTCATATTTTTCAGACCTTTTCAGGCTCTTCATCTTTTCAGCACCGTTTCATGCTCCTCCTATGTTTCAGACCGTTTCATGCTCCTCATATTTTTGAAACCTTTTGAAGTTCTTCATATATTTCACACCTTTTCAGGCTCTTCATGTTTTTAAACACCTCTTCATTCTTCTCCTGTTTTTCAGACCATTTCATGCTCCTCATATTTTTCACACTTTTGAAGCTCTTCATATTTTTCACACTTTTTGAAGCTCTTCATACTTTTCACACCTGTCAGGCTCTTCATGTTTTTGAACACCGCTTCCTGCTCCACCTATTTTTCAGATCGTTTCATGCTCCTCATATTTTTCACACTTTTTGAAGCTCTTCATATTTTTCACACTTTTTCAGACTCTTCATGTTTTTGAACATCGTTTCATGCTCCTCCTTTTATTCAGACCGTTTCATGCTCCTCATATTTTTGACACCTTTTGAACCTCTTCATATTTTTCACACCAATTCAGGGTCTTCATGTTTTTGAACACTGCCTCATGCTCCACCTATTTTTCAGACCCTTTCATGCTCCTCATATTTTTGACACATTTTGAAGCTCTTCATATTTTTCACACCTTTTCAGTCTCTTCATGTTTTTGAACACTGCCTCATGCTCCACCTATTTTTCAGACCCCTTCATGCTCCTCATTTTTTTTGACACATTTTGAAGCTCTTCATATTTTTCACACCTTTTCAGGCTCTTCATGTTTTTGGACACCACTTCATGCTCCTCCTGTTGTTCAGACCGTTTCCTGCTCTTCAAATTTTTACACCTTTTGAAGCTCTTCATATTTTTCACAAATTTATAGGCTCTTCATGATTTTGAAAACAGCTTCATTCTCCTCCTATTTTTCATACCGTTTCATGCTCCTCATATTTTTGACACCTTTTGAAGCTCTTCATATTTTTGACACCTTTTGAAGCTCTTTATATTTTTCACACATTTTCAGGCTCTTCATGTATTTCAACACCCCTTGTTGCTCCTCCTATTTTTCAGACCATTTCATGCTCCTCATATTTTTGACAGCTTTGGAAGCTCTTCATATTTTTCACAAGTTTTAAGGCTGTTCATGTTTTTCAACACCGTTTCATGCTCCTCCTATTTTTCAGACCGTTTCATGCTCCTCATATTTCTGACACCTTTTGAGGCTCTCCATATTTTTCACATATTTTCAGGCTCTTCATAGTTTTCAACACCGTTTCATGCTCCTTCTATTTTGAGACTGTTTCATGCTCCTCTTATTTTTGACACCTTTAGAAGCTCTTAATATATTTCACACCTTTTAAGGCTCTTCATGTTTTTGAACAACGCTTCATGCTCCTCCTAATTTCACACCTTTTGAAGCTCTTCATATATTTCACACCTTTTCAGACTCTTCATGTTTTTCAACATCGCTTCATACTCCTCCTATTTTTCAGAACGTTTCATGCTCCTCATATATTTGACACCTTTTGAAGCTCTTTATATTTTTCACACCTTTTGAAGCTCTTCATATTTTTCACACATTTTCAGGCTCTTCATTTTTTTGAACACCGTTTAATGCTCCTCCTATTTTTCAAACCATTTCATGCTCCTCCTATTTTTCACACCTTTTGAAGATCTTCATATATTTCACACCTTTTCAAGCTCTTCATGTTTTTGAACACCGCTTCATGCTCCTCATATTTTTCACACCTTTTGAAGCTCTTAATATTTTTCACACATTTTCAGACTCTTCATGTTTTTGAACACCGTTTAATGCTCCTCCTATTTTTCAAACCGTTTCATGCTCCTCATATTTTTCACACCTTTTGAAGCTCTTCATATATTTCTCACCTTGTCCTGTTCTTCAGGTTTTTCAACACCGTTTCATGCTCCTCCTATTTTTCAGACCGTTTCATGCTCCTCATATTTCTGACACATTTTGAAGCTCTTCATATATTTCACACCTTTTCAGACTCTTCATGTTTTTCAACATCGCTTCATCCTCCTCCTATTTTTCAGACCGTTTCATGCTCCTCATATTTTTGACACCTTTTGAAGCTCTTCATATTTTTCACACCTTTTGAAGCTCTTCATATTTTTCACAAGTTTTAAGGCTGTTCATGTTTTTCAACACCGTTTCATGCTCCTCCTATTTTTCAGACCGTTTCATGCTCCTCATATTTCTGACACCTTTTGAAGCTCTCCATATTTTTCACATATTTTCAGTCTCTTCATGATTTTCAACACCGTTTCATGCTCCTCCTATTTTGAGACTGTTTCATGCTCCTGTTATTTTTGACACCTTTAGAAGCTCTTAATATATTTCACACCTTTTAAGGCTCTTCATGTTTTTGAACAACGCTTCATGCTCCTCCTATATTTCACACCTTTTGAAGCTCTTCATATATTTCACACCTTTTCAGACTCTTCATGTTTTTCAACATCGCTTCATACTCCTCCTATTTTTCAGAACGTTTCATGCTCCTCATATATTTGACACCTTTTGAAGCTCTTCATATTTTTCACACCTTTTGAAGCTCTTCATATTTTTCACACATTTTCAGGCTCTTCATGTTTTTCAACACCTTTTCATGCTCCTCCTATTTTTCAGACCGTTTCATCCTCCTCATATTTTTGACACTTTTTGAAGCTCTTCATATTTTTCACACCTTTTCAGGCTCTTCATCTTTTTCAACACTGTTTCATGCTCCTCCTATGTTTCAGACCTTTTCATGCTCCTCATATTTTTGAAACCATTTGAAGTTCTTCATATATTTCACACCTTTTCAGGCTCTTCTTGTTTTTCAACACCTTTTCATGCTCCTCCTATTTTTCAGACCGTTTCATGCTCCTCATATTTTTGACACTTTTTGAAGCTCTTCATATTTTTCACACCTTTTCAGGCTCTTCATCTTTTTCAACACCATTTCATGCTACTCCTATGTTTCAGACCGTTTCATGCTCCTCATATTTTTGACACTTTTTGAAGCTCTTCATATTTTTCAGACCTTTTCAGGCTCTTCATCTTTTTCAGCACCGTTTCATGCTCCTCATATTTTTCAGACCGTTTCATTCTCTTCATATGTTTGATACTTTTTGAAGCTCTTCATATTTTTCAGACCTTTTCAGGCTCTTCATCTTTTTCAGCACCGTTTCATGCTCCTCATATTTTTCAGACCGTTTCATTCTCTTCATATGTTTGATACTTTTTGAACCTCTTCATATTTTTCACACCAATTCAGGGTCTTCATGTTTTTGAACACTGCCTCATGCTCCACCTATTTTTCAGACCCTTTCATGCTCCTCATATTTTTGACACATTTTGAAGCACTTCATATTTTTCACACCTTTTCAGTCTCTTCATGTTTTTGAACACTGCCTCATGCTCCACCTATTTTTCAGACCCTTTCATGCTCATCATATTTTTGACACATTTTGAAGCTCTTCATATTTTTCACACCTTTTCAGGCTCTTCATGTTTTTGGACACCACTTCATGCTCCTCCTGTTGTTCAGACCGTTTCCTGCTCTTCAAATTTTTACACCTTTTGAAGCTCTTCATATTTTTCACAAATTTATAGGCTCTTCATGATTTTGAAAACAGCTTCATGCTCCTCCTATTTTGCAGACCGTTTCATTCTCCTCATATTTTTGACACCTTTTGAAGCTCTTCATATGTTTCACACCTTTTCAGGCTTTTCATTTTTTTCAACACCACTTCATGCTGCTCCTATTTTTCAGAGCGTTTCATGCTCATCTCATTTTGACACCTTTTGAAGCTTTTTATATTGTTCACACCTTTTCAGGCTCTTCATGATTTTCAACACCGCTTCATGCTCCTCCTATTTTTCAGAACGTTTGATTCTCATCTCATTTTTGACACCTTTTTAATCTCTTCATATTTTTCACAACTTTTGAAGATCTTCATATTTTTAATATTCTTGAAGCTCTTCATATTTTCACACATTTTCACACTCTTCATGTTTTTGAACACCGCTTCATGCTCCTCCTATTTTTCAAACTGTATCATGCTCCTCATATTTTGGAAATCTTTTGCAGCTCTTCATATTTTTCACACCTTTTCAGGCTCTTCATGTTTTTGAACACTTCTTCATGCTCTTCCTCTTTTTCAGACCGTTTCATGCTCCTCATATTTTTGACACCTTTAGAAAATCTTCATATTTTTCACACCTTTTCAGGCTCTTCATGTTTTTTATCACTGCTTCATGCTCGTCCTATTTTTCAGAACGTTTCATGCTCCTCATATTTTTGACACCTTTTGAAGCTCTTCATATTTTTCACACCTTTTCAGGCTTTTCAAGTTTTTGAACACCGCTTCATGTTCCTCCTATTTTTCAGACCGTTTCATGCTCCTCATATTTTTGACACCTTTTGAAGCTCTTCATATATTTCACACCTTTTCAGGCTCTTCATGTTTTTCAACACCGCTTCATGCTCCTCCTATTTTTCAGATTGTTTCATGCTCCTCATATTTTTGACACCTTTTGAAGCTCTTCATATTTTTCACACCTTTTCAGGCTCTTCATGTTTTTCAACACCGCTTCATGCTCGTCGTATTTTGCCGACCGTTTCATGCTCCTCATATTTTTGACACCTTTTGAAGCTCTTCAGATATTTCACACCTTTCCAGGCTCTTCATTTTTTCAACACCACTTCATGCTCCTCCTATTTTTCAGATCATTTCATGCTCATCTCATTTTAACACCTTTTGAAGCTCTTCATATTTTTGACAAATTTTGAAGGTCTTCATATTTTTCACACGTTTTCAGGCTCTTCATGATTTTCAACACCGCTTCTTGCTCCTGCTATTTTTCAGACCGTTTCATACTCCTCATATTTTTGACACCTTTTGAGGCTCTTCATATTTTTCACACCTTTTCAGGCTCTTCATGTTTTTCAATACCGCTTCATGCTCCTCCTGTTTTTCAGACCGTTTCATGCTAGTCATATTTTTGACAACTTTTGAAGCTCTTCATATTTCTCACACCTTTTCAGGCTCTTCATGTTTTTCAACAACGCTTCATGCTCCTCCAATTTTTCAGACGGTTTCATGCTCCTCATATTTTTGACACCTTTTGAAGCTCTTCATATTTTTCACACCTTTTCAGGCTCTTCATGTTTTTCAACACCGCTTCATGCACCTCCTATTTTTCAGAACGTTTCATGCTCATCTCATTTTTGACACCTTTTGAAGCTTTTCATATTTTTCACATATTTTCAGGCTCTTCATGTTTTTGAACACCGCTTCATGCTAATCCTATTTTTCAAACCATATCATGCTCCTCATGTTTTTCACACCTTTTGAAGCTCTTCATATTTTTCACACCTTTTCAGGCTCTTCATGTTTTTGAACACCACTTCATGCTCCTTCTATTTTTCAGAGAGTTCATGCTCCTCATGTATTTCACACCTTTTGAAGCTCTTCATATTTTTCACACCTTTTCAGGCTTTTCATATTTTTGAACACCGTTTCATGCTCCTCCTATTTTTCAGGCCGTTTCATGCTCCTCATATTTTTGACACCTTTTGAAGCTCTTCATATTTTTCACACCTTTTCAGGCTCTTCATGTTTTGCAACACCGCTTCATGCTCCTCCGATTTTTCGGACCGTTTCATGCTCCACATATTTTTGACACCTTTTGAAGCTCTTCGTATAATTCACACCTTTTCAGGCTCTTCATTTTTTTCAACACCACTTCATGCTCCTCCTATTTTTCAGACCATTTCATGCAGATCTCATTTTTGACACCTTTTGAAGCTCTTCTTATTTTTCAAAACTTTTGAAGCTCTTCATATTTTTCACACGTTTTCAGGCTCTTCATGTTTTTCAACACCGCTTCATGCTCCTCCTTTTTTTCAGACCATTTCATGCTCATCTCATTTTTGACACCTTTTAAATCTCTTCATATTTTTCACATCTTTTGAAGCTGTTCATATTTTTCACACTTTTTCAGGCTCTGCATGTTTTTCAACAACCTTTCTTGCTCCTCCTATTTTTCAGACGGTTTCATGCTCATCTCATTTTTGACACCTTTTGAAGCTCTTCATATTTTTCACACCTTTTGAAGATCTTCTTATTTTTCACGTTTTTGAAGCTCTTCATATTTTTCACACGTTTTCAGCCTCTTCATGTTTTTCAACACCGCTTCTTGCTCCTGCTATTTTTCAGACCGTTTCATACTCCTCATATTTTTGACACGTTTTGAGGCTCTTCATATTTTTCACACCTTTTCAGGCTCTTCATGTTTTTGAACACCGCTTCATGCTCCTCCTATTTTTCAGACCGTTTCATGCTCCTCATGTATTTCACACCTTTTGAAGCTCTTCATATTTTGCACACCTTTTCAGGCTCTTCATGTTTTTCACAACCACTTCATGCTCCTCCTATTTTTCAGATCGTTTCATGCACATCTCATTTTTTACACCTTTTGAGGCTCTTCATATTTTTCACACCTTTTCAGGCTCTTCATGCTTTTGAACACCACTTCATGATCCTCCTATTTTTCAGACCGTTTCATGCTCCTCATATATTTGACTTTTTTTGAGGCTCTTCATATTTCTCACACCTTTTCAGGCTCGTCATGTTTTTGAACACCGCTTCATGCTCCTCCTGTTTTTCAGACCGTTTCATGCTAGTCATATTTTGACACCTTTTGAAGCTCTTCATATTTCTCACACCTTTTCAGGCTCTTCATGTTTTTCAACAACGCTTCATGCTCCTCCGATTTTTCAGACGGTTTCATGCTCCTCATACTTTTGACACCTTTTGAAGCTCTTCATATTTTTCACACCTTTTCAGGCTCTTCATGTTTTTCAACACCGCTTCATGCACCTCCTATTTTTCAGAACGTTTCATGCTCATCTCATTTTTGACACCTTTTGAAGCTTTTCATATTTTTCAAAACTTTTCAGGCTTTTCATGTTTTGAACACCGCTTCATGGTAATCCTATTTTTGAAACCATATCATGCTCCTCATATTTTTCACACATATTGAAGCTCTTCATATTTTTCAAACCTTTTCAGACTCTTCATGTTTTTGAACACCACTTCATGCTCCTTCTATTTTTCAGAGAGTTTCATTCTCCTCATGTATTTCACACCTTTTGAAGCTCTTCATATTTTGCACACCTTTTCAGGCTCTTCATGTTTTTGAACATCGTTTCATAGTCCTCCTATTTTTCAGACGGTTTCATGCTCCTCATATATTGACACCTTTTGAAGCTCTTCATATTTTTCACACTTTTTCAAGCTCTTCATGTTTTTCAACACCACTTCATGCTCCTCCTATTTTTCAGACGTTTCATGTTCCTCATAATTTTGACACCTTTAGAAACTTTTCATATTTTTCACACTTTTTCAGGCTCTTCATGTTTTTCAACACCGCTTCAGCTCCTCCTATTTTTCAGACCGTTTCATTCTCCTCATAAATTTGACACATTTTAAGGCTCTTCATATTTCTCACACCTTTTCAGGCTCTTCATGTTTTTCAACAACGCTTCATGCTCCTCCGATTTTTCAGACGGTTTCATGCTCCTCATATTTTTGACACCTTTTGAAGCTCTTCATATTTTTCACACCTTTTCAGGCTCTTCATGTTTTTCAACACCGCTTCATGCACCTCCTATTTTTCAGAACGTTTCATGCTCATCTCATTTTTGACACCTTTTGAAGCTTTTCATAGTTTTCAAAACTTTTCAGGCTCTTCATGTTTTGAACACCGCTTCATGGTAATCCTATTTTTGAAACCATATCATGCTCCTCATAATTTTCACACATTTTGAAGCTCTTCATATTTTTCAAACCTTTTCAGACTCTTCATGTTTTTGAACACCACTTCATGCACCTTCTATTTTTCAGAGAGTTTCATTCTCCTCATGTATTTCACACCTTTTGAAGCTCTTCATATTTTCCACACCTTTTCAGGCTCTTCATGTTTTTAACACCGTTTCATGCTCCTCCTATTTTTCAGACGGTTTCATGCTCCTCATATTTTGACACCTTTTGAAGCTCTTCATATTTTTCACACTTTTTCAAGCTCTTCATGTTTTTCAACACCACTTCATGCTCCTCCTATTTTTCAGACGTTTCATGTTCCTCATATTTTTGACACCTTTAGAAACTTTTCATATTTTTCACACTTTTTCAGGCTCTTCATGATTTTCCACACCGCTTCAGCTCCTCCTATTTTTCAGACCGTTTCATTCTCCTCATAAATTTGACACATTTTAAAGCTCTTCATATATTTCACACCTTTTCAGGCTCTTCATTTTTTCAACACCACTTCATGCTCCTCCTATTTTTCAGACCGTTTCATGCTCATCTATTTTGACACCTTTTGAAGCTCTTCATATTTTTACACCTTTTAAGCTCTTCACATTTTTCACACCTTTTCAGGCTCTTCATGTTTTGAACACCGTTTCTTGCTCCTCTTATTATTCAGACCGTTTCATGATCCTGATATATTTGACACCTCTTGAAGCTCTTCATATTTTTCACACCTTTTCAGGCTCTTCAAGATTTTCAACACCGCTTCATGCTCCTCCGATTTTTCAGACCGTTTCATGCTCCTCATATTTTGACACCTTTTGAAGCTCTTCGTATATTTCACACCTTTTCAGTCTCTTCTTTTTCTTCAACACCACCTCATGCACCTCCTATTTTTCAGACCGTTTCATGATCATCTCATTTTTGACACCTTTTGAAGCGCTTCATATTTTTCACACCTTTTCAGGCTCCTCATTTTTTTCAACACCACTTCATTCTCCTCCTATTTTTCAGACCGTTTCATGCTCATCTCTTTTTTGACACCTTTTGAAGCTCTTCATATTTTTCACACATTTTGAAGCTCTTAATATTTTTCACACCTTTTCTGGCTCTTCATGTTTTTCAACACCGGTTCATGGTACTCCTATTTTTTAGACCGTTTCATGCTCCTCATATTTTTGACAACTTTTGAAGCTGTTCATATTTTTCACACCTTTTCAGGCTCTTCATTTTTTTCAACACTGCTTCATGCTCCTCCTATTTTTCAGAACGTTTCATGCTCCTTATAATTTTGACACCTTTTGAAGCTCTTCATATTTTTCACACCTTTTCAGGCTCTTCATGTTTTTCAACACTGCTTCATGCTCCTCCTATTTTTCAGACCGTTTCTTGCACCTCATATATTTCACACCTTTAGAAGCTCTTCATATTTTTCACACATTTTCAGGCTCTTCATGTTTCTCAACACCGCTTCCTGCTCCTCCTCTTTTTCAGACCGTTTCATGCTCCTCATATTTTTGACACATTTTGAAGCTCTTCATGTTTCTCACAGCTTTTCAGGTTCTTCATGTTTTTCAACACTACTTCATGCTCCTCCTAATTTTCAGACGGTTTCATGCTCATCTCATTTTTGACACCTTTTGAAGCTCTTCATATTTTTCACATCTTTTGAAGCTCTTCATATTTTTCACACGTTTTCAGGCTCTTCATGTTGTTCAACACCCTTTCTTGCTCCTCCTATTTTTCAGACCATTTCATGCTCCTCATATTTTTGACACGTTTTGAAGCTCTTCATATTTTTCACACCTTTTCAGGCTCTTCATGTTTTTGAACACCGTTTCATAGTCCTCCTATTTTTCAGACCGTTTCATGCTCCTCATATTTTTGACACCTTTTGAAGCTCTTCATATTTTTCACTACTTTTCAGGGTCTTCCTGTTTTGAACACCGCTTCATGCTCCTCCTATTTTTCAGAACTTTTCATGCTCCTCATATTTTTGACACCTTTTGAAGCTCTTCATATTTTTCAAACCTTTTCAGGCTCTTCATGTTTTTGAACACCATTTCATGCTCCTCCTATTTTACAGACCGTTTCATTCTCCTCATATTTTTGACACCTTTTGAAGCTCTTCATATATTTCACACCTTTTCAGGCTCTTCATTTTTTTCAACACCACTTCATGCTCCTCTTATTTTTCAGACCGTTTCATGCTCATCTCATTTTGACACCTTTTGAAGCTCTTCATGTTTTTCACATCTTCTGAAGCTCTTCATATTTTTCACAAATTTTCAGGCTCTTTATGATTTTCAACACCGCTTCATACTCCTCCTATTTTTCAGACCGTTTCATGTTCATCTCATTTTGACACCTTTTGAAGCTCTTCATATATTTCTCACCTTTTGAAGATCTTCATATTTTGCATATTTTTGAAGTTCTTCATAATTTCACACGTTTTCAGACTCTTCATGTTTTTCAACACCACTTCATGCTCCTCCTATTTTTCAGACCGTTTCATGCTCCTCATATTTTTGACACCTTTTGAAGCTCTTCATATTTTATACACCTTTTCAGGCTCTTCATGTTTTTGAACACCGCTTCATGCTCCTCCTATTTTTCAGACCGTTTCATGCTCCTCATATTTTTGACACCTTTTGAAGCTCTTCATATTTTGCACACCTTTTCAGGCTCTTCATGATTTTGAACACCGCTTCATGATCCTCCTATTTTTCTGACCTTTTCATGCTCCTCATATTTTTGACAACTTTTGAAGCTCTTCATATTTTTCACAACTTTTCAGGCTTTTCCTGTTTTTGAACACCGCTTCATGCTCCTCCTATTTTTCAAACCGTTTCATGCTCCTCATATTTTTGACACCTTTTGAAGCTCTTCATATTTTTCACACCTTTTCAGGCTCTTCATGTTTTTGAACACCGCTTCATGCTCCTCCTATTTTCAGACCGTTTCATTCTCCTCATATTTTTGACACCTTTTGAAGCCCTTCATATATTTCACACCTTTTCCGTCTCTTCTTTTTTTTCAACACCACTTCATGCTCCTCCTATTTTTCAGACCGTTTCATGCTCATCTCACTTTTGACACCTTTTGAAGCTCTTCATATTTTTCACACCTTTTCAGGCTCTTCATGTTTTTGAACACCGCTTCATGCTCCTCCTATTTTTCAGACTGCTTCATACTCCTCTCATTTTTGACACCTTTTGAAGCTCTTCATATTTTTGACACCTTTTGAAGCTCTTCATATTTCTCACACGTTTTCAGACTCTTCATGATTTTCAACACCGATTCATGCTCCTCCTCTTTTTCAGACCGTTTCATTCTCCTCATATTTTTGACACCTTTTGAAGCTGTTCATATATTTCACACCTTTTCAGGCTCTTCATTTTTTTCAACACCACTTCATGCTCCTCTTATTTTTCAGACCGTTTCATGCTCATCTCATTTTGACACCTTTTGAAGCTCTTCATGTTTTTCACATCTTCTGAAGCTCTTCATATTTTTCACAAATTTTCAGGCTCTTTATGATTTTCAACACCGCTTCATACTCCTCCTATTTTTCAGACCGTTTCATGTTCATCTCATTTTGACACCTTTTGAAGCTCTTCATATATTTCTCACCTTTTGAAGCTCTTCATATTTTGCATATTTTTGAAGTTCTTCATAATTTCACACGTTTTCAGACTCTTCATGTTTTTCAACACCACTTCATGCTCCTCCTATTTTTCAGACCGTTTCATGCTCCTCATATTTTTGACACCTTTTGAAGCTCTTCATATTTTATACACCTTTTCAGGCTCTTCATGTTTTTGAACACCGCTTCATGCTCCTCCTATTTTTCAGACCGTTTCATGCTCCTCATATTTTTGACACCTTTTGAAGCTCTTCATATTTTGCACACCTTTTCAGGCTCTTCATTTTTTTGAACACCGCTTCATGATCCTCCTATTTTTCTGACCTTTTCATGCTCCTCATATTTTTGACAACTTTTGAAGCTCTTCATATTTTTCACAACTTTTCAGGCTTTTCCTGTTTTTGAACACCGCTTCATGCTCCTCCTATTTTTCAAACCGTTTCATGCTCCTCATATTTTTGACACCTTTTGAAGCTCTTCATATTTTTCACACCTTTTCAGGCTCTTCATGTTTTTGAACACCGCTTCATGCTCCTCCTATTTTCAGACCGTTTCATTCTCCTCATATTTTTGACACCTTTTGAAGCCCTTCATATATTTCACACCTTTTCCGTCTCTTCTTTTTTTTCAACACCACTTCATGCTCCTCCTATTTTTCAGACCGTTTCATGCTCATCTCACTTTTGACACCTTTTGAAGCTCTTCATATTTTTCACACCTTTTCAGGCTCTTCATGTTTTTGAACACCGCTTCATGCTCCTCCTATTTTTCAGACTGCTTCATACTCCTCTCATTTTTGACACCTTTTGAAGCTCTTCATATTTTTGACACCTTTTGAAGCTCTTCATATTTCTCACACGTTTTCAGACTCTTCATGATTTTCAACACCGATTCATGCTCCTCCTCTTTTTCAGACCGTTTCATGCTCCTCATATTTTTGATACCTTTTGAATCTCCTCATATTTTTTACACCTTTTGAACCTCTTCATATATTTCACACTTTTTCAGGCTCTTCATGTTTTTCAACACGGCTTCATGCTCCTCCTATTTTTTAGACCGTTTCATGCTTCTCAAATTTTTCACACCTTTTGAAGCTCTTCATATTTTTCACACCTTTTAAGCCTCTTCATGTTTTTTAACACCGCTTCATGCTCCTCCTATTTTCAAGACAGTTTCATACTCCTCATGTATTTCATACCTTTTGAAGCTCCTCATATTTTTCACACCTTTTCAGGCTCTTCATATTTTTGAAAACCGCTTCATGCTCCTCCTATTTTTAAGACCATTTCATGCTCCTCATATATTTCACACCTTTTGAAGTTCTTCATATTTTTCACACCTTTTCAGGCTCTGCATGTTTTTCAACACCGTTTCATGCTCCTCCTATTTTTCAGACCGTTTCATGCTCCTCATATTTTTGACACATTTTGAAGTTCTTGATATATTTCACACCTTCTCAGGCTCTTCATTTTTTGGAACACGAATTCTTGCTCCTCCTATTTTTCAGACCGTTTCATGCTCATCTCATTTTTGACACCTTTTGAAGCTCTTCATATATTTGACACCATTTGAAGCTCTTCATATTTTTCACAACTTTTCAGGCTCTGCATGTATTTGAACACCGTTTCATGCTACTCCTATATTTCAGACCGATTCTTGCTGCTCATATATTTGACACCTTTTGAAACTCTTCATATTTTTAACACCTTTTCAGGCTCTTCATGTTTTTCAACACCGCTTCATGCTCCTCCTATTTTTCAGACCGTTTCATGCTCCTCATATTTTTGACACCTTTTGATGCTCTTCATATTTTTCACACCTTTTCAGGCTTTTCATGTTTTTGCACACCGCTTCATGCTCCTCCTATTTTTCACACCTTTTGAAGCTCTTCATATTTTTCACCCTTTTCAGTCTCTTCATGTTTTTAACACGGTTTCATGCTCCTCCTATTTTTCAGACCGTTTCATGCTCCTCATATTTTTGACACCTTTTGAAGCTCTTCATATTTTTCACATCTTTTCAGGCTCTTCATGTTTTTCAACACCGCTTCATGCTCCACCTATTTTTCAGACGGTTTCATGCTCATCTCTTTTTTGACACCTTTTGAAGCTCTTCATATTTTTCATACCTTTTGAAGCTCTTCATATTTTTCACTCGTTTTCACGCTCTTCATGTTTTTCAACACCGCTTCATGCTCCTCCTATTTTTCAGACGGTTTCATGCTCCTCATATTTTTGACACCTTTTGAAGCTCTTCATTATTTTCAAACCTTTTCAGGCTCTTCATGTTTTTGAACACTGCTTCATGCTCCTCGTATTTTTCAAACCATTTCATGATCCTCATGTATTTCACACCTTTGAACCTCTTCATATTTTTCACACCTTTTCAGGCTCTTCATGTGTTTCAACACCACTTCATGCTCCTCAGCTTTTTCAGACCGTTTCATGCTCATTTCATTTTTGAAACATTTTGAAGCTCTTCATATTTTTCACACCTTTTGAATCTCTTCATATTTTTGACACCTTTTCAGGCTCTTCATGTTTTTGAACACCTCTGCATGCTCCTTCTATTTTTCAGGGCGTTTAATGCTCCTCATGTATTTCACACCTTTTGAAGCTCTTCATATTTTTCTCACCTTTTCAGGCTCTTCATGTTTTTGAACACCGCTTCATGCTCCTCATATTTTTCAGACCGTTTCATGCTCCTCATATATTTCAAACCTTTTGCACCTCTTCATATTTTTCACACCTTTTTAATGTCTTCATGTTTTTGAACACCGTTTCATGCTGCTCCTATTTTTCACAACGTTTCATGCTCCTCATATTTTTGACACCTTTTGAAGCTCTTCATATTTTTCACACCTTTTCAGGCTCTTCATATTTTTGAACACACCTTCCTCTTCCTCCTATTTTTCAGACCGTTTCTTGCCCCTCATGTATTTCACACCTTTTGAAGCCCTTCATATTTTTCACACCTTTTCAGGCTCTTGATGTTTTTCCACACCACTTCATGCTTCTCCTATTTTTCAACACGTTTCATGCTCCTCATGCATTTCACACCTTTTGAAGCTCTTCATATTTTTCACACCTTTTCAGGCTCTTCATGTTTTTCAACACCGCTTCATGCTCCTCCTATTTTTCAGACCGTTTCATGCACCTCATATTTTTCTCACCTTTTGAAGCTCTTCATATTTTTCACACCTTTTCAGGCTCCTCATGTTTTGCAACACCGCTTCATGGTCCTCCTATTTTTCAGACCGTTTCATACTCCTCATATTTTTGACAACTTTTGATGCTCTTCATATTTTTCACACCTTTTCAGGCTCTTCATTTTTTCAACACCGCTTCATGCTCCTCCTATTTTTCAGACCGTATCATGCTCCTCATATTTTGACACCTTTTGAAGCTCTTCATATATTTCACACCTTTTCAGTCTCTTCTTTTTCTTCAACACCACCTCATGCACCTCCTATTTTTCAGACTGCTTCATACTCCTCTCATTTTTGACACCCTTTGAAGCTCTTCATATTTTTGACACCTTTTGAAGCTCTTCATATTTCTCACACGTTTTTAGGCTCTTCATGTTTTTCAACACGGCTTCATGCTCCTCCTATTTTTCAGACCGTTTCATGCTCCTCATATTTTTCACACCTTTTGAAGCTCTTCATATTTTTCACACCTTTTAAGCCTCTTCATGTTTTTTAACACCGCTTCATGCTCCTCCTATTTTCAAGACAGTTTCATACTCCTCATGTATTTCATACCTTTTGAAGCTCCTCATATTTTCCACACCTTTTCAGGCTCTTCATATTTTTGAAAACCGCTTCATGCTCCTCCTATTTTTAAGACCGTTTCATGCTCCTCATATATTTCACACCTTTTGAAGTTCTTCATATTTTTCACACCTTTTCAGGCTCTGCATGTTTTTCAACACCGTTTCATGCTCCTCCTATTTTTCAGACCGTTTCATGCTCCTCATATTTTTGACACATTTTTAAGTTCTTGATATATTTCACACCTTCTCAGGCTCTTCATTTTTTGGAACACGACTTCTTGCTCCTCCTATTTTTCAGACCGTTTCATGCTCATCTCATTTTTGACACCTTTTGAAGCTCTTCATATATTTGACACCATTTGAAGCTCTTCATATTTTTCACAACTTTTCAGGCTCTGCATGTATTTGAACACCGTTTCATGCTACTCCTATATTTCAGACCGATTCTTGCTGCTCATATATTTGACACCTTTTGAAACTCTTCATATTTTTAACACCTTTTCAGGCTCTTCATGTTTTTCAACACCGCTTCATGCTCCTCCTATTTTTCAGACCGTTTCATGCTCCTCATATTTTTGACACCTTTTGATGCTCTTCATATTTTTCACACCTTTTCAGGCGTTTCATGTTTTTGCACACCGCTTCATGCTCCTCCTATTTTTCACACCTTTTGAAGCTCTTCATATTTTTCACCCTTTTCAGTCTCTTCATGTTTTTGAACACGGTTTCATGCTCCTCCTATTTTTCAGACCGTTTCATGCTCCTTATATTTTTGACACCTTTTGAAGCTCTTCATATTTTTCACATCTTTTCAGGCTCTTCATGTTTTTCAACACCGCTTCATGCTCCACCTATTTTTCAGACGGTTTCATGCTCATCTCTTTTTTGACACCTTTTGAAGCTCTTCATATTTTTCATACCTTTTGAAGCTCTTCATATTTTTCACTCGTTTTCACGCTCTTCATGTTTTTCAACACCGCTTCATGCTCCTCCTATTTTTCAGACGGTTTCATTGTCCTCATATTTTTGACACCTTTTGAAGCTCTTCATATTTTTCAAACCTTTTCAGGCTCTTCATGTTTTTGAACACTGCTTCATGCTCCTCGTATTTTTCAAACCATTTCATGATCCTCATGTATTTCACACCTTTGAACCTCTTCATATTGTTCACACCTTTTCAGGCTCTTCATGTGTTTCAACACCACTTCATGCTCCTCAGCTTTTTCAGACCGTTTCATGCTCATTTCATTTTTGAAACATTTTGAAGCTCTTCATATTTTTCACACCTTTTGAATCTCTTCATATTTTTGACACCTTTTCAGGCTCTTCATGTTTTTGAACACCTCTGCATGCTCCTCCTATTTTTCAGGGCGTTTAATGCTCCTCATGTATTTCACACCTTTTGAAGCTCTTCATATTTTTGACACCTTTTCAGGCTCTTCATGTTTTGCAACACCGCTTCATGCTGTTCCTATTTTTCAGACCGTTTCATGCTCCTCATATTTTTGAGACCTTTTGAAGCTCTTCATATCTTTCACACCTTTTCAGGCTCTTCATGTTTTTCAATACCACTTCATGCTCCACCTATTTTTCAGACCGTTTCATGCTCATGTCATTTTTGACACCTTTTAAAGCTCTTCATATTTTTCACACCTTTTGAAGCTCTTCATATTCTTCATACGTTTTCACGTTCTTTATGTTTTTCAACACCGCTTCTTGCTCCTCCTATTTTTCAGACCGTTTCATGCTTATCTCATTTTTGACACCTTTTAAATCTCTTCATATTTTCACACCTTTTGATGCTCTTCATATTTTTCACACCTTTTGAGGCTCTTCATATTTTTCATATTTTTGAAGCTCTTCATATTTTTCACACCTTTTCAGGCTCTTCATATTTTTGAACACCGCTTCATGCTCCTCCTATTTTTTAGACCGTTTCATGCTCCTCATATTTTTCACACCTTTTGAAGTTCTTCATATTTTCACACGTTTTCAGACTCTTCATGTTTTTCAACACCGCTTCATGATCCTGCTATTTTCAGACCGTTTCATGCTCCTCATATATTTCACACCTTTTGAAGCTCTTCATATTTTTCACACCTTTCGAGGCTCTTCATATTTTTCATATTTTTGAAGCTCTTCATATTTTTCACACCTTTTCAGGCTCTTCATATTTTTGAACACCGCTTCATGCTCCTCCTATTTTTCAGAGAGTTTCATGCTCTTCATGTATTTCACAGCTTTTGAAGCTCTTCATATTTTTCACACCTTTTCATGCTCTCCATGTTTTTCCACACCACTTCATGCTTCTCCTAATTTTCAGCTCTTTCATGCTCCTCATGTATTTCACACCTTTTGAAGCTTTTCATATTTTTCACACCTTTCCAGGCTCTTCATGTTTTTCAACGCCGCTTCATGCTCCTCCTCTTTTTCAGACCGTTTCATGCTCCTCATATTTTTGACACCTTTTGAAGCTCTTCATATTTTTCACACCTTTTCGGGCTCTTCATGTTTTGAACACAGCTTCATACTCCTCCTATATTTCAGACAGTTCCATGCTCATCTCATTTTTGACACCTTTTGAAGCTTTTCATATTTTTCACAACTTTTCAGGCTCTTCATGTTTTTGAACACCTCTTCATGCTAATCCTATTTTTCAAGCCATAACATGCTCCTCATATTTTTCACACCTTTTGAAGCTCTTCATATTTTTTACACCTTTTCAGGCTCTTCATGTTTTTGAACACCACTTCATGCTCCTTATATTTTTCAGAGAGTTTCATGCTCCCCTTGTATTTCACACCTTCAGAAGCTCTTCATATTTTTCACACGTTTTCAGGCTCTTCATGTTTTTCAACACCGCTTCATGCTCCTCCTCTTTTTCAGACCGTTTCATGCTCCTCATATTTTTGACACCTTTTGAAGCTCTTCATATTTCTCACACCTTTTCAGGTTCTTCATGTTTTTCAACACCGCTTCATGCTCCTCCTATTTTTCAGACCGTTTCATGCTCCTCATATTTTTGACAGCTTTTGAAGCTCTTCATATTTTTCACACCTTTTCAGGCTCTTCATATTTTTGAACACTGCTTCATCCTCCTCCTTTTTTTTAGACCTTTTCATGCTCCTCATATTTTTCACACCTTTTGAAGCTCTTCATATTTTTCACACGATTTCAGGCTCTTCATGTTTTTGAACACCATTTAATGCTCCTCCTATTTTGCAGACCGTTTCTTGCTCCTCATATTTTTGACACCTTCTGAAGCTCTTCATATTTTTCACACCTTTTGAAGCTCTTCATATTTTTCATATTTTTGAAGCTCTTCATATTTTCACACGTTTTCAGACTCTTCATGTTTTTCAACACCGCTTCATGATCCTGCTATATTTCAGACCGTTTCATGCTCCTCATATATTTCACACCTTTTGAAGCTCTTCATTTTTTTCACACCTTTTGAAGCTCTTCATATTTTTCATATTTTTGAAGCTCTTCATATTGTTCACACCTTTTCAGGCTCTTCATATTTTTGAACACACCTTCATGCTCCTCCTATTTTTCAGAGAGTTTCATGCTCCTCATGTATTTCACAACTTTTGAAGCTCTTCATGTTTTTCACACCTTTTCAGGCTGTTCATGTTTTTTAACACCGCTTCATGATTCTCCTATTTTTCAGACCGTTTCATGCTCTTCATATTTTTGACTCATTTTGAAGCTCTTCATATTTTTCACAGCTTTTCAGGCTCTTCATGTTTTTCCACACCACTTCATGCTTCTCCTAATTTTCAGAACGTTTCATGCTCCTCATGTATTTCACACTTTTTGAAGCTCTTCATATTTTTCACACCTTTTCAGACTCTTCATGTTTTTCCACACCACTTCATGCTTCTCTTATTTTTCAGCCCGTTTCATGCTCCTCATATATTTCACACCTTTTGAAGCTCTTCATATTTTTCAAACCTTTTCAGGCTCTTCATGTTTTTGATCACCGTTTCATGCTCCTCCTATTTTTCAGACGGTTTCATGCTCCTCATATTTTTGACACTTTTTGAAGATCTTCATATTTTTCACACCTTTTCAGGCTCTTCATTTTTTTCAACACCACTTCATGCTCCTCCTATTTTTCAGACCGTTTCATGCTCCTCATATATTTGACACATTTAGAAGCCCTTCATATTTGCACACCTTTTCAGGCTCTTCATATTTTTCATCACCGCTTCATGCTCCTCCTAATTTTCAGACGGTTTCATGTTGATCTCATTTTTGACACCTTTTGAAGCTCTTCATATTTTTCACACCTTTTGAAACTCTTCATATTTTTCACAGCTTTTCAGGCCCTTCATGATTTTCAACACCACTTCATGCTCCTCCTATTTTTAAGACCGTTTCATGCTCCTCATATTTTTGACACCTTTAGAAGATCTTCATATTTTTCACACCTTATCAGGCTCTTCATGTTTTTCAACACCGCTTCATGCTCCTCCTATTTTTCAGACCGTTTCATGCTCCTCATAATTTTGACACCTTTTGAAGCTCTTCATATTTTTCACACCTTTTCAGGCTCTTCATATTTTTCAACACCGCATCATGCTCTTCCGATTTTTCAGACCGTTTCATGCACCTCATATTTTTCACACCTTTTAAAGCTCTTCATATTTTTCACACCTTTTCAGGCTCCTTATGTTTTTCAACACCGATTCATTCTCCTCCTATTTTTCAGACCGTTTCATGCTCCTCATATTCTTGACAAGTTTTAAAGCTCTTCATATTTTTCACAACTTTTCAGGCTCTTCATGATTTTGAACACCGCTTCATGCTCCTCCTGTTTTTCAGACCGTTTCATGCTCCTCATATTTTTCATACCTTTTGAAGCTCTTCATATTTTTCACAACTTTTCAGGCTCTTCATATTTTGAACACCGCTTCATGCTCCTCCTATTTTTCAGACCGTTAAATGCTCCTCATGTATTTGACACCTTTTGAAGCTCCTCATATTTTTCACACGTTTTCAGGCTGTTCATGTTTTTGAACACCGCTTCATGCTCCTCCTATTTTTCAGACCGTTTCATGCTCGTCATATTTTTGACACCTTTTGAAGCTCTTCATATTTTTCACACCTTTTCAGGCTCTTCATGTTTTTCACACCTTTTCAGGCTCTTCATGTTTTGCAACACAACTTCATTCTCCTAGTATTTTTAAGACCGTTTCATGCTCCTCATATTTTTGACACCTATTGAAGCTCTTCATATTTCTCACACCTTTTCAGGTTCTTCATGTTTTTCAACACCGCTTCATGCTGCTTCTATTTTTCAGACCGTTTCATGCTCCTCATATTTTTCACATCTTTTGAAGCTCTTCATATTTTTCACACCTTTTGAAGCTCTTCATATTTTTCACACGTTTTCAGGCTCTTCATGTTTTTCAACACTGCTTCATGCTGCTTCTGTTTTTAAGACCATTTCATGCTCCTCATGTTTTTCACACCTTTTGAAGCTCTTCATGTTTTTCACACCTTTTGAAGCTCTTCATATTTTTCACACCTTTTCAGGCTCTCATATTTTTCATCACCGTTTCATGCTGCTTCTGTTTTTCAGACCGTTTCATGCTCCTCATATTTTTCACACCTTTTGAAGCTCTTCATATTTATCACACTTTTTCAGGCTCTTCATGTTTTTAACACCACTTCATGCTCCTCGTATTTTTCAGACCGTTTCATGCCCCTCATATTTTTGACACCTTTTGAAGCTCTTCATATTTTTCACACTTTTCAGGCTCTTAATGTTTTTCAACACAACATAATGCTCCTCCTATTTTTCAGACTGTTTCATGCACCTCATATTTTTGATACTTTTAGAAGCTCTTCATATTTTTCACACCTTTTCATGCTCTTCTAGTTTTTCAACACCATTTCATGCTCCTCCAATTTCTCAGACCGTTTCATGCTCCTCATATTTTTGACACATTTAGAAGGTATTCATATTTTTCACACCTTTTCAGGCTCTTCATTTTTCAACACCACTTCATGCTCCTCCTATTTTTCAGACCGTTTCATGCTCATCTCAGTTTTGAAACGTTTTGAAGCTCTTCATATTTTCACACCTTTTGAAGCTCTTCATATTTTTCACAACTTTTCAGGCTCTTCTTGTATTTGAACACCGGTTCATGTTCCTCCTATATTTCAGGCCGTTTAATGCTCCTCATGTATTTCACACATTTTGAAGCTCGTCATATTTTTTACACCTTTTCAGGCGCTTCATGTTTTTGAACAACGCTTCATGATCCTCTTATTTTTCAGATCATTTCATGCTCTTCATATTTTTTACACCTTTTGAAACTCTTCATATTTTTCACACCTGTTCAGGCTCTTCATGTTTTTCCACACCACCTCATGCTTCACTTAATTTTCAGACGTTTCATGCTCCTCATGTATTTCACACCTTTTGAAGCTCTTCATATTTTTCACACCTTTTCATGCTCTTCATGTTTTTCAACACAGTTTCATGCTGCTTCTATTTTTCAGACCGTTTCATGCTCATCTCATTTTTGACACCTTTTGAAGCTTTTCATAATTTTCACTACTTTTTAGTCTCTTCATGTTTTTGATCACCGCTTCATGCTCCGCCTATTTTTCAGAGAGTTTCATGCTCCTCATGTATTTCACAACTTTTGAAGCTCTTCATATTTTTCACACCTTTTCAGGCTGTTCATGTTTTTGAACACCGCTTCATGATTCTCCTATTTTTCAGACCGTTTCATGCTCCTCATATTTTTGACATCTATTGAAGCTCTTCATATTTCTCACACCTTTTCAGGTTCTTCATGTTTTTCAACACCACTTCATGCTCCTCCTATTTTTCAGACCGTTTCATGCACATCTCATTTTTGACACCTTTTGAAGCTCTTCATATCTTTCATATTTTTGACCCATTTTGAAGCTCTTCATATTTTTCACACCTTTTCAGGCTCTTCCTGTTTTTCCACACCACTTCATGCTTCTCCTAATTTTCAGACCGTTTCATGCTCCTCATATATTTCACACCTTTTGAAGCTCTTCCTATTTTTCACAATTTTCAGGCTCTTCATGTTTTTGACGACCGCTTAATGCTCCTCTTATTTTTCATACCGTTTGATGCTCCTCATATTTTTGACACCTTTTGAAGCTCTTTCTATTTTTCACAACTTTTAGTGACTTCATATTTTTCAACACCTTTTCATGATCTTCCTATTTTTCAGACCGTTTCATGCTCATCTCATATTTGACACCTTTTGAAGCTTTTCATATTTTTGACAACTTTTCAGGCTCTTCATGATATTGAAAACAGCTTCATGCTCCTCCTATTTTTCAAAGAGTTTCATGCTCCTCATATATTTCACACCTTTTGAAGCTCTTCATATTTTTCACACCTTTTCAGGCTGTTCATGTTTTTCCACACCACTTCATGCTTCTCCTATTTTTCAGCCCGTTTCATGCTCCTCATATATTTCACATCTTTTGAAGCTCTTCATATTTTTCAAACCTTTTCAGGCTCTTCATGTTTTTGATCACCGTTTCATGCTCCTCCTATTTTTCAGACAGTTTCATGCTCTTCATATTTTTGACACTTTTTGAAGCTCTTCATATTTTACACACCTTTTCAGGCTCTTAATGTTTTTCAACACCACTTCATGCTCCTCCTATTTTTCAGACCGATTCATGCTCCTCATATATTTGACACATTTATAAGCTCTTCATATTTTTCACACCTTTTCAGGCTCTTCATATTTTTCAACACCGCTTCATGCTCCTCCTATTTTTCAGACGGTTTCTTGTTGATCTCATTTTTGACACCTTTTGAAGCTCTTCATATTTTTCACACCTTTTGAAACTCTTCATATTTTTCACACCTTTTCAGGCTCTTCATGTTTTTCACACATTTTCAGGCTCTTCATGTTTTTCAACACCGTTTCATGCTGTTTCTATTTTTCAGACAGATTCATGCTCCTCATATTTTTCACATCTTTTGAAGCTCTTCATATTTTTCACACCTTTTCAGACTTTTCATGTTTTTCAACACCGCTTCATGCTCCTGCTATTTTTCAGACTGTTTCATGCTCCTCATATTTTTGACACCTTTAGAAGCTCTTCGTATTTTTCAAACCTTTTCAGGCTCTTCATGTTTTTGAACACTGCTTCATGCTCCTCCTATTTTTCAGACCGTTTCATGCTCCTCATATTTTGACACCTTTTGAAGCTTTTCATATTTTTCACACCTTTTCAGGCTCTTCAAGTTTTTCAACACCACTTCATGCTCTTCCTTTTTTGCAGACCATTTCATGCTCCTCATATTTTTGACACTTTTTGTTGCTCTTCATATTTTTCACACCTTTTCAGGCTCTTCTTATTTTTCAAACAAGTGAAGCTCTTCATATTTTTCACACTTTTTCAGGCTTTTCATGTTTAGAATACCGCTTCATGCTCCTCCTATTTTTCTGACCGTTTCTTCCTCCTCATGTATTTCACACCTTGTGAAGCTCTTCGTATTTTTCACACCTTTTCAGGCTCTTCATGTTTTTGAACACCGTTTTATGCTGCTTCTATTTTTCAGACCGTTTCATGCTCCTCATATATTTTAAACCTTTGAATCTCTTCATATTATTCACACCTTTTCAGGCTGTTCATGTTTTTCAACAACGCTTCATGATCCTCCTATTTTTCAGACCGTTTCATGCTCCTCATAATTTTGACACCCTTTGAAGCTCCTCTTATATTTCACACCTTTTCAGACTCTTCATGTTTTCGAACACCACTTCAAGTTCCTCCTATTTTTGCGACGGTTTCATGCTCCTCATGTATTTCACTCCTTTTGAAGCTCTTCATATTTTTCACACCTTTTCAGGCTCTTCATGATTTTCAACCCCACTTCATGCTCCTCCTATTTTTCAGACCGTTTCATGTTCCTCATATTTTTGACACCTTTTGAAGCTCTTCATATTTTCTACACTTTTTCAGGCTCTTCATGTTTTTCAACACAGCTTCATGCTCCTCTAATTTTTCAGACCATTTGGTGCTCCTCATATTTTTCACAGCATTTGAAGCTCTTTATATTTTTCACACCTTTTCAGGGTCTTCATGTTTTTCAACACCACTTCATGCTCCTCCTATTTTTCAGACCGTTTCATGCTCCTCATGTTTTTCACGTCTTTTGTAGCTCTTCATACTTTTCACAACTTTTGAAGCTCTTCATATTTTTCACACCTTTTGAAGCTCTTCATATTTTTCACATGTTTTCACGCTCTTCATGTTTTCAACACCGCTTCTTGATCCACCTATATTTCAGACTGTTTCATGCTCCTAATATTTTTGTCACGTTTTGAAGCTCTTCATATTTTACACACATTTTCAGGCTCTTCATGTTTTTCAACACCGCTTCATGCTCCTCCTATTTTTAACACCTTTTGAAGCTCTTCATATTTTTCACACCTTTTCAGGCTCTTCATGTTTTTGAACACGGTTTCCTGCTCCTCCTTTTTTTCAGACCGTTTCATGCTCCTCATATTTTTGACACGTTTTGAATCTCTTCATATATTTCACACCTTTTCAGGCTCTTCATATATTTGAACAACGCTTCATGCTCCTCCTATTTTACAGACGATTTCATCCTCCTCATGTATTTCACACCTTTTGAAGCTCTTCATATTTTTCACACCTTTTCAGGCTCTTCATGTTTTTGAACACCGTTTCATGCTGCTCCTATTTTTCAGACCGTTTCATACTCCTCATAGTTTTGACACCTTTTGAAGCTCTTCATATTTTTCACACCTTTTCAGGCTCTTCATGTTTTCCAACACCGCTTCATGCTGCTTCTCTTTTTCAGACCGTTTCATGCTCCTCATATTTTTCACACCTTTTGAAGCTCCTCATATTTTTCACACCTTTTCAGGCTCTTCATGTTTTTGAACACCGCTTCATGCTCCTCCAATTTTTCAGGCCGTTTCATGCTCCTCATAATTTTGACACCTTTTGAAGCTCTTCATATGTTTCACACCTTTTCAGGCTCTTCATTTTTTTCAACACCACTTCATGCTCCTCCTATTTTTCAGACGGTTTCATGCTCAGCTCATTTTTTACACCTTTTGAAGCTCTTCATATTTTTCACACCTTTTCAGGCTCTTCATATTTTTCACACGTTTTCAGGCTCTTCTTGTTTTTCAACACCGCTTCATGCTCCTCCTATTTTTCAGACCGTTTCATGCTCCTCATATTTTTGACACCTTTTGAAGCTCTTCATATTTTTCACAACTTTTCAGTATCTTCCTGTTTTTGAACACCGTTTCATGCTCCTCCTATTTTTCAGTCCGTTTAATGCTCCTCATGTATTTCACACCTTTTGAAGCTCTTCATATTTTTCACAACTTTTCAGGCTCTTCATGTTTTTTATCACCGTTTCATGCTCCTATTTATCAGACCGTTTCATGCTCCTCATGTATTTCACACCTTTTGAAGCTCTTCATATTTTTCACAACTTTTCAGGCTCCTCATGTTTTTGAACACCGCTTCATGCTCCTCCTATTTTCCAGACCGTTTCATGCTCCTCATATTTTTGACACCTTTTGCAGGTCTTCATATTTTTCACACCTTTTCAGGCTCTTCATATTTTTGAACACTGCTTCATGATCCTCCTATTTTTCAGACCGTTTCATGCTCTTCATATTTTTGACACCTTTTGAAGCTCTTCATATTTTTCACACCTTTTCAGGCTCTTCATATTTTTGAACACTGCTTCATGATCCTCCTATTTTTCAGACCCTTTTATGCTCTTCTCATTTTTGACACCATTTGAAGCTCTTCATATCTTTCATATTTTTGAAGTTCTTCATATTTTCACAGGTCTTCAGACTCTTCATGTTTTTCAACACCGCTTCATGCTCCTGCTATTTTTGAGACCGTTTCATGCTCTTCATATATTTGACACCTCTTGAAGCTCTTCATATTTTTCACACCTTTTCAGGCTCTTCATGTTTTTCCCCACCACTTCATTCTTCTCCTATTTTTCAGATCATTTCATGCTCCTCATGAATTTCACACCTTTTGAAGCTCTTCATATTTTTCACACCTTTTCAGGCTCTTCATGTTTTTTATCACCGTTTCATGCTCCTATTTATCAGACCGTTTCATGCTCCTCATATTTTTGACACCTTTTGCAGCTCTTCATATTTTTCACAAGTTTTCAGTCTCTTCATGATTTTGAACACCGCTTCAAGATCCTCCTATTTTTAAGACCGTTTCATGCTCTTCATATTTTTGACACCTTTTGCAGCTCTTCATATTTTTCACACCTTTTCAGGCTCTTCATGTTTTTCAACACCGTTTCATGCTGCTTCTATTTTTCAGACTGTTTCATGCTCCTCATAGTTTTCACACCTTTTGAAGCTCCTCATATTTTTCACACCTTTTCAGGCTCTTCATGTTTTTCAACACCATTACATGATCCTCCTAGTTTTCAAACTGTTTCATGCTCATCTCATTTTTGACAACTTTTGAAGCTTTTCAGATTTTTCTCAACTTTTTAGGCTCTTCATGTTTCTCAACACGGCTTCATGCTCCACATATTTTTCAGACCGTTTCATGCTCATCTCATTATTGACACCTTTTGAAGCTCTTCATATTTCTCACAACTTTTTAGGCTTTTCATATTTTTGAACACCGCTTCATGCTCCTCCTATTTTTCAGAGAGTTTCATGCTCCTCATGTATTTCACATCTTTTGAAGCTCTTCATATTTCTCACAACTTTTTAGGCTCTTCATGTTTTTCCACATCACTTCATGCTTCTCGTATTTTTCGGCCTGTTTCATGCTCCTCATGTATTTCACACCTTTTGAAGCTCTTCATATTTTTCACACCTTTTCAGGCTCTTCATGTTTTTAATCACCGTTTCATGCTCCTCCTATTTTTCAGACCGTTTCATGCTCCTCATATATTTGACACATTTTGAAGCTCTTTATATTTTTCACACATTTTCAGGCTCTTCATGTTTTTGAACACTGCTTCATGATCCTCCTATTTTTCAGACCTTTTCATGTTCTTCATATGTTTGACACATTTTGAAGCTCTTCATATTTTTCACACCTTTTCAGGCTCTTCATGTGTTTCAACACCACTTCATGCTTCTCCTATTTTTCAGACCGTTTCATGCGCCTCATGTATTTCACACCTTTTGAAGCTCTTCATAATTTTCACATCTTTTCAGTCTCTTCATGTTTTTGAACACCATTTCATGCCACTTCTATTTTTTAGACCGTTTCCTGCTCCTCATATTTTTCACACCTTTTGATGCTCTTCATATTTTTCACACGTTTTCAGGCTCTTCTTGTTTTTCAACACCGCTTCATGCTCCTCCTATTTTTCAGACCGTTTCTTGCACCTCATATTTTTCTCACCTTTTGAAGCGCTTCATATTTTCCACACCTTTTCAGGCTCTTCATGTTTTTCAACACCGCTTCATGCTCCTCCTATTTTTCAGACCGTTTCATGCTCCTCATATTTTTGACACGTTTTGAAGCTCTTCATATTTTTCACACGTTTTCAGGCTCTTCATGTTTTTCACACCTTTTCAGGCTCTTCATGTTTTTGAACACCATTTCATGATCCTCCTATTTTTCTGACCGTTTAATGCTCCTCATATTTTTGACACCTTTAGAAACTCTTCATATTTTTCACACCTTTTCAAGCACTTCATGGTTTTCCACACCGCTTCATGCTCCTCCTATTTTTCAGACGGTTTCATGCTCTTCATATTTTTGATAACTTTTGAAGCTCTTCATATTTTTCACACTTTTTCAGGCTCTTCATGTTTTTCAAGACCACTTCATGCTCCTCCTATTTTTCAGACCGTTTCATGCTCATCTCATTTTTGACACCTTTTGAAGTTCTTCATATTTTTCCCACCTTTTGAAGCTCTTCATATATTTCACACGTTTTCAGGTTCTTCATGTTTTTCAACACCGTTTCATGCTGCTTCTATTTTTCAGACCGTTTCATGCTCCTCATATTTTTCACACCATTTGAAGCTCTTCATATTTTTCACACGTTTTCAGGCTCTTCATGTTTTTCAACACCGTTTAATTCTGCTTCTATTTTTCAGACCGTTTCATGCTCCTCATATTTTTGACACCTTTAGACTCTTCATATTTTTCACACCTTTTCAGCCTCTTCATGTTTTTCACACATTTTCAGCCTCTTCATGTTTTTGAACACCCCTTCTTGCTCCTTTTATTTTTCAGAGAGTTTCATGCTCCTCATGTATTTCACACCTTTTAAAGCTCTTCATATTTTTCACACCTTTACAGGCTCTTCATGTTTTTGAACACCGTTTCATCCTCCTCCTATTTTTCAGACCGTTTCATGCTCCTCATATTTTTGACACCTTTTGAAGCTCTTCATATTTTTCACACCTTTTCAAGCTCTTCATGTTTTTGCACACTGCTTCATGCTCTTCCTATTTTTCAGACCGTTTCATGCTCCTCATATTTTTGACACCTTTTGAAGCTCTTCATATTTTTCACACCTTTTCAGGCTCTTCATGTTTTTCAACACCAATTCATGCTTCTCCTATTTTTCAGACTGTTTAATGCTCCTCATATTTTTGACACCTTTAGAAACTCTTCATATTTTTCACACCTTTTCAAGCACTTCATGGTTTTCCACACCGCTTCATGCTCCTCCTATTTTTCATACCGTTTCATTCTCCTCATATTTTTGACACCTTTTGAAGCTCTCATATATTTCACACCTTTTCAGGCTCTTCATTTTTTTCAACACAACGTCATGCTCCTCCTATTTTTCAGACCCTTTTATGCTCTTCTCATTTTTGACACCTTTTGAAGCTCTTCATATTTTTCACACCTTTTGAAGCTCTTCATGTTTTACACACCTTTTCAGGCTCTTCATGTTTTTCAACACCGCTTCATGCTCCTTCTATTTTTCTGACCGTTTCATGCTCCTCATAATTTTGACACATTTTGAAGCTCTTCATATTTTTCACACCTTTTCAGGCTCTTCATGTTTTTCAACACCGCTTCGTGCTCCTCCTCTTTTTCAGACCGTTTCATGCTCCTCATATTTTTGACATCTATTGAAGCTCTTCATATTTCTCACACCTTTTCAGGTTCTTCATGTTTTTCAACACCACTTCATGCTCCTCCTATTTTTCAGACCGTTTCATGCACATCTCATTTTTGACACCTTTTGAAGCTCTTCATATCTTTCATATTTTTGAAGTTCTTCATATTTTCACACGTTTTCAGACTCTTCATGTTTTTCAACACCGCTTCATGCTCCTGCTATTTTTCAGACCGTTTCATGCTCTTCAAATATTTGACACCTCTTGAAACTCTTCATATTTTTCACACCTTTTCAGGCTCTTCATGTTATTCCCCACCACTTCATTCTTCTCCTATTTTTCAGACCATTTCATGCTCCTCATGAATTTCACACCTTTTGAAGCTCTTCATATTTTTCACACCTTTTCAGGCTCTTCATGTTTTTTATCACCGTTTCATGCTCCTATTTTTCAGACCGTTTCATGCTCCTCATATTTTTGACACCTTTTGCAGCTCTTCATATTTTTCACAAGTTTTCAGTCTCTTCATGATTTTGAACACCGCTTCAAGATCCTCCTATTTTTAAGACCGTTTCATGCTCTTCATATTTTTCACACCTTTTCAGGCTCTTCATGTTTTTCAACACCGTTTCATGCTGCTTCTCTTTTTCAGACCGTTTCATGCTCCTCATATTTTTCACACCTTTTGAAGCTCCTCATATTTTTCACACCTTTTCAGGCTCTTCATGTTTTTGAACACAGCTTCATGCTACTCCTATTTTTCAGACTGTTTCATGCTCCTCATATTTTTCACACCTTTTGAAGCTCCTCATATTTTTCACACCTTTTCAGGCTCTTCATGTTTTTCAACACCGTTACATGATCCTCCTATTTTTCAGACTGTTTCATGCTCATCTCATTTTTGACCCCTTTTGAAGCTTTTCAGATTTTTCACAACTTTTTAGGCTCTTCATGTTTCTCAACACGGCTTCATGCTCCACATATTTTTCAGACCGTTTCATGCTCATCTCATTTTTGACACCTTTTGAAGCTCTTCATATTTCTCACAACTTTTTAGGCTTTTCATATTTTTGAACACCGCTTCATGCTCCTCCTATTTTTCAGAGAGTTTCATGCTCCTCATGTATTTCACATCTTTTGAAGCTCTTCATATTTCTCACAACTTTTTAGGCTCTTCATGTTTTTCCACATCACTTCATGCTTCTCGTATTTTTCGGCCTGTTTCATGCTCCTCATGTATTTCACACCTTTTGAAGCTCTTCATATTTTTCACACCTTTTCAGGCTCTTCATGTTTTTAATCACCGTTTCATGCTCCTCCTATTTTTCAGACCGTTTCATGCTCCTCATATATTTGACACATTTTGAAGCTCTTTATATTTTTCACACATTTTCAGGCTCTTCATGTTTTTGAACACTGCTTCATGATCCTCCTATTTTTCAGACCTTTTCATGTTCTTCATATGTTTGACACATTTTGAAGCTCTTCATATTTTTCACAACTTTTCAGGCTCTTCATGTGTTTCAACACCACTTCATGCTTCTCCTATTTTTCAGACCGTTTCATGCGCCTCATGTATTTCACACCTTTTGAAGCTCTTCATAATTTTCACATCTTTTCATTCTCTTCATGTTTTTGAACACCATTTCATGCCGCTTCTATTTTTTAGACCGTTTCCTGCTCCTCATATTTTTCACACCTTTTGATGCTCTTCATATTTTTCACACGTTTTCAGGCTCTTCTTGTTTTTCAACACCGCTTCATGCTCCTCCTATTTTTCAGACCGTTTCATGCTCCTCATATTTTTGACACGTTTTGAAGCTCTTCATATTTTTCACACGTTTTCAGGCTCTTCATGTTTTTCACACCTTTTCAGGCTCTTCATGTTTTTGAACACCATTTCATGATCCTCCTATTTTTCTGACCGTTTAATGCTCCTCATATTTTTGACACCTTTAGAAACTCTTCATATTTTTCACACCTTTTCAAGCACTTCATGGTTTTCCACACCGCTTCATGCTCCTCCTATTTTTCAGACGGTTTCATACTCTTCATATTTTTGATAACTTTTGAAGCTCTTCATATTTTTCACACCTTTTCAGGCTCTTCATGTTTTTCAAGACCACTTCATGCTCCTCCTATTTTTCAGACCGTTTCATGCTCATCTCATTTTTGACACCTTTTGAAGTTCTTCATATTTTTCCCACCTTTTGAAGCTCTTCATATATTTCACACGTTTTCAGGTTCTTCATGTTTTTCAACACCGTTTCATGCTGCTTCTATTTTTAAGACCGTTTCATGCTCCTCATATTTTTCACACCTTTTGAAGCTCTTCATATTTTTCACACGTTTTCAGGCTCTTCATGTTTTTCAACACCGTTTAATTCTGCTTCTATTTTTCAGACCGTTTCATGCTCCTCATATTTTTGACACCTTTAGACTCTTCATATTTTTCACACCTTTTCAGCCTCTTCATGTTTTTCACACATTTTCAGCCTCTTCATGTTTTTGAACACCCCTTCTTGCTCCTTTTATTTTTCAGAGAGTTTCATGCTCCTCATGTATTTCACACCTTTTAAAGCTCTTCATATTTTTCACACCTTTACAGGCTCTTCATGTTTTTGAACACCGTTTCATCCTCCTCCTATATTTCAGACCGTTTCATGCTCCTCATATTTTTGACACCTTTTGAAGCTCTTCATATTTTTCACACCTTTTCAAGCTCTTCATGTTTTTGCACACTGCTTCATGCTCTTCCTATTTTTCAGACCGTTTCATGCTCCTCATATTTTTGACACCTTTTGAAGCTCTTCATATTTTTCACACCTTTTCAGGCTCTTCATGTTTTTCAACACCAATTCATGCTTCTCCTATTTTTCAGACTGTTTAATGCTCCTCATATTTTTGACACCTTTAGAAACTCTTCATATTTTTCACACCTTTTCAAGCACTTCATGGTTTTCCACACCGCTTCATGCTCCTCCTATTTTTCATACCGTTTCATTCTCCTCATATTTTTGACACCTTTTGAAGCTCTCATATATTTCACACCTTTTCAGGCTCTTCATTTTTTTCAACACAACGTCATGCTCCTCCTATTTTTCAGACCCTTTTATGCTCTTCTCATTTTTGACACCTTTTGAAGCTCTTCATATTTTTCACACCTTTTGAAGCTCTTCATGTTTTTCACACCTTTTCAGGCTCTTCATGTTTTTCAACACCGCTTCATGCTCCTTCTATTTTTCTGACCGTTTCATGCTCCTCATAATTTTGACACATTTTGAAGCTCTTCATATTTTTCACACCTTTTCAGGCTCTTCATGTTTTTCAACACCGCTTCGTGCTCCTCCTCTTTTTCAGACCGTTTCATTCTCCTCATATTTTTGACACCTTTTGAAGCTCTCATATATTTCACACCTTTTCAGGCTCTTCATTTTTTTCAACACAACGTCATGCTCCTCCTATTTTTCAGACCCTTTTATGCTCTTCTCATTTTTGACACCTTTTGAAGCTCTTCATATTTTTCACACCTTTTGAAGCTCTTCATGTTTTTCACACCTTTTCAGGCTCTTCATGTTTTTCAACACCGCTTCATGCTCCTTCTATTTTTCTGACCGTTTCATGCTCCTCATAATTTTGACACATTTTGAAGCTCTTCATATTTCTCACACCTTTTCAGGTTCTTCATGTTTTTCAACACCACTTCATGCTCCTCCTATTTTTCAGACCGTTTCATGCACATCTCATTTTTGACACCTTTTGAAGCTCTTCATATCTTTCATATTTTTGAAGTTCTTCATATTTTCACACGTTTTCAGACTCTTCATGTTTTTCAACACCGCTTCATGCTCCTGCTATTTTTCAGACCGTTTCATGCTCTTCAAATATTTGACACCTCTTGAAGCTCTTCATATTTTTCACACCTTTTCAGGCTCTTCATGTTATTCCCCACCACTTCATTCTTCTCCTATTTTTCAGACCATTTCATGCTCCTCATGAATTTCACACCTTTTGAAGCTCTTCATATTTTTCACACCTTTTCAGGCTCTTCATGTTTTTTATCACCGTTTCATGCTCCTATTTTTCAGTCTGTTTCATGCTCCTCATATTTTTGACACCTTTTGCAGCTCTTCATATTTTTCACAAGTTTTCAGTCTCTTCATGATTTTGAACACCGCTTCAAGATCCTCCTATTTTTAAGACCGTTTCATGCTCTTCATATTTTTCACACGTTTTCATGCCCTTCATGTTTTTCATCAACGCTTCATGCTCCTCCTATTTTTCAGACCGTTTCATGCTCATCATATTTTTGACACCTTTTGAAGCTCTTCATATATTTCACACCTTTTCAGGCTCTTCTTTTTTTTCAACACCACTTCATGCTCCTCCTATTTTTCAGACCGTTTCATGCTCATTTCATTTTTGACACCTTTTGTAGCTCTTCATATTTTTCACACCTTTTCATGCTCTTCATGTAATTGGACACCGCTTCATTTTCCTCCTATTTTTCAGACCGTTTCATGCTCCTCATATTCTTGACACCTTTTGAAGCTTTTCATATTTTCACACCTTTTCAGGCTCTTCAAGTTTTTCAATACCGTTTCATGCTCCTCCTATTTTTCAGACCGTTTCATGCTCCTCTTATGTTTGACACCTTTTGAAGCTCTTCATATTTTTCACACCTTTTCACGCTCTTCATGTTTTTGAACATCGCTTCATGCTCCGCCTATTTTTCAGACCGTTTCATGCTCCTCATATTTTTGTCATCTTTTGAAGCTCTTCATATTTTTCACACCCTTTCAGGCTCTTAATGTTTTTCAACACCCCTTCATGCTCCTCCTATTTTTCAGACCATTTCATGCTCCTCATATTTTTGACGCCTTTAGAAGCTTTTCATATTTTTCACACCTTTTCAGGCTCTTCATGTTTTTTCACACCACTTCATGCTTCTCCTATTTTTCAGACCGTTTTATGCTCCTCATGTATTTCACACCTTTTGAAGCTCTTCATATTTTTCACAACTTTTCAGGTATTCATGTTTTTGATCACGGTTTCATGCTCCTCCTATTTTTCAGACCATTTCATGCTCCTCATATTTTTGACGTCTTTAGAAGCTCTTCATATTTTTCACACCTTTTCAGGCTCTTTATGTTTTTCAAAACCGCTTCATGCTCCTCCTATTTTTCAGACCGTTTCATGCTCCACACATTTTGAAACCTTTTGAAGCTCTTCATATTTTTCACACCTTTTCAGGCTCTCCATGTTTTTCATCACCGATTCATGCCCCTCCTATTTTTCAGACCGTTTCATGCTCCTCATGTATTTCACACCATTTGAAGCTCTTCCTGTTTTTCACACCTTTTCAGTCTCTTCATGTATTTGAACACCATTTCATGCTCCTCCGATTTTTTAGACCGTTTCATGCTCCTCATATTTTTGACACCTTTTGAAGCTCTTCATATTTTTCACACCTTTTGAAGCTCTTCATGTTTTTCATATTTTTGAAGCTCTTCATATTTTTCACACCTTTTCACGCTTTTCATGTATTTGAACACCGGTTCATGCTCTTCCTATTTCTCAGACCGTTTCATTCTCCTCATGTATTTCACACCTTTTGAAGCTCTTCGTATTTTGCACACATTTTCAGGCTTTTCATGTTTTTCACAACGACTTCATGCTCCTCATATTTTTCAGACCGTTTCATGCACATTTCATTTTTGACTCCTTTTGAAGCTCTTCATATTTTTCACACCATTTTCAGGTTCTTCATGTTTTTCAACACCGCTTTATGATCCTCCTATTTTTCAGACCTTTTCATATTCCTCATATTTTTGACATTTTTTGAGGCTCTTCATATTTTTCACACCTTTTCAGGCTCTTCATGTCTTTGAACACCGTTTCATGCTCCTCCTATTTTTCTGACCGTTTCATGCACATCTCATTTTTGACACCTTTTGAAGCCTTTGATATTTTTCACACCATTTTCAGGCTCTTCATGTTTTTCAACACCGCTTTCTGATTCTCCTATTTTTCAGACCGTTTCATGCTCCTCATGTATTTGACACCTTTTAAAGCTCCTCATATTTTTCACACCTTTTCAGGCTCTTCATATTTTTCACATAATTTCAGGCTGTTCATGTTTTTGAACACGGCTTCATGCTCCTCCAATTTTTCAGACCGTTTCATGTTCCTCATATTTTTGACACCTTTTGAAGCTCTTCATATTTTTCACACCTTTTGAAGCTCTTCATATTTTTCACACCATTTTCAGGCTCTTCATGTTTTTCAACACCGTTTCATGCTCCTCCTATTTTTCAGACCGTTTCATGCTCCTCTTATGTTTGACACCTTTTGAAGCTCTTCATATTTTTCACACCTTTTCACGCTCTTCATGTTTTTGAACACCGCTTCATGCTCCGCATATTTTTCAGACCGTTTCATGCACATCTCATTTTTGACACCTTTTGAAGCCTTTGATATTTTTCACACCATGTTCAGGCTCTTCAGGTTTTTCAACACCGCTTTCTGATCCTCCTATTTTTCAGACCGTTTCATGCTCCTCATATATTTGACACCTTTTGAAGCTCTTCATATTTTCGCAATTTTTTAATCTCTTCATATGTTTCACACGTTTTCAGGTTCTTCATGTTTTTCAACACCGCTTCATGCTCCTCCTATTTTTCATTCCGTTTCATGCTCCTCATATTCTTGACACCTTTTGACGCTTTTCATATTTTTCACACATTTTCAGGCTCTTCATGTTTTGCCACACCACTTCATGCTCCTCCTATTTTTCAGACGTTTTCATGCTCCTCATATTTTTGACACCTTTAGAAACTCTTCATATCATTCACACCTTTTCAGGCTCTTCATGTTTTGCCACACCGCTTCATGCTCCTCCTATGTTTGAGCCCGTTTCATGCTCCTCATGTATTTCACACCTTTTGAAGCTCTTCATATATTTCACACCCTTACATACTCTTCATGTTTTTCAACACCACTTCATGCTCCTCCTATTTTTAAGACTGTTTCATGCTCCTGATATTTTTGACTCGTTTTGAAGCTCTTCATATTTTCACAATTTTTAAAGCTCTTCATATTTTTCACACGTTTTCAGGTTCTTCATGTTTTTCAACACCGCTTCATGCTCCTCCTATTTTTCATTCCGTTTCATGCTCCTCATATACTTGACACCTTTTGACGCTTTTCATATTTTTCACACATTTTCAGGCTCTTCAAGTTTTTCAACACCGCTTCATGCTCCTCCTATTTTTCATTCCTTTTCATGCTCCTCATATTTTTGACACCTTTTGAAGCTCTTCATATTTCTCAAACCTTTTCAGGCTCTTCATGTTTTTCAACACCGCTTCATGATCCTCCTGTTTTTCAGACCGTTTCATGCTGATCTCATTTTTGACTCCTTTGGAAGCTTTTCATATTTTTCACAACTTTTCAGGCTCTTCACGGTTTTGAACACCTTTTCATGTTCCTCCTATTTTTCAGACCGTATCATGCTCCTCATATATTTCACACGTTTTGAAGCTCTTCATATTTTTCATACCTTTTCAGGCTCTTCATGTATTTCAACACCAATTCATGCTCCTACTATTTTTCAGACCGTTTCATGCTCATCTCATTTTTGACACCTTTCGAAGCTGTTTGTATTTTTCACACCTTTTGAAGCTCTTCATATTTTTCACACTTTTTCATGCCCTTCATGGTTTTCATCACCGCTTCATGCTCCTCCTATTTTTCAGACCGTTTCATGCTCCTCATATTTTTGACACCTTTTGAAGCTCTTCATATATTTCACACCTTTTCAGGCTCTTCTTTTTTTTCAACACCACTTCATGCTCCTACTATTTTTCAGACAGTTTCATGCTCATCTCATTTTTGACACCTTTTGATGCACTTCATATTTTTAACACCTTTTGAAGCTCTTCGTATATTTCACACCTTTTCAGGCTCTTCATGTTTTCAACACCACTTCATGCCCCTCCTATTTTTCAGACCCTTTCATGCTAAACTAAATTTGACAACTTATGAAGCTTTTCATGTTTTTCATACCTTTTCATGCTCTTTATGTTTTTGAACACCGGTTCATGCTCCTCCTATTTTTCAACCCGTTTCATGCTCCTCATGTATTTCACATCTTTTGAAGCTCTTCATATTTTTCACACCTTTTCAGTCTCTTCATGTTTTTGAACACCGTTTCATGCTCCTCCTACTTTTCAGACCATATAATGCTCGTCATATATTTCACACGTTTTGAAGCTCTTCATATTTTTCACACCTTTTCAGGCTCTTCATGTTTTTAAACACCACTTCATGCTCCTCCTAATTATCAGACCGTTTCATGCTCCTCATATATTTGACACCTTTTGTAGCTCTTCATATTATTCACACCTTTTCAGACTCCCCATGTTTTTCAACACCACTTCATGTTCCTCCCATTTTGCAGACAGTTTCATACTCCTCATATTTTTGACAACATTTGAAGCTCTTCATATTTCTAACACCTTTTCAGGCGCTTCATGTTTTTCAACAATGCTTCCTGATCCTCCTATTTTTCAGACCGTTTCATGCTCCTCAAGTATTTCACACCTTTTAAAGCTCTTCATATTTTTCACACCTTTTCAGGCTCTTCATGTTTTTCAACACCGCTCATACTTCTCCTGTTTTTCAGACCATTTCATGCTCCTCTTAATTTTAACACCTTTTGAAGCTCTTCATATTTTCCACATCTTTTCAGGCTCTTCATGTTTTTGAACACTGCTTCATGTTCCTTCTATTTTTCAGACCGTTTCATGCTCCTCAAATATTTTAAAACTTTTGAAGCTCTTAATATTTTTCACACCTTTTCAGGCTCTTCATGTTTTTGAAGACCGATTCATGCTCCTCCTGTTTTTCAGACCATTTCAGGCTCCTCATATTTTTGACACCTTTTGAAGCTCTTCATATTTTTTACAACTTTTCAGGCATTTCATGTTTTTGAACACCTCTTCATGCTCCTCCTATTTTTCACACCTTTTGAAGCTCTTCACATTTTTCACACCATTTCAGGCTCTTCATGTTTTTCAACACCGCTTCATGCTCCTCCTATTTTTCAGACCGTTTAATGCTCCTCTTGTACTTCACACCTTTTGAAGCTCTTCATATTTTTCACACCTTTTCAGGCTGTTCATGTTTTTCAATACCGCTTCATGCACCTCCTATTTTCAGAACTTTTAATGCTCCTCCTGTACTTCACAACTTTTGAAGCTCTTCATATTTTTCACATCTTTTCAGGCTCTTCATGTTTTTCAACAACACTTCATGCTCCACCATTTTTCAGACCGCTTCATGCTCATCTCATTTTTGACAATTTTTGAAGCTCTTCATATTTTTCACACCTTTTGAAGCTCTTCATATTTTTGACACGTTTTCAGGCTCTTCATGTTTTTTAACACCGCTTCATGCTCCTCCTATTTTTCACATCTGTTGAAGCTCTTCAAATTTTTCACACCTTTTCAGGCTCTTCATGTTTTTGAACACCGCTTCATGCTCCTCATATATTTCAGACCGTTTCATGCTCCTCTTATTTGTGACACCTTTTGAAGCTCTTCGTATTTTTCACACATTTTCAGGCTCTTCATGTTTTTCAACATGACTTCATGCTCCTCCTATTTTTCAGACCGTTTCATGCTCCTCATATTTTTGACACCTTTTGAAATCTTCATATACTTCACACCTTTTCAGGCTCTTCATTTTTTTGGAAATAACTTCATGCTCCTTCTATTTTTTAGACCGTTTCATGGTCATCTCATTTTTGACACCTTTTGAAGCTCTTCATATTTTTCATACCTTTTGAAGATTTTCATATTTTTCACACGTTTTCAGGCTCTTCATATTTTTCAACACCGCATCATGCTCCTCCTATTTTTCAGACAGTTTCATGCTCCTCATATTTTTGACACGTTTTGAAGCTCTTCATATTTTTCACACCTTCTCAGGCTCTTCATGGTTTTCAACACTGTTTCATGATCCTCCTATTTTTCAGACCGTTTCATGCTCCTCATAATTTTGACACCCTTTGAAGCTCTTCTTATATTTCACACCTTTTCAGACTCTTTATGTTTTCGAACACCAATTCAAGTTCCTCCTATTTTTGCGACCGTTTCATGCTCTTCATATTTTTGACACCTTTAGAAGCACTTCATATTTTTCACACCTTTTGAAGATCTTCATATATTTCACACATTTTCAGGCTCTTCATGTTTCTCAACACCACTTCATGTTCCTCCTATTTTTTAGACCGTTTCATGCTCATCTAATTTTTGACACCTTTTGAAGCTCTTCATATATTTCACACCTTTTGAAGCTCTTCATATTTTTCACATTTATGAAGCTATTCAAATTTTTCACACGTTTTCAGGCTCTTCATGTTTTTGAACACCGCTTCATGCTCCTGCTATTTTTCACAACGTTTCACACTCCTCATATTTTTGACACGTTTTGAGGCTACTCATATTTTTCACACCTTTTCAGGCTTTTCATGTGTTTGAACACCGTTTCATGATCCTCCTATTTTTCAGAACGTTTCATGCTCCTCATATTCTTGACACCTTTTAAAGTTCTTCATATTTTTCACACCTTTTAAGGCTCTTCATGTTTTGAACACCGTTTCATGCTCCTCCTATTTTCAGACCGTTTCATGCTCTTCATTTTTTTGACACCTTTTGAAGCTCTTCATATTTTTCACACGTTTTGAAGCTCTTCATATATTTCACACCTTTCAGGCTCTTCATGTTTTTGAACACCGCTTCATGCTCCTCCTATTTTTCAGGCCATTTCATGCTCTTCATTTTTTTGACACCTTTTGAAGCTCTTCATATTTTTCACACCTTTTGAAGCTCTTCATATATTTCACACCTTTTCAGGCTGTTCATGTTTTTCAAAACACCACTTCATGCTCCTCCTATTTTTCAGACCGTTTCATGCTCATCTAATTTTTGACACTTTTTGAAGCTCTTCATATATTTCACACCTTTTGAAGCTCTTCATATTTTTCACATTTATGAAGCTATTCAAATTTTTCACACGTTTTCAGGCTCTTCATGTTTTTGAACACCGCTTCATGTTCCTGCTATTTTTCACAACGTTTCACACTCCTCATGTTTTTGACACATTTTGAGGCTACTCATATTTTTCACACCTTTTCAGGCTCTTCATGTTTTTGAACACCGTTTCATGATCCTCCTATTTTTCAGAACGTTTCATGCTCCTCATATTCTTGACACCTTTTAAAGTTCTTCATATTTTTCACACCTTTTAAATCTCTTCATGTTTTGAACACCGTTTCATGCTCCTCTTATTTTCAGACCGTTTCATGCTCTTCATTTTTTTGACACCTTTTGAAGCTCTTCATATTTTTCACACCTTTTGAAGCTCTTCATATATTTCACACCTTTTCAGGCTCTTCATGTTTTTGAACACCGCTTCATGCTCCTCATACTTTTCACACCTTTTGAAGCTCTTCATATTTTTCATACATTTTCAGGCCCTTTATGTTTCTCACCACCGCTTCATGCTCCTCCTATTTTTGAGACCGTTTCATGCTCATCTCATTTTTGACACCTTTTGAAGCTCTTCTTGTTTTTTACACCTTTTGAAGCTCTTCATATTTTTATAACTTTTCAGGCTCTTCATGTATTTCAACACCGCTTCATTCTTCTCCAGCTTTTCAGACCGTTTCATGCTCCTCATATTTTTGACACCTTTTGAAACTCTTCATATTTTTCACATCTTTTCAGGCTCTTCATGATTTTCAACACCACTTCATGCTCCTCGTATTTTTCAGACCTTTTCATGCTCCTCATATTTTTGACACCTTTTGAAGCTCTTCATATTTTTCACACCTTTTGAAGCTCTTCGTATTTTTCACACCTTTTCAGGCTCTTCATGTTTTTGAACACCGTTTTTTGCTGCTTCTATTTTTCAGACCGTTTCATGCTCCTCATATATTTTAAACCTTTTGAAAGTCTTCATATTTTTCACACCTTTTCAAGCTGTTCATGTTTTTCAACAATGCTTCATGATCCTCCTATTTTTCAGACCGTTTCATGCTCCTCAAGTATTTCACAACTTTTGAAGCTCTTCATATTTTTCACACCTTTTCAGGCTCTTCATGATTTTGAAGACCGATTCATGCTCCTCCTGTTTTTCAGACCGTTTCAGGCTCCTCATATTTTTGACACCTTTTGAAGCTCTTCATATTTTTTACAACTTTTCAGGCATTTCATGTTTTGGAACACCTCTTCATGCTCCTCCTATTTTTCACACCTTTTGAAGCTCTTCACATTTTTCACACCATTTCAGGCTCTTCATGATTTTCAACAGCGCTTCCTGCTCCTACTATTTTTCAGACAGTTTAATGCTCCTCCTGTACTTCACACCTTTTGAAGCTCTTCATATTTTTCACACCTTTTCAGGCTCTTCATGTTTTTCAACACCGCTTCATTCTCCTCCTATTTTCAGACCGTTTAATGCTCCTCCTGTACTTAACACCTTTTGTAGCTCTTCATATTTTTTACACCTTTTCAAGCTCTTCATGTTTTTGAACAGCGCTTCATGCTCCTCCTATTTTTCAGACAGTTTCATGCTCCTCATGTATTTCACACCTTTTGAAGCTCTTCGTATTTTTCACACCTTTTCAGGCTCTTCATGTTTTTGAGCACCGCTTCATGCTCCTCTTCTTTTTCAGACCGTTTCATGCTCCTCATATTTTTGACCTCTTTTGAAGCTCCTAATATTTTTCACATCTTTTGAAGCTCTTCATATATTTCACACTTTTTCAGGCTCTTCATGTTTTTCAACACCACTTCATGTTCCTCCTATTTTTCAGACCGTTTCATGCTCATCTCTTTTTTGACAGATTTTGAAGCTCTTCATATTTTTCACACCTTTTCAGTCTCTTCATGTTTTTGAACACCGTTTCATGCTCCTCCTACTTTTCAGACCGTATAATGCTCCTCATATTTTTCACACTTTTTGAAGCTCTTCATATTTTTCACACCTTTTCAGGCTCTTCATGTTTTTAAACACCACTTCATGCTCCTCCTAATTATCAGATCGTTTCATGCTCCTCATATTTTTGACACCTTTTGTAGCTCTTCATATTATTCACACCTTTTCAGGCTCTTCGTGATTTTCAAAACCGTTTCATGCTCCTCCTATTTTTCAGACCGTTTCATGCTCATCTCATTTTTGACACCTTTGGAAGCTCTTCTTATTTTTCACATGTTTTGAAACTCATCATATTTTTCACACGTTTTCAGGCTCTTCATGTTTTTCAACACCGCTTCATGCTCCTCCTATTTTTCACAACTGTTGAAGCTCGTCATATTTTTCACACCTTTTCAGGCTCTTCATATTTTTGAACACCGCTTCATGCTGCTCCTATTTTTCAGACCGTTTCATGCTCCTCATATTTTTGAAAGGTTTTGAAGCTCTTCAAATTTTTCACACCTTTTCAGGCTCTTCATGTTTTTCAACACTGCTTCATGATCCTCCTATTTTTCAGACCGTTTCATGCTCCTCATGTATTTCACACCTTTTGAAGCTGTTCATATTTTTCACACGTTTTCAGGCTCTTCATGTTTTTCATCAATGCTTCATGCTCCTTCTCTTTTTCAGACCGTTTCATGCTCCTCATATTTTTCACACTTTTTGAAGCTCATCATATTTTTCACACCTTTTCAGGCTCTTCACGTTTTTCAACACCGTCTCATGCTCCTCCTATTTTTCAGACAGTTTCATGCTCCTCATGTATTTCACATCTTTTGAAACTCTTCATATTTTTCACACCTTTTCCAGCTCTTCATATTTTTGAACACCGCTTCATGCTCCTTCTATTTTTCAGACCGTTTCATTCTCCTCATATTTTTAACACCGTTTGTAGCTCTTCATATTTTTCACACCTTTTCAGGCTCTTCATGTTTCTGAACACCGCTTCATGCTCCTCCTATTTTATACACCGTTTCATGCTCCTCATGTATTTCACACCTTTTGTAGCTCTTCATATTTTTTACACCTTTCAAACTCTTCATGTTTTTGAACAGCGCTTCATGCTCCTCCTATTTTTCAGACAGTTTCATGCTCCTCATGTATTTCACACCTTTTGAAGCTCTTCGTATTTTTCACACATTTTCAGGCTCTTCATGTTTATCAACACCGCTTCATGCTCCTCCTATTTTTCAGAGCGTTACATGCGCCTCATATTTTTGACACCTTTTGAAGCTCTTCATATTTTTCACACATTTTCAGGCTCTTCATGTTTATCAACACCGCTTCATGCTCCTCCTATTTTTCAGACCGTTTCTTGCTCCTAATATTTTTGACACTTTTTGAAGCTCTTCATATTTTTCACACCTTTTCATGCTCTTCATGTTTTCAACATCGATTCATGCTCCTATTATTTTTCAGACCGTTTCATCCTCGTCCTATTTTCACACCGTTTCATGCTCCTCATATTTTTGACACCTTTTGAAGCTCTTCATATTTTTCACACCTTTTCATGCTCTTCATGTTTTTGAACACGGCTTAATGCTCCTCCTATTTTTCAGACCGTTTCATGCTCCTCATATTTTTGACACCTTTTGAAGCTCTTCATATTTTTCACACCTTTTCAGGCTCTTCAAGTTTTTGAACAATGCTACAGTTCTCCTCCTATTTTTCAGACCGTTTCATGCTCCTCATATTTTTGATCTCTTTTGAAGCTCTTCATATTTTTCACGCCTTTTGAAGCTCTTCATATATTTCACACTTTTTCAGGCTCTTCATGTTTTTCAACACCACTTCATGCTTCTCCTATTTCTCAGACCGTTTCATGCTCATCTCATTTTTGACAGCATTTGAAGCTCTTCATATTTTTCACATTTTTGAAGCTCTTCAAATTTTTCACACTTTTTCAGGCTCTTCATGTTTTTGAACACCGCTTCATGCTCCTCCTATTTTCAGACCGTTTCTTGCTCCTCATATTTTTGACACCTTTTGTAGCTCTTCATATTTTTCACACCTTTTCAGGCTCTTCATGTTTTTGAACACCGTTTCATGCTCCTCCTATTTTCAGATTGTTTCTTGCTCCTCATATTTTTGACACCTTTGAATCTCTTCATATTTTTCACACCTTTTCAGCCTCTTCATATATTTCACACGTTTTAAGTCTCTTCATGTTTTTCAACACCGCTTCATGCTCCTCCTATTTTTCACACCGTTTCATGTTCCTCATGTATTTCATACCCTTTGAAGCTCTTCATATTTTTCACACCTTTTGAAGCTCTTCATATTTTTCACACCTTTTGAAGCACTTCATATTTTTCCCACCTTTTCAGGCTATTCATGTTTTTGAACACCGTTTCATGCTCCTCCTATAATTCAGACGGTTTCATGCTCCTCATATATTTCACTCCTTTTGAAGCTCTTCATATTTTACACTCCTTTTCAGGCTCTTCATGATTTTCAACCCCACTCATGCTCCTCCGATTTTTCAGACCGTTTCATGCTCATCTCATTTTTGACACCTTTTGAAGCTCTTCATATTTTTCACACCTTTTCAGGCTCTTCATGTTTTTCACACCTTTTCAGGCTCTTCATGATTTTGAACAGCGTTTCATGCTGCTCGTATTTTTCAGACCTTTTCATACTCCTCCTATTTTGACACATTTTGAGCTCTTCATATATTTCACACCTTTTCAGGCTCTTCATATTTTTCTACACTGCTTCATGCTCCTCCTATTTTTCAGACCGTTTCATGCTCCTCATATTTTTGACACCTTTTAAAGCTCTTCATATATTTCACACCTTTTCAGGCTCCTCATGTTTTTCTACACTGCTTCATGCTCCTACTATTTTTCAGACCGTTTCATGCTCCTCGTATTTTTCAGACCGTTTCATGCTCCTTATATTTTGACACCTTTTGAAGCTCTTCATATTTTTTCACACCTTTTCATGCTCTTCATGTGTTTCAACACCGCTTCATGCTCCTCCTAGTTTTCATACCGTTTCATACTCCTCCTATTTTTGACACCTTTTGAAGCTGTTCATATATTTCACACCTTTCAGGCTCTTCATGTTTTTCAAAACCTCTTCATGCTCCTCCAATTTTCAGACCGATTCATGCTCCTCATATTTTTGACACCTTTTGAAGCTCTTCATATTTTTCACACCTTTTCATGATCTTCATGTTTTTCAACACCGTTTCATGCTTCTCCTAATTTTCAGAACGTTTCATGCTCCTCATATTTTTGACACCTTTTGAAGCTCTTCATATTTTTCACACATTTTCAGGCTCTTCATGTTTATCAACACCGCTTCATGCTCCTCCTATTTTTCAGACCGTTTCTTGCTCCTAATATTTTTGACACTTTTTGAAGCTCTTCATATTTTTCACACCTTTTCATGCTCTTCATGTTTTCAACATCGATTCATGCTCCTATTATTTTCAGACCGTTTCATCCTCGTCCTATTTTCACACCGTTTCATGCTCCTCATATTTTTGACACCTTTTGAAGCTCTTCATATTTTTCACACCTTTTCAGGCTCTTCATGTTTTTGAACACGGCTTCATGCTCCTCCTATTTTTCAGACCGTTTCATGCTCCTCATATTTTTGACACCTTTTGAAGCTCTTCATATATTTCACACCTTTTCAGGCACTTCATGTTTTCAACACCGCTTCATGCTCCTCCTATTTTTCAAACCGTATCATGCTCCTCATATTTTTTACACTTTTGAAGCTCCTCATATTTTTCACACCTTTTCATGCTCTTCATGTTTTCAACACCGATTCATGCCCCTCCTATTTTTCAGTACGTTTCATGCTCCTCCTGTTTTTCACACCGTTTCATTATCCTCATAATTTGACACCTTTTGAAGCTCTTCATATTTTTCACACCTTTTCAGGCTCTTCATGTTTTTGAACATGGCTTCATGCTCCTCCTATTTTTCAGACCGTTTCATGCTCCTCACATTTTTGACACATTTAGAAGCTCTTCATATTTCACACCTTTTCATGATCTTCATGTTTTTCAATAACATTTCATGCTCCTCCGAGATTTCAGACCGTTTCATACTCCTCCTATTTTTGACACCTTTTGAAGCTCTTAATATATTTCACCCCATTTCAAGCTCTTCATGTTTTTCAACACCGCTTCATGCTCCTCCTATTTTTCAGACCGTTACAGGCGCCTCATATTTTTGACAGCTTTTGGAGCTCTTCATATTTTTCACACATTTTCAGGCTCTTCATGTTTTTCAACACCGCTTCATGCTCCTCCTATTTTTCAAACCGTTTCTTGCTCCTAATATTTTTGACACCTTTTGAAGCTCTTCATATTTTTCACACCTCTTCATGCTCTTCATGTTTTCAACATCGATTCATGCTCCTATTATTTTTCAGACCGTTTCATCCTCCTCCTATTTTCACACCGTTTCATGCTCCTCATATTTTTGACACCTTTTGAAGCTCTTCATATATTTCACACCTTTTCAGGCACTTCATGTTTTTTCACACCACTTCATGCTTCTCCTATTTTTCAGACCGTTTCATGATCCTCATGAATTTCACACATTTTGAAGCTCTTTATATTTTTCACACATTTTTAGGCTCTTCATTTTGTTCAACACTACTTCTTGCTCCTCCAAATTTTCAGACCGTTTCATACTCATCTAATTTTTGACACCTTTTGAAGCTCTTCATATTTTTCACACCTTTTCAGGCTCTTCATATTTTTCCCCACCACTTCATTCTTCTCCTATTTTTCAGACCATTTCATGCTCCTCATGAATTTCACACCTTTTGAAGCTCCTCATATTTTTCACACCTTTTCAGGCTCTTCATGATTTTCAACCCCACTTCATGCTCCTCCGATTTTTCAGACCGTTTCATGCTCATCTCATTTTTGACACCTTTTGAAGCTCTTCATATTTTTCACACCTTTTCAGGCTCTTCATGTTTTTCACACCTTTTCAGGCTCTTCATGTTTTTCACACCTTTTCAGGCTCTTCATGATTTTGAACAGTGTTTCATGTTACTCCTATTTTTCAGACCGTTTCATACTCCTCATATTTTACACATTTTGAAGCTCTTCATATATTTCACACCTTTTCAGGCTCTTCATGTTTTTCTACATAGCTTCATGCTCCTCCTGTTTTTCAGACCGTTTCATGCTCCTCATATTTTTGACACCTTTTAAAGCTCTTCATATTTTTCACAACTTTCAGGCTCTTCATGGTTTTCAACACCACTACATGCTCTTCCTCATATGTTTCACACCTTTTGAAGCTCTTCAATTTTTTTAATACCTTTTCATGCTGCTCCTATATTTCCTACCATTTCATGCTCCTTATATTTTTGACACCTTTTGAAGCTCTTCATATATTTCACACCTTTTCAGGCTCTTCATATTTTTCAACACCGCTTCAAGCTCCTCCTATTTTTCAGACCGATTATTGCTCCTCATATTTTTGACACCTTTGAGGCTCTTCATTTATTTCACACATTTTCAGGCTCTTCATGTTTTCAACACCGCTTCATGCTCCTCCTAATTTTCAGACCGTTTCATTCTCCTCATATTTTTGACACCATTTGAAGCTCTTCATATTTTTCACACCTTTTCAGGCTCTTCATGTTTTTTAACACCTTTTCATGCTCCTGCTATATTTCAGACCGTTTCATGCTCCTTATATTTTTGACACCTTTTGAAGCTCTTCCTATTTTTCATACGTTTTCAGGCTCTACATATTTTTCAACACCGCTTCATGCTCCTCCTATTTTTCAGACCGTATCATGCTCCTCATATGTTTCACACTTTTTCAGGCTCTTCATGGTTTTCAACAACACTTCATGCTCCTCATATGTTTCAGACCGTTTCATGCTCCTCATATTTTTGACACAGTTTGAAGCTCTTCACATTGTTCACACCTTTTGAGTCTCTTCATGTTTTTGAAAACAGTTTCTTGCTCCTCATATTTTTCAGACTGTTTCACCCTCTATATATTTGACACCTTTTTGAAGCTCTTCATATTTTTCACACCTTTTGAGGCTCTTCATGTTTTTGAAAACAGTTTCTTGCTCCGCAGATTTTTCAGACCATTTCACCCTCTGTATATTTGACACCTTTTTGAAGCTCTTCATATTTTTCACACCTTTTCAGGCTCTTCATGTTTTTCAACACCACTTCAAGTTCCTTCTATTTTTCAGACCGTTTCTTGCTCCTCATAATTTTGACACCTTTGAGGCTCTTCATATACTTCACACTGTTTCAGGCTCTTCATGTTTTTCAACACCACTTCAAGCTCCTTCAATTTTTCAGACCGTTTCTTGCTCCTCATATTTTTGACACCTTTGAGGCTCTTCATATATTTCACACTGTTTCAGGCTCTGTATGTTTTTCAACACCGCTTCATGCTCCTCCTAATTTTCAGACCGTTTCATTCTCCTCATATTTTTGACACCTTTTGAGGCTCTTCATATTTTTCACACTTTTTCAGGCTCTTCATGTTTTTCAAACCGCTTCATGCTCCTCCTATTTTTCAGACCGTTTCATGCTTCTCCTATTTTTCAGACCGTTTCATGCTCCTCATATTTTTGACGCCTTTTGAAGCTCTTCATATTTTTCACACCTTTTCAGGCTCTTCATGTTTTTCAGCACCACTTCATGCTCCTCCTATTTTTCAGACCGTTTCATGCTCCTCATATTTTTGACACCTTTTGAAGCTCTTCATATTTTTCACAACTTTACAGGCTCTTCATGTTTTTCAACACCGCTTCATGCTCCTCCTATTTTTCAGACCCTTTCATGCTCCTCATATTTTTGACACCTTTTGAAGCTCTTCATATTTTTCACACCTTTTCAGGCTCTTCATGTTTTTCAACATCGCTTGCTGCTCCTCCTCTTTTTCAGAGCGTTTCATGCTCCTCATAATTTTGACACCTTTGAAGCTCTTCATATTTTTCACACCTTTTCAGGCTCTTCATATTTTTCAACACCACTTCATGCTTTTCCTATTTTTCAGACCTTTTAATGCTCCTCATATTTTTGACACTTTTTGAAGCTCTTCATATTTTTCACACTTCTCCAGGCTCTTAATTTTTTTGAACACCGCTTCATGCTCCTCCTATTTTTCAGACCGTTTCATGCTCCTCATGTTTTTGACACCTTTTGAAGCACTTCATATTTTTCACACCTTTTCAGGCTCTTCATGTTTTTCAACAACGCTTCATGCTCCTCCTGTTTTTCACACCGTTTCATTATCCTCATAATTTGACACCTTTTGAAGCTCTTCATATTTTTCACACCTTTTCAGGCTCTTCATGTTTTTGAACATGGCTTCATGCTCCTCCTATTTTTCAGACCGTTTCATGCTCCTCACATTTTTGACACATTTAGAAGCTCTTCATATTTCACACCTTTTCATGATCTTCATGTTTTTCAATAACATTTCATGCTCCTCCGAGATTTCAGACCGTTTCATACTCCTCCTATTTTTGACACCTTTTGAAGCTCTTAATATATTTCACCCCATTTCAAGCTCTTCATGTTTTTCAACACCGCTTCATGCTCCTCCTATTTTTCAGACCGTTACAGGCGCCTCATATTTTTGACAGCTTTTGGAGCTCTTCATATTTTTCACACATTTTCAGGCTCTTCATGTTTTTCAACACCGCTTCATGCTCCTCCTATTTTTCAAACCGTTTCTTGCTCCTAATATTTTTGACACCTTTTGAAGCTCTTCATATTTTTCACACCTCTTCATGCTCTTCATGTTTTCAACATCGATTCATGCTCCTATTATTTTTCAGACCGTTTCATCCTCCTCCTATTTTCACACCGTTTCATGCTCCTCATATTTTTGACACCTTTTGAAGCTCTTCATATATTTCACACCTTTTCAGGCACTTCATGTTTTTTCACACCACTTCATGCTTCTCCTATTTTTCAGACCGTTTCATGATCCTCATGAATTTCACACATTTTGAAGCTCTTTATATTTTTCACACATTTTTAGGCTCTTCATTTTGTTCAACACTACTTCTTGCTCCTCCAAATTTTCAGACCGTTTCATACTCATCTAATTTTTGACACCTTTTGAAGCTCTTCATATTTTTCACACCTTTTCAGGCTCTTCATATTTTTCCCCACCACTTCATTCTTCTCCTATTTTTCAGACCATTTCATGCTCCTCATGAATTTCACACCTTTTGAAGCTCCTCATATTTTTCACACCTTTTCAGGCTCTTCATGATTTTCAACCCCACTTCATGCTCCTCCGATTTTTCAGACCGTTTCATGCTCATCTCATTTTTGACACCTTTTGAAGCTCTTCATATTTTTCACACCTTTTCAGGCTCTTCATGTTTTTCACACCTTTTCAGGCTCTTCATGTTTTTCACACCTTTTCAGGCTCTTCATGATTTTGAACAGTGTTTCATGTTACTCCTATTTTTCAGACCGTTTCATACTCCTCATATTTTACACATTTTGAAGCTCTTCATATATTTCACACCTTTTCAGGCTCTTCATGTTTTTCTACATAGCTTCATGCTCCTCCTGTTTTTCAGACCGTTTCATGCTCCTCATATTTTTGACACCTTTTAAAGCTCTTCATATTTTTCACAACTTTCAGGCTCTTCATGGTTTTCAACACCACTACATGCTCTTCCTCATATGTTTCACACCTTTTGAAGCTCTTCAATTTTTTTAATACCTTTTCATGCTGCTCCTATATTTCCTACCATTTCATGCTCCTTATATTTTTGACACCTTTTGAAGCTCTTCATATATTTCACACCTTTTCAGGCTCTTCATATTTTTCAACACTGCTTCAAGCTCCTCCTATTTTTCAGACCGATTATTGCTCCTCATATTTTTGACACCTTTGAGGCTCTTCATTTATTTCACACATTTTCAGGCTCTTCATGTTTTCAACACCGCTTCATGCTCCTCCTAATTTTCAGACCGTTTCATTCTCCTCATATTTTTGACACCATTTGAAGCTCTTCATATTTTTCACACCTTTTCAGGCTCTTCATGTTTTTTAACACCTTTTCATGCTCCTGCTATATTTCAGACCGTTTCATGCTCCTTATATTTTTGACACCTTTTGAAGCTCTTCCTATTTTTCATACGTTTTCAGGCTCTACATATTTTTCAACACCGCTTCATGCTCCTCCTATTTTTCAGACCGTATCATGCTCCTCATATGTTTCACACTTTTTCAGGCTCTTCATGGTTTTCAACAACACTTCATGCTCCTCATATGTTTCAGACCGTTTCATGCTCCTCATATTTTTGACACAGTTTGAAGCTCTTCACATTGTTCACACCTTTTGAGTCTCTTCATGTTTTTGAAAACAGTTTCTTGCTCCTCATATTTTTCAGACTGTTTCACCCTCTATATATTTGACACCTTTTTGAAGCTCTTCATATTTTTCACACCTTTTGAGGCTCTTCATGTTTTTGAAAACAGTTTCTTGCTCCGCAGATTTTTCAGACCATTTCACCCTCTGTATATTTGACACCTTTTTGAAGCTCTTCATATTTTTCACACCTTTTCAGGCTCTTCATGTTTTTCAACACCACTTCAAGTTCCTTCTATTTTTCAGACCGTTTCTTGCTCCTCATAATTTTGACACCTTTGAGGCTCTTCATATACTTCACACTGTTTCAGGCTCTTCATGTTTTTCAACACCACTTCAAGCTCCTTCTATTTTTCAGACCGTTTCTTGCTCCTCATATTTTTGACACCTTTGAGGCTCTTCATATATTTCACACTGTTTCAGGCTCTGTATGTTTTTCAACACCGCTTCATGCTCCTCCTAATTTTCAGACCGTTTCATTCTCCTCATATTTTTGACACCTTTTGAGGCTCTTCATATTTTTCACACTTTTTCAGGCTCTTCATGTTTTTCAAACCGCTTCATGCTCCTCCTATTTTTCAGACCGTTTCATGCTTCTCCTATTTTTCAGACCGTTTCATGCTCCTCATATTTTTGACGCCTTTTGAAGCTCTTCATATTTTTCACACCTTTTCAGGCTCTTCATGTTTTTCAGCACCACTTCATGCTCCTCCTATTTTTCAGACCGTTTCATGCTCCTCATATTTTTGACACCTTTTGAAGCTCTTCATATTTTTCACAACTTTTCAGGCTCTTCATGTTTTTCAACACCGCTTCATGCTCCTCCTATTTTTCAGACCCTTTCATGCTCCTCATATTTTTGACACCTTTTGAAGCTCTTCATATTTTTCACACCTTTTCAGGCTCTTCATGTTTTTCAACATCGCTTGCTGCTCCTCCTCTTTTTCAGAGCGTTTCATGCTCCTCATAATTTTGACACCTTTGAAGCTCTTCATATTTTTCACACCTTTTCAGGCTCTTCATATTTTTCAACACCACTTCATGCTTTTCCTATTTTTCAGACCTTTTAATGCTCCTCATATTTTTGACACTTTTTGAAGCTCTTCATATTTTTCACACTTCTCCAGGCTCTTAATTTTTTTGAACACCGCTTCATGCTCCTCCTATTTTTCAGACCTTTTCATGCTCCTCATGTTTTTGACACCTTTTGAAGCACTTCATATTTTTCACACCTTTTCAGGCTCTTCATGTTTTTCAACAACGCTTCATGCTCCTCCTATTTTTCAGACCGTTTCATGCTCCTCATATGTTTCACACCTTTTGAAGCTCTTCATATTTTTTTAACACCTTTTCACGCTCCTCCTATATTTCAGACCGTTTCAAGCTCCTCATATTTTTGACACTTTTTGTAGCTTTTCATATTTTTCACACGTTTTCAGGGTCTTCATGTTTTTCTACACCACTTCATGCTCCTCCTATTTTTCAGACCGTTTTATTCTACTCATATGTTTCACACCTTTTTCAAGCTCTTCATGTTTTTCAACACCACTTCATGCTCCTCCTAATTATCAGACCGTTTCATTCTCCTCATATTTTTGACACCATTTGAAGCTCTTCATATTTTTCACACCTTTTCAGGCTCTTCATGTTTTTTAACACCTTTTCATGCTCCTCCTATATTTCAGACCGTTTCATGCTCCTTATATTTTTGACACCTTTTGAAGCTCTTCATATTTTTCACACGTTTTCAGGCTCTTCATATTTTTCAACACCGCTTCATGCTCCTCCTATTTTTCAGACCGTATCATGCTCCTCATATGTTTTACACCTTTTTCAGGCTCTTCATGTTTTTCAACATCACTTCATGCTCCTCCTATGTTTCAGACCGTTTCATTATCCTCATATTTTTGACACAGTTTGAAGCTCTTCACATTGTTCACACCTTTTGAGGCTCTTCATGTTTTTGAAAACAGTTTCTTGCTCCTCATATTTTTCAGACCGTTTCACCCTCTATATATTTGACACCTTTTTGAAGCTCTTCATATTTTCACACCTTTTGAGGCTCTTCATGTTTTTGAAAACAGTTTCTTGCTCCTCATATTTTTCAGACCGTTTCACCCTCTATATATTTGACACCTTTTTGAAGCTCTTCTTATTTTTCACACCTTTTCAGGCTCTTCATGTTTTTCAACACCACTTCAAGCTCCTTCTATTTTTCAGACGGTTTCATGTTTCTCATATATTTGACACAGTTTGAAGCTCTTCATATTTTTCACAACTGTTGAGGCTCTTCATGTTTTTGAAAACAGTTTCTTGCTCCTCATGTTTTTCAGACCCTTTCACCCTCCTCATATTTTTGACACCTTTATGAAGCTCTTCATTTTTTTCACACCTTTCCGGGCTCTTCAAGTGTATGAACACCGTTTCATGATCCTCCTATTTTTCAGACCGTTTCATGCTCCTCATATATTTGACACCTTTTGAAGTTCTTCATATTTTTCACACCTTTTCAGGCTCTTCATGTTTTTCAACACCAGTTCATGCTCCTCCTATTTTTCTGACCGTTTCATGCTCCTTATATTTTCGACACCTTTTGAAGTTCTTCATATTTTTCACACCTTTCAGGCTCTTCATGGTTTTCAACACCACTACATGCTCTTCCTATTTTTCAGACCGTTTCATGCTCCTCATATGTTTCACACCTTTTGAAGCTCTTCAAGTTTTTTAACACCTTTTCATGCTCCTCCTATATTTCATACCATTTCATGCTCCTTATATTTTTGACACCTTTTGAAGCTCTTCATATATTTCACATCTTTTCAGGCTCTTCATATTTTTCAACACCGCTTCAAGCTCCTCCTATTTTTCAGACCGATTCTTGCTCCTCATATTTTTGACACAGTTTGAAGCTCTTCACATTGTTCACACCTTTTGAGGCTCTTCATGTTTTTGAAAACAGTTTCTTGCTCCTCATATTTTTCAGACCGTTTCACCCTCTATATATTTGACACCTTTTTGAAGCTCTTCATATTTTTGACACCTTTTCAGGCTCTTCATGTTTTTCAACAACACTTCATGCTCCTCCTATGTTTCAGACCGTTTCATGCTCCTCATATTTTTGACACAGTTTGAAGCTCTTCACATTGTTCACACCTTTTGAGGCTCTTCATGTTTTTGAAAACAGTTTCTTGCTCCTCATATTTTTCAGACCGTTTCACCCTCTATATATTTGACACCTTTTTGAAGCTCTTCATATTTTTCACACCTTTTCACGTTCTTCATGTTTTTCAACATCGCTTGCTGCTCCTCCTCTTTTTCAGAGCGTTTCATGCTCCTCATAATTTTGACACCTTTGAAGCTCTTCATATATTTCACACCTTTTCAGGCTCTTCATGTTTTTCAACACCACTTCAGGCTCCTTCTATTTTTCAGACCGTTTCTTGCTCCTCATATTTTTGACACCTTTGAGGCTCTTCATATTTTTCACACTTTTTCAGGCTCTTCATGTTTTTCAACACCACTTCAAGCTCCTTCTATTTTTCAGACCGTTTCTTGCTCCTCATATTTTTGACACCTTTGAGGCTCTTCATATATTTCACACTGTTTCAGGCTCTTTATGTTTTTCAACACTGCTTCATGCTCCTCCTAATTTTCAGACCGTTTCATTCTCCTCATATTTTTGATACCTTTTGAAGCTCTTCATATTTTTCACACCTTTTCAGGCTCTTCATATTTTTCAACACCACTTCATGTTTGTCCTATTTTTCAGACCGTTTAATGCTCCTCATATTTTTGACACTTTTTGAAGCTCTTCATATTTTTCACACTTCTCCAGGCTCTTCATTTTTTTGAACACCGCTTCATGCTCCTCCTATTTTTCAGACCTTTTCATGCTCCTCAAGTTTTTGACACCTTTTGAAGCACTTCATATTTGTCACACCTTTTCAGGCTCTTCATGTTTTTCAACAACGCTTCATGCTCCTCCTATTTTTCAGACCGTTTCATGCTCCTCATATGTTTCACACCTTTTGAAGCTCTTCATATTTTTTTAACACCTTTTCACGCTCCTCCTATATTTCAGACCGTTTCAAGCTCCTCATATTTTTGACACTTTTTGTAGCTCTTCATATTTTTCACACCTTTTCAGGGTCTTCATGTTTTTCTACACCACTTCATGCTCCTCCTATTTTTCAGACCGTTTTATTCTACTCATATGTTTCACACCTTTTTCAAGCTCTTCATGTTTTTCAACACCACTTCATGCTCCTCCTAATTATCAGACCGTTTCATTCTCCTCATATTTTTGACACCATTTGAAGCTCTTCATATTTTTCACACCTTTTCAGGCTCTTCATGTTTCTTAACACCTTTTCATGCTCCTGCTATATTTCAGACCGTTTCATGCTCCTTATATTTTTGACACCTTTTGAAGCTCTTCATATTTTTCATAGGTTTTCAGGCTCTTCATATTTTTCAACACCGCTTCATGCTCCTCCTATTTTTCAGACCGTATCATGCTCCTCATATGTTTCACACCTTTTTCAGGCTCTTCATGTTTTTCAACAACACTTCATGCTCCTCCTATGTTTCAGACCGTTTCATGCTCCTCATATTTTTGACACAGTTTGAAGCTCTTCACATTGTTCACACCTTTTGAGGCTCTTCATGTTTTTGAAAACAGTTTCTTGTTCCTCATATTTTTCAGACCGTTTCACCCTCTATATATTTGACACCTTTTTGAAGCTCTTCATATTTTTCACACCTTTTGAGGCTCTTCATGTTTTTGAAAACAGTTTCTTGCTCCTCATATTTTTCAGACCGTTTCACCCTCTATATATTTGACACCTTTTTGAAGCTCTTCATATTTTTCACACCTTTTCAGGCTCTTCATGTTTTTCAACACCACTTCAAGCTCCTTCTGTTTTTCAGACCGTTTCTTGCTCCTCATATTTTTGACACCTTTGAGGCTCTTCATATATTTCACACTTTTTCAGGCTCTTCATGTATTTCAACACCACTTCAAGCTCCTTCAATTTTTCAGACCGTTTCTTGCTCCTCATATTTTTGACACCTTTGAGGCTCTTCATATATTTCACACTGTTTCAGGCTCTTTAGGTTTTTCAACACCGCTTTATGCTCCTCCTAATTTTCAGACCGTTTCATTCTCCTCATATTTTTGACACCTTTTGAAGCTCTTCATATTTTTCACACTTTTTCAGGCTCTTCATGTTTTTCAAACCGCTTCATGCTCCTCCCATTTTTCAGACCGTTTCATGCTTCTCCTATTTTTCTGACCGTTTCATGCTCCTCATATTTTTGACGCCTTTTGAAGCTCTTCATATTTTTCACACCTTTTCAGGCTATTCATGTTTTTCAGCACGACTTCATGCTCCTCCTATTTTTCAGACCGTTTCATTCTCCTCATATTTTTGACACCTTTTGAAGCTCTTCATATTTTTCACACCTTTTCAGGCTCTTCATGTTTTTCAACACCACTTCATGCTACTCCTATTTTTCAGACCCTTTCATGCTCCTCATATTTGTGACACCTTTTGAAACTCTTCATATTTTTCACACCTTTTCAGGCTCTTCATGTTTTTCAACACCACTTCATGCTCCTCCTATTTTTCAGACCGTTTCATGCTCCTCATATTTTTGACACTTTTTGAAGCTCATCATATTTTTCACACCTTTTCAGGCTCTTCATTTTTTTCAGCACAGTTTGATGCTCCTCCTATTTTTCAGACCGTTTCATGCTCCTCATATTTTTGACATCTTTTGAAACTCTTCATATATTTCACAACTTTTCAGGCTCTTCATGATTTTCAACACCACTTCATGCTCCTCCTTTTTTCAGACTGCTTCATTCTCATCTCATTTTTGACACATTTTGAAGCTGTTCATATTTTTCATTTCTTTTGAAGCTCTTCATATATTTTACACGTTTTCAGGCTCTTCATGGTTTTCAACACCGCTTCGTGCTGCTCCTAATTTTCAGATCATTTCATGCTCATCGATTTTTACACCTTTTGCAGGTCTTCATATTTTCACACCTTTTGAAGCTCTTCATATTTTTCACACCTTTTTAGGCTCTTCATGTATTTGAACACCGTTTCATGCTCCTCCTCTTTTTCAGATCGTTTCATGCTCCTCATATTTTTGACACATTTTGAAACTCTTCTTTTTTTTCACACCTTTTGAAGCTTTTCATATATTTCACACCTTTTCAGGCTCTTCATGCTTTTAAACAACACTTCATGCTCCTCCTATTTTTCAGACCGCTTCAAGCTCATCTCATTTTTCACACCTTTTGAAGCTGTTCATATTTTTCACACGTTTTCAGGTTCTTCATGTTTTTCAACACTGCTTCATGCTCCTCCTAATTTTCAGACCGTTTCATGCTTCTCCTATTTTTCAGACCGTTTCATGCTCCTCATATTTTTGACGCCCTTTGAAGCTCTTCCTATTTTTCACACCTTTTCAGGCTCTTCATGTTTTTCAACACCGCTTCATGCACCTCCTATTTTTCAGAACGTTTCATGCTCATCTCATTTTTCACACCTTTTGAAGCTCTTCATATTTTTCACACCTTTTCAGGCTCTTCATGTTTTTCAACACCGCTTCATGCTCCTCCTACTTTTCAGACCATTTCATGCACCTCATATTTTTGACACCTTTTGAAGCTCTTCATATTTTTCACACGTTTTCAGGCTCTTCATGTTTTTCAACACCGTGTCATGCTCCTCCTATTTTTCAGACGGTATCATGCTCTTCATAATTTTCACACCTTTAAAGCTCTTCATATTTTTCACGCCTTTTAAGGCTCGTCATATTTTTGAACACCACTTCATGCTCCTCCTATTTTTCAGACCGTTTCATGTTCCTGCTATTTTTCAGATCATTTCATGCTCCTGATATTTTTGACACCTTTTGAAGCTCTTCATATTTTTCACACCTTTTCAGGCTCTTCATGTTTTTCAACACTGCTTCATGCTCCTCCTATTTTTCAGACCGTTTCATGCTCCTCATATTTTTGACACCTTTTGAAGCTCTTCATATTTTTCACACCTTTTCAGGCTCTTCATGTTTTTCAACACCGCTTCATGATCCTCCTATTTTTCAGACCGTTTCATGCTCCTCATATTTTTGACACCTTTTGAAGCTCTTCATATTTTTCACACCTTTTCAGGCTCTTCATGTTTTTCAACACCGCTTCATGCTCCTCCTATTTTTAAGACCGTTTCATCCTCCTCATATTTTTGACTCCTTTTGAAGCTCTTCATATTTTTCACACGTTTTCAGGCTCTTCATGTTTTTCAACACCGCTTCATGCTCCTCCTACTTTTCAGACCATTTCATGCACCTCATATTTTTGACACCTTTTGAAGCTCTTCATGTTTTTCACACCTTTTGAAGCTCTTCATATTTTTCATATTTTTGAAGCTCTTCATATTTTCACACCTTTTCAGACTCTTCATGTTTTTCAACATTGCTTCATCCTCCTCCTATTTTTCGAACGTTTCCTGCTCCTCATAATTTTCACACCTTTTAAAGCTATTCATATTTTTCAAACCTTTTCAGGCTCTTCATGTTTTTGAACACCGCTTCATGCTGGTCCTATTTGCAGACCGTTTATGCTCCTCATAATTTGACACCTTTTGAAGCTCTTCATATTTTTCACACCTTTTCAGTCTCTGCAATTTTTTTGAACACGGCTTCATGATCCTCCTATTTTTCAGACCGTTTCGTGCTCCACATGTATTTCACACCTTTTGAAGCTCTTCATATTTTGCACACATATTCAGGCTCTTCATTTTTTTCAACACCACTTCATGCTCCTCCTATTTTTCAGACCGTTTCACGCACCTCATAATTTGACACCTTTTGAAGCTCTTCATATTTTTCACACCTTTTCAGGCTCCTCATGTTTTTGAACACCGCTTCATGCTCTTCCTATTTTTCAGACCGTTTCATGCTCCTCACGTTTTTGACACCTTTTGTAGCTCTTCATATATTTCACACATTTTCAGGATCTTTATGTTTTTCAACAAGACTTCATGCTCCTCCTATTTTTAAGACCGCTTCATGCTCATCTCATTTTTCACACTTTTGAAACTGTTCATATATTTCACACCTTTTGAAACTCTTCAAATTTTGACAAGTTTTCAGGTTCTTCATGTTTTTCAACACCGCTTCATGCTCCTCCTATTTTTCAGACTATTTCATGCTCCACATATTTTTGACACCTTTTGAAGCTCTTCATATTTTTCACACCTTTTCAGGCTCTTCATGGTTTTCAACACCACTTCATGTTCCTCGTACTTTTCAGACCGTTTCATGCTCCTCATATTTTTGACAACTTTTGAAGCTCTGCATATTTTTCACACCTTTTGAGGCTCTTCATGATTTTCAACACCGCTTCATGGTCCTCCCATGTTTCAGAACGTTTCATGCTCCTCATGTATTTCACACCTTTTGAAGCTCTTCAAATTTTTCACAGCTTTTCAGGCTCTTCATGTTTTTGAACACCGCTTCATGCTCCTCCTATTTTTCAGACCGTTTCATGCTCCTCATATTTTTGACACGTTTTGAAGCTCTTCATATCTTTCATACCTTTTCAGACTCTTCATGTTTTTGAACACCGCTTCATGCTCCTCCTGTTTTTCAGAATGTTTCCTGTTCCTCCTTTTTTTCAGATCATTTCATGCTCCTCATATTTTTGACACCTTTTGAAGCTCTTCATATTTTTCACACCTTTTCAGGCTCTTCATGTTTTTCAACACCGCTTCATGCTCCTCCTATTTTTCAGACCTTTTCATGCTCCTCATATTTTTGACTCCTTGTGAAGCTCTTCATATTTTTCATACATTTTCATGCTCTTCATATTTTTCAACACCGTGTCATGCTCCTCCTATTTAACAGACCGTGTCATGCTCCTCATATTTTTCACACCTTTAAAGCTCTTCATATTTTCCTCACATTTTAAGGCTCTTCATGTTTTTCAACACCGTGTCATGCTCCTCCTATTTTTCAGACGGTATCATGCTCTTCATAATTTTCACACCTTTAAAGCTCTTCATATTTTTCACGCCTTTTAAGGCTCGTCATATTTTTGAACACCTCTTCATGCTCCTCCTATTTTTCAGACCGTTTCATGTTCCTGCTATTTTTCAGATCTTTTCATGCTCCTGATATTTTTGACACCTTTTGAAGCTCTTCATATTTTTCACACCTTTTCAGGCTCTTCATGGTTTTCAACACCACTTCATGCTCCTCGTATTTTTCAGACCGTTTCATGCTCCTCATATTTTTGACACCTTTTGAAGCTCTGCATATTTTTCACACCTTTTCAGGCTCTTCATGATTTTCAACACCACTTCATGGTCCTCCCATGTTTCAGAACGTTTCATGCTCCTCATGTATTTCACACCTTTTGAAGCTCTTCAAATTTTTCACACCTTTTCAGGCTCTTCATGTTTTTGAACACCGCTTCATGCTCCTCCTATGTTTCAGACCGTTTCATGCTCCTCATATTTTTGACACCTTTTGAAGCTCTTCATATATTTCATACCTTTTCAGACTCTTCATGTTTTTGAACACCGCTTCATGCTCCTCCTGTTTTTAAGAATGTTTCCTGTTCCTCCTTTTTTTCAGATCATTTCATGCTCCTGTTATTTTTCACACCTTTTCAGGCTCTTCATGTTTTTCAACACCGCTTCATGCTCCTCCTATTTATCAGACCGTGTCATGCTCCTCATATTTTTCACACCTTTAAAGCTCTTCATATTTTCCTCACATTTTAGGCTCTTCATGTTTTTCAACACCGTGTCATGCTCCTCCTATTTTTCAGACGGTATCATGCTCTTCATAATTTTCACACCTTTAAAGCTCTTCATATTTTTCACGCCTTTTAAGGCTCGTCATATTTTTGAACACCACTTCATGCTCCTCCTATTTTTCAGACCGTTTCATGTTCCTGCTATTTTTCAGATCATTTCATGCTCCTGATATTTTTGACACATTTTGAAGCTCTTCATATTTTTCACACCTTTTCAGGCTCTTCATGTTTTTCAACACTGCTTCATGATCCTCCTATTTTTCAGACCGTTTCATGCTCCTCATATTTTTGACACCTTTTGAAGCTCTTCATATTTTTCACACCTTTTCAGGCTCTTCATGTTTTTCAACACCGCTTCATGATCCTCCTATTTTTCAGACCGTTTCATGCTCCTCATATTTTTGACACCTTTTGAAGCTCTTCATATTTTTCACACCTTTTCAGGCTCTTCATGTTTTTCAACACCGCTTCATGCTCCTCCTATTTTTAAGACCGTTTCATCCTCCTCATATTTTTGACACCTTTTGAAGCTCTTCATATTTTTCACACCTTTTCAGGCTCTTCATGTTTTTCAACACTGCTTCATGATCCTCCTATTTTTCAGACCGTTTCATGCTCCTCATATTTTTGACACCTTTTGAAGCTCTTCATATTTTTCACACCTTTTCAGGCTCTTCATGTTTTTCAACACCGCTTCATGCTCCTCCTATTTTTAAGACCGTTTCATCCTCCTCATATTTTTGACTCCTTTTGAAGCTCTTCATATTTTTCACACGTTTTCAGGCTCTTCATGTTTTTCAACACCGCTTCATGCTCCTCCTACTTTTCAGACCATTTCATGCACCTCATATTTTTGACACCTTTTGAAGCTCTTCATGTTTTTCACACTTTTTGAAGCTCTTCATATTTTTCATATTTTTGAAGCTCTTCATATTTTCACACCTTTTCAGACTCTTCATGTTTTTCAACATTGCTTCATCCTCCTCCTATTTTTCGAACGTTTCCTGCTCCTCATAATTTTCACACCTTTTAAAGCTATTCATATTTTTCAAACCTTTTCAGGCTCTTCATGTTTTTGAACACCGCTTCATGCTGGTCCTATTTGCAGACCGTTTATGCTCCTCATAATTTGACACCTTTTGAAGCTCTTCATATTTTTCACACCTTTTCAGTCTCTGCAATTTTTTTGAACACGGCTTCATGATCCTCCTATTTTTCAGACCGTTTCGTGCTCCACATGTATTTCACACCTTTTGAAGCTCTTCATATTTTGCACACATATTCAGGCTCTTCATTTTTTTCAACACCACTTCATGCTCCTCCTATTTTTCAGACCGTTTCACGCACCTCATAATTTGACACCTTTTGAAGCTCTTCATATTTTTCACACCTTTTCAGGCTCCTCATGTTTTTGAACACCGCTTCATGCTCTTCCTATTTTTCAGACCGTTTCATGCTCCTCACGTTTTTGACACCTTTTGTAGCTCTTCATATATTTCACACATTTTCAGGATCTTTATGTTTTTCAACAAGACTTCATGCTCCTCCTATTTTTAAGACCGCTTCATGCTCATCTCATTTTTCACACTTTTGAAACTGTTCATATATTTCACACCTTTTGAAACTCTTCAAATTTTGACAAGTTTTCAGGTTCTTCATGTTTTTCAACACCGCTTCATGCTCCTCCTATTTTTCAGACTATTTCATGCTCCACATATTTTTGACACCTTTTGAAGCTCTTCATATTTTTCACACCTTTTCAGGCTCTTCATGGTTTTCAACACCACTTCATGTTCCTCGTACTTTTCAGACCGTTTCATGCTCCTCATATTTTTGACAACTTTTGAAGCTCTGCATATTTTTCACACCTTTTGAGGCTCTTCATGATTTTCAACACCGCTTCATGGTCCTCCCATGTTTCAGAACGTTTCATGCTCCTCATGTATTTCACACCTTTTGAAGCTCTTCAAATTTTTCACAGCTTTTCAGGCTCTTCATGTTTTTGAACACCGCTTCATGCTCCTCCTGTTTTTCAGAATGTTTCCTGTTCCTCCTTTTTTTCAGATCATTTCATGCTCCTGATATTTTTGACACCTTTTGAAGCTCTTCATATATTTCATACCTTTTCAGACTCTTCATGTTTTTGAACACCGCTTCATGCTCCTCCTATGTTTCAGACCGTTTCATGCTCCTCATATTTTTGACACCTTTTGAAGCTCTTCATATATTTCATACCTTTTCAGACTCTTCATGTTTTTGAACACCGCTTCATGCTCCTCCTGTTTTTAAGAATGTTTCCTGTTCCTCCTTTTTTTCAGATCATTTCATGCTCCTGTTATTTTTCACACCTTTTCAGGCTCTTCATGTTTTTCAACACCGCTTCATGCTCCTCCTATTTATCAGACCGTGTCATGCTCCTCATATTTTTCACACCTTTAAAGCTCTTCATATTTTCCTCACATTTTAGGCTCTTCATGTTTTTCAACACCGTGTCATGCTCCTCCTATTTTTCAGACGGTATCATGCTCTTCATAATTTTCACACCTTTAAAGCTCTTCATATTTTTCACGCCTTTTAAGGCTCGTCATATTTTTGAACACCACTTCATGCTCCTCCTATTTTTCAGACCGTTTCATGTTCCTGCTATTTTTCAGATCATTTCATGCTCCTGATATTTTTGACACCTTTTGAAGCTCTTCATATTTTTCACACCTTTTCAGGCTCTTCATGTTTTTCAACACCGCTTCATGCTCCTCCTATTTTTCAGACCTTTTCATGCTCCTCTTATTTTTGACTCCTTTTGAAGCTCTTCATATTTTTCACACCTTTTCATGCTCTTCATGTTTTCAACACCGCTTCATGATCCTCCTATTTTTCAGACCGTTTCATGCTCCTCCTATTTTTCAGACCGTTTCATGCTCCTCCTATTTTTCAGACCGTTTCATTCTGCTCATATTTTTGACACCTTTTGAAGCTCTTCATATTTGTCATATCTTTTCAGGCTCTTCATGTTTTTCAATACCACTTCATGCTTCTCCTATTTTTCAGCCCGTTTCATGCTCCTCATGTTTTTCATACCTTTTGAAGCTCGTCATATTTTTCACACCTTTTCAGGCTGTTCATGTTTTTGATCACCGTTTCTTGCTCCTCCTATGTTTCAGACCGTTTCATGCTCCTCATATTTTTGACACCTTTTAATCTCTTTATATTTTTCACAGCTTTTCAGGCTCTTCATGTTTTTGAACACCACTTCATGCTCCTCCTATATTTCAGAGCGTTTCATGCTCCTCATATTTTTGACACCTTTTGAAGCTCTTCATATTTTTCACACCTTTTGAAGCTCTTCATATTTTTCACACCTTTTCAGGCTCTTCATGTTTTTCAACACAGCTTCATGCTCGTCCTATTTTTCAGACCTTTTCATGCTCCTCATATTTTGACACCTTTTGAAGCTCTTCATATTTTTCACAGCATTTTAGGCTCTTCATGTTTTTCAACACCGCTTCAGGCTCCTCCTATTTTTCAGACCTTTTCATGCTCCTCATATTTTTGACACCTTTTGAAGCTCTTCATATTTTTCACAGCATTTTAGGCTCTTCATGTTTTTCAACACCCCTTCATGCTCCTCCTATTTTTCAGACCGTTTCATGCTCCTCATATTTTTGACACCTTTTGAAGCTCTTCAAATATTTCACACCTTTTCAGGCTCTTCTATTTTTTTCAACACCACTTCATGCTCCTCCTTTTTTTCAGACCGTTTCATGCTCATCTCATTTTTGACACCTTTTGAAGCTCTTCATATTCTTCACACATTTTGAAGCTCTTCATATTTTTTCACATCTTTTCAGCTTCTTCATGTTTTTCAACACCGCTTCATGCTCCTCCTATTTTTCAGACCGTTTCATGCTCCTCATATTTTTGACACCTTTTGAAGCTCTTCATATTTTTCACACTTTTCAGGCTCTTCATGTTTTTCACCACCACTTCATGCTCCTCCTATTTTTCAGACCGTTTCATTCTCCTCATATTTTTGACACCTTTTGAAGCTCTTCATGTTTTTGACCACCGTTTCATGCTATTCCTATTTTTCAAACTGTTTCATGGTCCTCATATTTGTTACACCTTTTGAAGCTATTCATATATTTCACACCTTTTCAGGCTCTTCTTGTTTTTCAACACAGCTTCATTCTCCTCCTATTTTACACCGTTTCATGCTCCTCATGTTTTTGACACCTTTTGAAGCACTTCATATTTTTCACACTTTTCAGGCTCTTGATGTATTTGAAAACCGCCTCATGCTCCTCCTATTTTTCAGACCGTTTCATGCTCCTCCTATTTTTCAGACCGTTTCATGCTCCTCCTATTTTTCAGACCGTTTCATGCTCATCATGTTTTTCACACCTTTTGAAGCTCGTCATATTTTTCACACCTTTTAAGGCACTCCATGTTTTTGATCACCGTTTCTTGCTCCTCCTATTTTTCAGACCGTTTCATGCTCCTCATAGTTTTCACACCTTTTGAAGCTCGTCATATTTTTCATACCTTTTTAGGCTCTCCATTTTTTTGATCACCGTTTCTTGCTCCTCCTATTTTTCAGACCCTTTCATGCTCCTCATATTTTTGACACCTTTTGAAGCTCTTCATATTTTTCACAAGTTCTCAGCCTCCTCATGTTTTTCAACACCGCTTCATGCTCCTCCTATTTTTCAGACCGATTCATGCTTCTCATATTTTTGACACCTTTTGAAGCTCTTCATATTTTTCACACCTTTAAAGGCTCTTCATGTTTTTGAACACCGCTTCATGGTCCTCCTCTTTTTCAGACCATTTTATGCACCTCATATTTTTGACACCTTTTGAAGCTCTTCATAATTTTCACACCTTTTCAGGCTCTTCATATTTTTGAACACCGCTTCATGCTCCTCCTATTTTTCAGACCGTTTCATGCTCCTTGTAATTTTGACACCTTTTGAAGCTCTTCGTATTTTTCACACCTTTTCAGGCTCTTCAATTTTTTTAACCGCTGCATACTCCTCCTATTTTTCAGACCGTTTCATGCTCCTCATATATTTCACACCTTTTGAAGCTCTTCATATTTTTCACACCTTTTGAAGCTCTTCATATTTTTTACACCTTTTCAGGCTCTTCATGTTTTTGAACACCACTTCATGCTCCTTATATTTTTCAGAGAGTTTCATGCTCCTCATGTATTTCTCACCTTTTGAAGCTCTTCATATTTTTCACACCTTTTCAGGCTCTTCATGTTTTTCCACACCACTTCATGCTTCTCCTATTTTTCAGCCCGTTTCATGCTCCTCATGTATTTCACACCTTTTGAAGCTCTTCAAATATTTCACACCTTTTCAGGCTCTTCACGTTTTGATCACCATTTCATGCTCCTTTATTTTTCAGACCGTTTCATGCTCATCTCATTTTTGACACCTTTTGAAGCTCTTCATATATTTCACACATTTTCAAGCTCCTCATATTTTTCACACCTTTTCAGGCTCTTCATGTTTTGAACACCGCTTCATGCTCCTCCTATTTTTCAGACCGTTTCATGCTCCTTATATTTTTGACACCTTTTGAAGCTCTTCATATTTTTCACACCTTTTCAGGCTCTTCATATTTTTGAATACCACTTCATGCTTCTCCAATTTTTCAGACCGTTTCATGCTCCTCATATATTTGACACCTTTTGAAGCTCTTCATATTTTTCACACCTTTTCAGGCTCTTCATGTTTTTGAACACCATTTCATGCTGCTCCTATTTTTCAGACCGTTTCATGGTCCTCATATTTTTGACAAGTTTTGGGGCTCTTCATATTTTTCACACCTTTCCAGGCTCTTCATATTTTTGAACACCGTTTAATGCTCCTCCTATTTTTCAGACCGTTTCTTGCTCCTCATATTTTTGACACATTTTGAAGCTCTTCATATTTTTCACACCTTTTGAAGCTCTTCATATATTTCACACCTTTCCAGGCTATTCATTTTTTCAACACCACTTCATGCTCCTCCTATTTTTCAGACCGTTTCTTGCTCCTCATATTTTTGACACCGTTTAATGTTCCTCCTATTTTTCAAACCGTTTCATGCTCCTCATATGTTTCACACCTTTTTCAGGCTCTTCATGGTTTTCTACACCACTTCATGCTACTCCTATTTTTCAGACCATTTCATGTTCCTCATATTTTTGACACCTTTTGAAGCTCTTCATATATTTCACACCTTTCCAGGCTTTTCATTTTTTCAACACCACTTCATGCTCCTCCTATTTTTCAGACCGTTTCATGTTCCTTATATTTTTGACACAGTTTGAAGCTCTTCATATTTTTCACACCTGCTGAGGCTATTCATGTTTTTGAAAACAGTTTCTTGCTCCTCATATTTTTCAGACCCTTTCACCCTCCTCATATTTTTGACACCTTTTTGAAGCTCTTCATATTTTTCACACCTTTCCAGGCTCTTCAAGTTTTTGAACACCGTTTCATGATCCTCCCATTTTTCAGACCGTTTCATGCTCCTCATATATTTGACACGTTTTGAAGTTCTTCATATTTTTCACACCTTTTCACGCTCTTCATGTTTTTCAGCACTTGTTCAAACTCCTCCTATTTTTCAGACCGTTTCATGCTCCTTATATTTTTGACACCTTTTGAAGCTCTTCATATTTTTCACACCTTTTCAGGCTCTTCATATTTGTCAACACCACTTCATGCTTCTCCAATTTTTCAGACCGTTTCATGCTCCTCATATATTTGACACCTTTTGAAGCTCTTCATATTTTTCACACATTTTCAGGCTCTTCATATTTTTCAACACCGCTTCAAGCTCCTCCTATTTTTCAGACCGTTTCATGCTCCTCATATTTTTGACACTTTTTCAAGCTCTTCCTTTTTTTCACACCTTTTCATGCTCTTCATCTTTTTCAACACCATTTCATGATCCTCCTATTTTTCTGACCGTTTAATACTCCTCATATTTTTGACACCTTTAGAAACTCTTCATATTTTTCACACCTTTTCAAGCACTTCATGGTTTTCCACACCGCTTCATGCTCCTCCTATTTTTCAGACGGTTTCATGCTCTTCATATTTTTGATAACTTTTGAAGCTCTTCATATTTTTCACACCTTTTCAGGCTCTTCATGTTTTTCAAGACCACTTCATGCTCCTCCTATTTTTCAGACCGTTTCATGCTCATCTCATTTTTGACACCTCTTGAAGCTTTTCATATTTTTCACAACGTTTCAGGCTCTTCATGTTTTTCAACACCGCTTCATGCTCCTCCTATTTTTGCGACCGTTTCATGCTCCTCATATTTTTGACACCTTTGAAGCTCTTCATATTTTATCACACGTTTTCAGGCTCTTCAAGTTTTTCATCACCGCTTCACGCTCCTCCTATTTTTGAGACTGTTTCACGCTCCACATATTTTTGACAACTTTTGGAGCTCTTCATATTTTTCACACTTTTTCAGGCTCTTCATGTTTTTTAACCGCTGCATACTCCTCCTATTTTTCAGACCGTTTCATGCTCCTCATATTTTTGACACTTTTTGAATCTCTTCCTTTTTTTCACACCTTTTCAGACTCTTCATTTTTCTCAACTCCGCTTCATGCTCCTCCTATTTTTCAGACTGTTTCATGCTCCTCATATTTTTGACAAGTTTTGAAGCTCTTCATATTTTTCACACCTTTTCATGCTCTTCATGTTTTTGAACACCACTTCATGCTTCTCCTATTTTTCAGACCGTTTCATTCTCCTCATATGTTTCACTCCTTTTTCAGGCTCTTCATGATTTTCAACAACACTTCATGCTCCTCCTATTTTTCAGACCATTTCATGCTCCTCCTATTTTTCAGACCGTTTCATGCTCCTCATATTTTGACACCTTTTGAAGCTCTTCATATTTTTCACCTTTTCAGGCTCTTCATATTTTTCAACACTGCTACATACTTCTCCTATATTTCCGACCGTTTCATGCTCCTCATATTTTTGATACCTCTTAAAGCTCTTCATATTTTTCACACCTTTTCAGGCTCTTCATGTTTTTCAGCACCGCTTCACGCTCCTCCTATTTTTGAGACTGTTTCACGCTCCACATATTTTTGACAACTTTTGGAGCTCTTCATATTTTTCACACTTTTTCAGGCTCTTCATGTTTTTTAACCGCTGCATACTCCTCCTATTTTTCAGACCGTTTCATGCTCCTCATATTTTTGACACTTTGAATCTCTTCCTTTTTTTCACACCTTTTCAGACTCTTCATTTTTCTCAACTCCGCTTCATGCTCCTCCTATTTTTCAGACTGTTTCATGCTCCTCATATTTTTGACACCTTTGAAGCTCTTCATATATTTCAAACCTTTTCAGGCTCTTCAAGTTTTTCAACACAGCTTCATGCTCCTCATATTTTTCAGACCGTTTCATTCTCCTCATATTTTTGATACCTTTTGAAGCTCTTCGTATTTTTCACACCTTTTCAGGCTCTTCATGTTTTTCAACACCGCTTCAAGCTCCTCCTATTTTTCAGACCGTTTCATGCTCCTCATATTTTTGTCACCTTTTACAGCACTTCATATTTTTCACACCTTTTCAGGCTCCTCATGTTTTTCCACACCGCTTCATGCTCCTCCTAATTTTCAGACCGTTTCATGCTCTTCATATTTTTGAGACCTTTTGAAGCTCTTCATATTTTTCATACCTTTTCAGGCTTTTCATGTTTTTCAACACCGCTTCATGCTCCGCCTATTTTTCAAACCGTTTCATGCTCCTCATATGTTTCACACCTTTTTCAGGCTCTTCATGGTTTTCAACACCACTTCATGCTCCTCCTATTTTTCAGACCTTTTCATGTTTCTCATATATTTGACACAGTTTGAAGCTCTTCATATTTTTCACAACTGTTGAGGCTCTTCATGTTTTTGAAAACAGTTTCTTGCTCCTCATGTTTTTCAGACCCTTTCACCCTCCTCATATTTTTGACACCTTTTTGAAGCTCTTCATTTTTTTCACACCTTTCCAGGCTCTTCAAGTGTATGAACACCGTTTCATGATCTTCCTATTTTTCAGACCGTTTCATGCTCCTCATATATTTGACACCTTTTGAAGTTCTTCATATTTTTCACACCTTTTCAGGCTCTTCATGTTTTTCAACACCACTTCATGCTCCTCCTATTTTTCAGATCGTTTCATGCTCCTTATATTTTTGACACCTTTTGAAGTTCTTCATATTTTTCACACCTTTCAGGCTCTTCATGGTTTTCAACACCACTTCATGCTCTTCCTATTTTTCAGACCGTTTCATGCTCCTCATATGTTTCACACCTTTTGAAGCTCTTCATGTTTTTTAACCCCTTTCTTGCTCCTCCTATATTTCATACCGTTTCATGCTCCTTATATTTTTGACACCTTTTGAAGCTCTTCATATATTTCACACCTTTTCAGGCTCTTCATATTTTTCAACACCGCTTCAAGCTCCTCCTATTTTTGAGACCGTTTCTTGGTCCTCATATTTTTGACACCTTTGAGGCTCTTCATATATTTCACACATTTTCAGGCTCTTCATGTTTTTCAACACCGCTTCATGCTCCTCCTAATTTTCAGACCGTTTCATTCTCCTCATATTTTTGACACCATTTGAAGCTTTTCATATTTTTCACACCTTTTCAGGCTCTTCATATTTTTTAACAACTTTTCATGCTCCTCCTATATTTCAGACCGTTTCATGCTCCTCATAATTTTGACACCTTTGAAGCTCTTCATATTTTTCACACCTTTTCAGGCTGTTCATATTTTTCAACACCACTTCATGCTTCTCCGATTTTTCAGACCGTTTCATGCTCCTCATATGTTTCACACTTTTTGAAGCTCTTCATATTTTTTTTAACACCTTTTCACGCTCCTCCTATATTTCAGACCGTTTCATGCTCCTCATATTTTTGACACAGTTTGAAGCTCTTCACATTTTTCACACCTTTTGAGGCTCTTCATGTTTTTGAAAACAGTTTCTTGCTCCTCCTATTTTTCAGACCGTTTCATGCTCCTCATATGTTTCACAACTTTTGAAGCTCTTCATATTTTTTACACCTTTTCAGGCTCTTTATGTTTTTCAACAGGCTTCATGCTCCTCTTATTTTTCAGACCGTTTTGTGCTCCTCATATTTTTCACACCTTTGAAGCTCTTCATATTTTTCACACCTATTCAGGCTCTTCATAATTTTGAACACGGCTTCATGCTCCTCCTATTTTTCAGACCGTTTCATACTCCTCATGTATTTCACACCTTTTGAAGCTCTTCATATTTTTCACACCTTTTCAGGCTCTTCATGTTTGTCAACACCGTTTCATGCTCCTCCTATTTTTCAGACCGTTTCATGCTCCTCATATTTTTGACACCTTTTGAAGCTCTTCATATTTTTCACACCTTTTCAGGCTATTTATGTTTTTCAATACAGCTCATGATCCTCCTATTTTTCAGACCGTTTCATACTCCTCATGTATTTCACACCTTTTGAAGCTCTTCATATTTTTCACACCTTTTCAGGCTCTTCATGTTTTTGAACACCGTTTCATGTTCCTCCTATTTTTCAGACCGTTTCATGCTCCTCATATTTTTGACACCTTTTGAAGCTCTTCATATTTTTCACACCATTTCAGGCTCTTCACGTTTTTGAACAACGCTACAATGCTCCTCCTATTTTTCAGACAATTTCATGCTCCTCATATTTTTGACACCTTTTGAAGCTCTTCATATTTTTTGCACCTTTTCAGTCTTTACATGTTTTTCAACACAGCTTCATGCGCCTCTTATTTTTCGGACAGTTTCATGCTCCTCATGTATTTCACACCTTTTGAAGCTCTTCATATTTTTCACACCTTTTCAGGCTCTTCATGTTTTTGAGCACCGTTTCATGCTCCTCCTATTTTTCACCCCTTTTGAAGGTCTTCATATATTTCACACATTTTCAGGCTCTTCATGTTTTTCAACAACGCTTCATGCTCCTCCTATTTTTCACACCTTTTGAAGCTCTTCATATTTTTCACACCTTTTCAGGCTCTTCATGTTTTTGAACAACGCTTCATGCTCCTACAATTTTCAGACCGTTTCAAACTCCTCAGGTATTTCACACCATTTGAAGCTCTTCATATTTTTCACACCTTTTCAGTCTCTTCATGTTTTTGAACAGCGTTTCATGCTGCTCCTATTTTTTCAGACGGTTTCATACTCCTCATAATTTTGACACATTTTGAAGCTCTTCATATATTTCACACCTTTTAAGGCTCTTCATATTTTTCAACACCACTTCATGCTCCTCCTATTTTTCAGACCGTTTCATGCTCCTCATATTTTTGACACCTTTTGAAGCTCTTCATAATTTTCACATCTTTTCAGGCTCTTAATGTTTTTCAACACAGCTTCATGCTCCTCCTATTTTTCAGACCGTTTCATGCTCCTCATGTATTTCACACCTTTTGAAGCTCTTCATATTTTTCACACCTTTTCAGGCTCTTCATGTTTTTGAACACCGTTTCATGCTCCTCCTATTTTTCAGACCGTTTCATGCTCCTCGTATTTGTGACATCTTTTGAAGCTTTTCATATTTTTCACACCTTTTAGGCTCTTCATGTTTTTCAGCACCACTTCTTGCTCCTCCTCTTTTTCAGACCGTTTCATGCTACTCTTATTTTTGACACCTTTTGAAGCTCTTCATATTTTTTACACCTTTTCAGGCTCTACATGTTTTTCAACACGGCTTCATGCTCCTCTTATTTTTCAGACCGTTTCATGCTCCTCATATTTTTCACACCTTTTGATGCTCTTCATATTTTTCGCACTTTTTCAGGCTCTTCATGTTTTTCATCACCGCTTCATGCTCCTCATATTTTTCACACCTTTTGATGCTCTTCATATTTTTCACACCTTTTCAGGCTCTTCATGTTTTTCAACACCGCTTCATGCTCCTCCTATTTTTCAGACCGTTTCATGCTCCTCATGTATTTCACTCCTTTTGAAGCTCTTCATATTTTTCACATATTTTTAGGCTCTTCATGTATTTCCACAACGTTTCAGCCTCTCCTATTTTCAGACCGTTTCATGCTCCTCATATATTTGACACCTTTTCAAGCTCTTCATATATTACACACCTTTTCAGGTTCTTCATGTTTTTGAACACCGTTTCATGCTCCTCCTATTTTTCAGACCATTTCATGCTCCTCATGTATTTCACATTATTTGAAGCTCTTCATATTTTTCACACCTTTTGAATCTCTTCATATTTTTCACACCTTTTGAAGCTCTTCATATTTTTCACACCTTTTCAGGCTCTTCATGTTTTTGAACACCGTTTCATGCCCCTCTATATTTCAGACTGTTTCATGCTCCTCATATTTTTGACACCTTTTGAAGCTCTTCATATTTTTCACACCTTTGCAGGCTCTTCATGTTCTTCAACAACGCTTCATGCTCCTCCTTTTGTTCAGACCTTTTCATGCTCCTCATATTTTTGACACCTTTTGAAGCTCTTCATTTTTTTCACACCTTTTCAGGCTCTTCATGTTTTTCAACACTACTTCATGCTCCTCCTATTTTTCAGACCGCTTCATGCTCATCTCATTTTTGACCGCTTTTGAAGCTCTTCATATTTTTCACACCTTTTGAGGCTCTTCATATTTTTCACACGTTTTCAGGCTCTTCATCTTTTTGAACACCGTTTCATGCTGCTCCTATTTTTCAGACCGTTTCATGCTTCTCATATTTTTGACACCTTTTGAAGCTCTTCATATTTTTCACACCTTTTCAGGCTCTTCATGTTTTTCAACACCGCTTCATGGTCCTCCTATTTTTCAGACCCTTTCATGCTCCCACTTTTTTGACACCTTTTGAAGCTCTTCATATTTTTCACAGCTTTTCATGCTCTTCATGTTTTTCAACACTGCTTCATGCTCCTCCTATTCTTCAGACAGTTTCATGCTCCTCATGTGTTTCACACCTTTTGAAGCTGTTCGTATTTTTCACACATTTTCATGCTCTTAATGTATTTGAACACCGCTACAATCCTCCTCCTATTCTTCAGACCGTTTCATGCTCCTCATATTTTTCACACCTTTTGAAGCTCTTCATATTTTTAACACCATTTCAGGCTCTTCATTTTTTTGAACACCGCTTCATGCTCCTACTATTTTTCAGACCGTTTTTTGCTCCTCATATATTTGACACCTTTTGAAGCTGTTCATATTTTTCATATCTTTTCAGATTTTCATGTTTTTCAACACCGCTTCATGCTCCTCCTATATTTCATACCATTTCATGCTCCTCATGTATTTCACATTATTTGAAGCTCTTCATATTTTTCACACCTTTTGAATCTCTTCATATTTTTCACACCTTTTGAAGCTCTTCATATATTTCACACCTTTTGAACCTCGTCAAATTTTTCACGACTTTTCAGGCTCTTCATGTTTTTGAACAACGCTTCATGCTCCTCCTATTTTTCAGACCTTTTCATATTCCTCCTATTTTTCAGATCATTTCATGCTCCTCATATGTTTGACACCTTTTGAAGCTTTTCATATTTTTCACACCCTTTCAGGCTCTTCATGTTTTTCAACACCGTTTCATGCTCCTCCTATTTTTTAGACATTTTCATACTCCTCATATTTTTGACTCCTTTTGAACCTCTTCATATTTTTCACACCTTTTCAGGCTCTTCATATTTTTAAACACCGCTTCATGCTCCTCGTATGTTTAGAACTTTTAATGTTCCTCATAATTTTGACACCTTTTGCAGCTCTTCATATTTTTCACACTTTTTCTGGCTCTTCATATTTTTCAACACCACTTCATGCTCCTCCTATGTTTAGAACGTATAATGCTCCTCATAATTTTGACACCTTTTGAAGCTCTTCATAATTTTCACACCTTTTCAGTCTCTTCATGTTTTGAACACCGCTTCATGATCCTCCTATTTTTCAGACCGTTTCATGCTCTGCATATATTTCACACCTTTTGAAGCTCTTCATATTTTTCACACCTTTTCTGGTTCTCATGTTTTTGAACACAGCTTCATGCTTCTGCTATTTTTCAAACCGTTTCATGCTCCTCTTATATTTCACACCTTTTGAAGCTCTTCATATTTTTCACACCTTTTCAGGCTCTTCATCTTTTTCGACATCACTTCATGCTCCTCCTATTTCTCAGACCATTTCAGGCTCCTCATATTTTTGACAGCTTTTGAATCTCTTCATATTTTTCACACCTTTTCATGATCTTCATGTTTTTCAACACCGTGTCATGCTCGTCCTATTTTTCAGACGGTTTCATGCTCCTCATATTTTTCACACCTTTAAAGCTCTTCATATTTTTCACACATTTTAAGGCTCTTCATATTTTTCAACACCGTGTCATGCTCCTGCTAATTTTCAGATGGTTTCATGCTCCTCATAATTTTCACAACTTTAAAGCTCTTCATATTTTTCACACCTTTTAAGGCTCTTCATGTTTTTGAACACCACTACATGCTCCTCCTATTTTTCTGACCGTTTCATGCTCCTCATATTTTTGACACCTTTTGAAGCTCTTCATATTTTTAACACCTTTTCAGGCTCTTCATGTTTTTGAACACCATTTCATGCTCCTCATATTTTGACAACTATTGAAACTCTTCATATTTTTCAGACCGTTTCATGCTCCTCATATTTTGACACCTTTTGAAGCTCTTCATATATTTCACAGATTTTCAGGCTCTTCAGGTTTTTGAACATCGTTTCATGCTCCTCCTATTTTTCAGAACGTTCCATGCTCCTCATATTTTTCACACCTTTTGCATCTCTTCATATTTTTCACACCTTTTCTGGCTCTTCATATTTTTAAACACCACTTAATGCTCCTCCTATGTTTAGAACGTTTAATGCTCTTAATAATTTTGACACCTTTTGCAGCTCTTCATATTTTTCACACTTTTTCTGGCTTTTCATATTTTTCAACACCACTTTATGCTCCTCCTATGTTTAGAACGTTTAATGCTCCTTATAATTTTGACACTTTTTGAAGCTCTTCATATTTTTCACACGTTTTCAGTCTATTCATGTTTTTGAACACCATTTCAGGCTCCTCCTATTTTTCAGAGAGTTTCATGCTCCTCATGTATTTCACACCTTTGAAAGCTCTTCATTTTTTCAAAGATTTTGAAGCTCTTCATATTTTTCACACCTTTTCAGGCTCTTCATGTTTTTCAACAACGTTTCATGCTCCTCCTATTTTTCAAACCGTTTCATGTTCCTCATAATTTTGACACCTTTTGAAGGTCTTCATAATTTTCACACATTTTCAGGCTCTTCATGTGTTTAAACACCGCTTCATGTTCCTCCTATTTTTCAGACCGTGTCCTGCTCGTCATATTTTTGACACCTTTTGAATCTCTCATATTTTTCATACCTTTTGATGCTCTTCATGTTTTTGAACACTTCTTCATGCTCCTCATATTTTTCAGATCGTTTCATGCTCCTCATATTTTTGACACTGTTTGAGCTCTTCATATTTTTCAAACCTTTTCAGGCTCTTCATGTTTTCGAACTCTGCTTCATGCTCCTCCAATTTTTCACAACGTTTCATGATCCTCATGTATTTCACAAGTTTGAACCTCTTCATATTTTTCACACCTTTTCATGCTCTTCAAGTTTTTCAACATCACATCATGCTCCTACATTTTTGCAGACCGTTTCATGCTCCTCATATTTTTGACACATTTTGAAGCTCTTCATATTTCTCACACCTTTCCAGGCTCTTCATGTCTTTCAACACCGCTTAATGCTCCTCCTATTTTTCAGACGGGTTCATGCTCATCTCATTTTTGACACCTTTTGAAGCTTTTCATATTTTTCACACCTTTTCAGGCTCTTCATGTTTTTGAACACAGGTTGATGCTCCTCCTATATTTCAGAACGTTTCATGCTCCTCATATTTTTGACACCTTTTGAAGCTCTTCATATTTTTCACATCTTTTCAGGCTCTTCATGTTTTTCAACACCGTTTCATGATCCTCCTATTTTTCAGACCGTTTCATGCTCATCTCATTTTTAACACCTTTTGAAGGTCTTCATATTTTTCACACCTTTTCAAGCTCTTCATATTTTTAAACACCACTTCATGCTTCTCCTATTTTTCAGCCCATTTCATGCTCCTCATGTATTTCACACTTTTTGAAGCTCTTCATATTTTTCACATTTTTGAAGCTCTTCATATTTTTCACACAATTTCAGACTCTTCATGTTTTTCAACACCGCTTCATGCTCCTTCTATTTATCATACCGTTTCATACTCCTCATATTTTGACACGTTTTGAGGCTCTTCATATTTTTCACACCTTTTCAGGCTCTTCATGTTTTTGAACTCCGCTTCATGCTCCTCCTATTTTTTCGACCGTATCATGCTCCTCATATTTTTCACACCTTTTGAAGCTCTTCATATTTTTCTCACCTTTTCAGGCTCTTCATGTTTTTGAACAGCACTTCATGCTCCTCCTATTTTTTAGAGAGTTTCATACTCCTCATGTATTTCACACCTTTTGAAGCTCTTCATATTTTTCACACCTTTGCAGTCTCTTCATGTTTTTCCACACAACTTCATGCTTCTCCTATTTTTCATCCGTTTCATGCTCCTCATGTATTTCACACATTTTGAAGCTCTTCATATTTTTCACACCTTTTCAGGCTCTTCATGTTTTTCAACAGCGCTTCATGCACCTCTATTTTTCAGACCGTTTCATGCTCATTTCAATTTTGACACCTTTTGAAGCTTTTCATATTTTTCACAACTTTTCAGGCTCTTCATGTTTTTGAACACCGCTTCATGCTCCTCCTATTTTTCAGACCGTTTCCTGCTCCTCATATTTTTGACACGTTTTGAAGCTCTTCATTTTATTCACACATTTTCAGGCTCTTCATGTATTTGAACAACGTTTCATGCTCCTCCTATTTTTCAGACCTTTTCATGCTCTTCATATATTTCACATCTTTTGAAGCTCTTCATAATTTTCACATTTCTGAAGCTCTTCATATTTTTCACACCTTTTCAGGCTCTTCATGTTTTTCAACACCGCTTCATGCTCCTCCTAATTTTCAGACTGTTTCATGCTCCTCATATTTTTGACACATTTTGAAGCTCTTCATATATTTCACACCTTTTGAAGCTGTTCATATTTTTCACACCTTTTAAAGCTCTTCATATTTTTCACACGTTTTCAGGCTCTTCATGTTTTCAACACCACCTCATGCTCCTCCTATTTTTCAGACAGTTTCATGTTCTTCATATTTTTGACCCCTTTTGAAGCACTTCATATTTTTCACACCTTTTCAGGCTCTTCATGTTTTTGAACACTGCTTCTTGCTCCTCCTAATTTTCAGAGAGTTTCATGCGCCTCATGTATTTCACACCTTTTGAAGGTCTTCATATTTTTCACACCTTTTCAGGCTCTTCATGTTTTTGAACACTGCTTCTTGCTCCTCCTAATTTTCAGAGAGTTTCATGCGCCTCATCTATTTCACACCTTTTGAAGCTCTTCATATTTTTCACACCGTTTCAGGCTCTTCATGTTTTTGAACACTGCTTCTTGCTCCTCCTAATTTTCAGAGAGTTTCATGCACTTCATGTATTTCACACCTTTTGAAGCTCTTCATATTTTTCACAAGTTTTCAGGCTCTTCATGTTTTTGAACATTGCTCCTCCTAATTTTCAGACAGTTTCATGCTCCTCATGTATTTCACACCTTTTGAATCTTTTCCTATTTTGCACACCTTTTCAGGCTCTTCATGTTTTTGCACACCACTTCATGGTTCTCCTATTTTTCAGCCCGTTACATGCTCCTCATGTATTTCACGCCTTTTGAAGCTCTTCATATATTTCACACCTTTTCAGGCTCTTCATGTTTTTGATCACCATTTCATGCTTCTCCTGTTTTTCAGACCGTTTCATGCTCCTCATATTTTTGACACCTTTTAAAGCTCCTCATATTTTTCACACCTTTTCAGGGTCTTCATGTTTTTCCACACCGCCTCATGCTGCTCCTATTTTTCAGACCATTTCATGCTCCTCATATTTTTGACACCTTTTGAAGCTCTTCATATTTTTCACACCTTCTCAGGCTCTTCATGTTTTTCAACACCGCTTCATGAACCTCCTATTTTTCGGACCGATTCATGCACCTCATATTTTTGACACATTTTGAAGCTCTTCATATTTTTCACACCTTCTCAGGCTCTTCATGTTTTTCAACACCGCTTCATGCTCCTCCTATTTTTCAGACCGTATCAAGTTTCTCATTGTTTTCACACCTTTTGAAGCTCTTCATACTTTTCATAATTTGAAGATCTTCATATTTTTCACACGATTTCAGATTCTTCCTGTTTTTCAACACCGCTTCATGCTCCTGCTATTTATCATACCGTTTCATACTTCTCATATTTTGAAACGTTTTGAGGCTCTTCATATTTTTCACACCTTTTCAGTCTCTGCATGTTTTTGAACACTGTTTCATGCTCCTCATGTATTTCACACCTTTTGAAGCTCTTCATATTTTGCACACCTTTTCAGGCTCTTCATGTTGTTGAACACCGCTTCATCCTCCTCCTATTTTTAAGAGGGTTTCTTGCTCGTCATATTTTTGACACATTTTGAAGCTCTTCATATTTTTCACACCTTTTGAAGCTGTTCATATATTTCACACCTTTTCAGGCTCTTCATGTTTTTCAACACCACTTCATGCTCCTCCTATTTTTCAGACCCTTTCATGCTAATCTAATTTTTGACACCTTTTGAAGCTCTTCATATTTTCAACACCTTTTGAAGCTCTTCATATTTTTCACACCTTTTCCGGCTGTGCATGTTTTTGAACATCGCTTGTGCTCGTCCTATTTTCAGACCGTTTCATGCTCCTCATATTTTTGACACCTTTTGAAGCTCTTCATATTTTTCACACCTTTTCAGGCTCTTCATGTTTTTCAACACCGCTTCATGAACCTCCAATTTTTCGGACCGATTCATGCACCTCATATTTTTCACACATTTTGAAGCTCTTCATATTTTTCACACCTTTTCAGGCTCTTCATGGTTTTCAACCCCACTTCATGCTCCTCGTATTTTTCAGACCGTTTCATGCTCCTCATATTTTTGACACCTTTTGAAGCTCTGCATATTTTTCACACCTTTTCATGCTCTTCATGATTTTCAACACCACTTCATGCTCCTATTTTTCAGACCGTTTCATGCTCATCTCATTTTTGACATCTTTTGAAGCTCTTCATATTTTTTACACCTTTTGAAGCTCTTCATATGTTTCACACCTTTTGAAGCTCTTCATATTTTTCACACATTTTCAGGCTCTTCATGTTTTTCAACACCGCTTCATGTTCCTCCTATTTTTCAGACCGTTTCATGCTCCTTATATTTTTGACACATTTTGAAGCTCTTCATATATTTCACAACTTTTGAAGCTGTTCATATTTTTCACACCTTTTAAAGCTCTTCATATTTTTCACACGTTTTCAGGCTCTTCATGTTTTCAACACCACCTCATGCTCCTCCTATTTTTCAGACGGTTTCATGTTCTTCATATTTTTGACCCCTTTTGAAGCTCTTCATATTTTTCACAAGTTTTCAGGCTCTTCATGTTTTTGAACACTGCTTCTTGCTCCTCCTAATTTTCAGAGAGTTTCATGCGCCTCATGTATTTCACACCTTTTGAAGGTCTTCATATTTTTCACACCTTTTCAGGCTCTTCATGTTTTTCAACACTGCTTCTTGCTCCTCCTAATTTTCAGAGAGTTTCATGCGCCTCATCTATTTCACACCTTTTGAAGCTCTTCATATTTTTCACACCTTTTCAGGCTCTTCATGTTTTTGAACATTGCTCCTCCTAATTTTCAGACAGTTTCAGGCGCCTCATGTATTTCACACCTTTTGAATCCTTTCCTATTTTTCACACCTTTTCAGGCTCTTCATGTTTTTGCACACCACTTCATGGTTCTCCTATTTTTCAGCCCGTTACATGCTCCTCATGTATTTCACGCCTTTTCAAGCTCTTCATATTTTTCACACCTTTTCAGGCTCTTAATGTTTTTGATCACCATTTCATGCTTCTCCTATTTTTCAGACCGTTTCATGCTCCTCATATTTTTGACACCTTTTAAAGCTCCTCATAATTTTCACACCTTTTCAGGCTCTTCATGTTTTTCAACACCGCTTCATGCTCCTCCAATTTTTCAGGCCGTTTCATGCTCCTCATATTTATGACACCTTTAGAAGCTCTTCTTATTTTTCACACGTTTTCAGGCTCTTCATGTTTTCAACACAGCTTCATGCTCCTCCTATTTTTCACAACGTTTCATTCTCCTCATATTTTTGACACCTTTTGAAGCTCTTCATATTTTTCACACCTATTCAGGCTCGTCATGTTTTTGAACACCGCTTCATGCGCCTCCTATTTTTCAGACCGTTTCATGCTCCTCAAATTTTTGACAGATTTTGAAGCTTTTCATATTTTTCACACCTTTTCAGGCTCTTCAAGTTTTTCAACACCACCTCATGTTCCTCCTTTTTGCCGACCTTTTCATGCTCCTCATATTTTTGACACCTTTTGATGATCCTCATATTTTTCACACCTTTTCAGTCTCTTCTTTTTTTTCAACACCACTTCATGGTCCTCCTATTTTTCAAACCGTTTCATGCTCATCTCATTTTTGACACCTTTTGAAGCTTTTCATATTTTTCACAACTTTTCAGGCTCTTCATGTTTTTGAACACTGCTTCATGCTCCTCCTATTTTTGAGACCGTTTCATGCTCCTCATATTTTTGACACCTTTTGAAGCTCTTCATACTTTTCACATTTTTGAAGATCTTCATATTTTTCACACTTTTTCAGGCTCTTCATGTTTTGAACACTGCTTCATGCTCCTCCTATTTTTCAGACCGTTTCATTCTCCTCATGTTTTTCACACCTTTTGAAGCTCTTCATAATTTTCACACCTTTTCATGCTCTTCATGTTTTTGAACACCGTTTCATGCTCGTCCTATTTTTCAGACCATTTCAAGCTCCTCATATTTTTGAAACCTTTTGAAGCTCTTCATATTTTTCACACCTTTTCCGTCTCTTCTTGTTTTTCAACACCGCTTCTTGCTCCTCCTATTTTTCAGACCGTTTCATGCTCCTCATATTGTTGACACCTTTTGAAGCACTTCATATTTTTCACACCTTTTCAGGCTCTTCATATTTTTGAACGCCAGTTCATGTTCCTCCTGTTTTTCACACCTATTGAAGCTCTTCATATTTTTCACACCTTTTCAGGCTGTACATGTTTTTGAAGACCACTTCATGCTCCTCATCTTTTTCAGACCGTTTCATGCTCCTGATAATTTTCACACCGTTTGAAGCTCTTCATATTTTTCACACGTTTTCAGATTCTTCATGTTTTTGATCACCGTTTCATGCTCCTCCTATTTTTCAGACCGTTTCATACTCCTCATATTTTTGACACCTTTTGAAGCTCTTCACATTTATCACACCTTTTCAGGCTCTTCATGTTTTTCAACACCGCTTCATGATCCTCCTATATTTCAGAGCGTTTCATGCTCCTCATATTTTTGACACCTTTTGAAGCTCTTCACATTTTTCACACCTTTTCCGGCTCTTCATGTTTTTCAACTCCGCTTCATGCTCCTCCTATTTTTCAGATCGTTTCAGGCTCCGCATATTTTTGACTCCTTTTGAAGCTCTTCATATTTTTCACACGTTTTCTGGCCCTTCATGTTTTTGAACACCGCTTCATGCTCCTCCTATTTTTCAGACGGTCTCAGGCTGCTCGTATTTTTCAGACCGTTTCATGATCCTCATATTTTTGACAATTTTATAAACTCTTCATATTTTTCACACTTTTACAGGCTCTTCATGTTTTTGAGCACTGCTTCATGCTCCTCCTATTTTTCAAACCTTTTGAAGCTCTTCATGTTTTTCACACCTTATCAGCCTCTTCATGTTTTTGAACATCTCTTCATGCTCCTCATATTTTTGACAATTTTATAAGCTCTTCATATTTTTCACACTTTTTCAGGCTCTTCATGTTTTTGAACACCGCTTCATGCTCCTCCTATTTTTCAAACCTTTTGAAGCTCTTCATATTTTTCACACTTTTTCAGGCTCTTCATGTTTTGAACACCGCTTCATGCTCCTCCTATTTTTCAGACCGTTTCATGCTCCTCAGATATTTCACACCTTTTGAAGCTCTTCATATTTTTCACACCTTTTCAGGCTCTTCACGTTTTTGAACAACACTTCATGCTCCTCCTACTTTTCAGACTGTTTCATGCTCATCTCATTTTTGACACCTTTTCAGGGTCTTCATATTTTTCAAACTTTTGAAGATCTTCATATTTTTCACACTTTTTCAGGCTCTTCATGTTTTGAACACTGCTTCATGCTTCTCCTATTTTTCAGACCGTTTCATTCTCCTCATGTTTTTCACACCTTTTGAAGCTCTTCATAATTTTCACACCTTTTGATGCTCTACATGAATTTGAACACCGTTTCATGCTCATCCTATTTTTCAGACCATTTCAAGCTCCTCATATTTTGGAAACCTTTTGAAGCTCTTCATATTTTTCACACCTTTTCCGTCTCTTCTTGTTTTTCAACACCGCTTCTTGCTCCTCCTATTTTTCAGACCGTTTCATGCTCCTCGTATTGTTGACACCTTTTGAAGCACTTCATATTTTTCACACCTTTTCAGGCTCTTCATATTTTTGAACACCGCTTCATGTTCCTCCTGTTTTTCACACCTTTTGAAGCTCTTCATATTTTTCACACCTTTTCAGGCTGTACATGTTTTTGAAGACCACTTCATGCTCCTCATCTTTTTCAGACCGTTTCATGCTCCTGATATTTTTCACACCGTTTGAAGCTGTTCATATTTTTCACACGTTTTCAGATTCTTCATGATTTTGATCACCGTTTCATGCTCCTCCTATTTTTCAGACCGTTTCATGCTCCTCATATTTTTGACACCTTTTGAAGCTCTTCACATTTATCACCCCTTTTCAGGCTCTTCATGTTTTTCAACACCGCTTCATGATCCACCTATATTTCAGAGCGTTTCATGCTCCTCATATTTTTGACACCTTTTGAAGCTCTTCACATATATCACACCTTTTCAGGCTCTTCATGTTTTTCAACACCGCTTCATGCTCCTCCTATTTTTCAGATCGTTTCAGGCTCCGCATATTTTTGACTCCTTTTGAAGCTCTTCATATTTTTCACACGTTTTCAGGCCCTTCATGTTTTTGAACACCGCTTCATGCTCCTCCTATTTTTCAAACCTTTTGAAGCTCTTCATGTTTTTCACACCTTATCAGCCTCTTCATGTTTTTGAACATCTCTTCATGCTCCTCATATTTTTGACAATTTTATAAGCTCTTCATATTTTTCACACTTTTTCAGGCTCTTCATGTTTTTGAGCACCGCTTCATGCTCCTCCTATTTTTCAAACCTTTTGAAGCTCTTCATGTTTTTCACACCTTATCAGCCTCTTCATGTTTTTGAACATCTCTACATGCTCCTCATATTTTTGACAATTTTATAAGCTCTTCATATTTTTCACACTTTTTCAGGCTCTTCATGTTTTTGAGCACCGCTTCATGCTCCTCCTATTTTTCAAACCTTTTGAAGCTCTTCATGTTTTTCACACTTTTTCAGGCTGTTTATAGTTTTAAACACCGCTGCATGATTCTCCTATATTTGAGACCATTTCATGCTCCTCATATTTTTGACATTTTTTGAAGCTCTTCATATTTTTCACACTTTTTCAGGCTCTTCATGTTTTGAACAACACTTCATGCTCCTCCTATTTTTCAGACCGTTTCATGCTCCTCAGGTATTTCACACCTTTTGAAGCTCTTCATATTTTTCACACCTTTTCAGGCTCTTCACCTTTTTGAACAACACTTCATGCTCCTCCTACTTTTCAGACTGTTTCATGCTCATCTCATTTTTGACACCTTTTCACGGTCTTCATATTTTTCAAACTTTTGAAGATCTTCATATTTTTCACACTTTTTCAGGCTCTTCATGTTTTGAACACTGCTTCATGCTCCTCCTATTTTTCAGACCGTTTCATTCTCCTCATGTTTTTCACACCTTTTGAAGCTCTTCATAATTTTCACACCTTTTCATGCTCTTCATGTTTTTGAACACCGTTTCATGCTCGTCCTATTTTTCAGACCATTTCAAGCTCCTCATATTTTTGAAACCTTTTGAAGCTCTTCATATTTTTCACACCTTTTCCGTCTCTTCTTGTTTTTCAACACCGCTTCTTGCTCCTCCTATTTTTCAGACCGTTTCATGCTCCTCATATTGTTGACACCTTTTGAAGCACTTCATATTTTTCACACCTTTTCAGGCTCTTCATATTTTTGAACACCGGTTCATGTTCCTCCTGTTTTTCACACCTATTGAAGCTCTTCATATTTTTCACACCTTTTCAGGCTGTACATGTTTTTGAAAACCACTTCATGCTCCTCATCTTTCTCAGACCGTTTCATGCTCCTGATAATTTTCACAACGTTTGAAGCTCTTCATATTTTTCACACGTTTTCAGATTCTTCATGTTTTTGATCACCGTTTCATGCTCCTCCTATTTTTCACACCGTTTCATACTCCTCATATTTTTGACACCTTTTGAAGCTCTTCACATTTATCACACCTTTTCAGGCTCTTCATGTTTTTCAACACCGCTTCATGATCCTCCTATATTTCAGAGCGTTTCATGCTCCTCATATTTTTGACACCTTTTGAAGATCTTCACATTTTTCACACCTTTTCCGGCTCTTCATGTTTTTCAACTCCGCTTCATGCTCCTCCTATTTTTCAGATCATTTCAGGCTCCGCATATTTTTGACTCCTTTTGAAGCTCTTCATATTTTTCACACGTTTTCAGGCCCTTCATGTTTTTGAACACCGCTTCATGCTCCTCCTATTTTTCAGACGGTTTCAGGCTGCTCGTATTTTTCAGACCGTTTCATGCTCCTCATATTTTTGACAATTTTATAAGCTCTTCATATTTTTCACACTTTTTCAGGCTCTTCATGTTTTTTAGCACCGCTTCATGCTCCTCCTATTTTTCAAACCTTTTGAAGCTCTTCATGTTTTTCACACCTTATCATCCTCTTCATGTTTTTGAACATCTCTTCATGCTCCTCATATTTTTGACAATTTTATAAGCTCTTCATATTTTTCACACGTTTTCAGGCTCTTCATGTTTTTGATCACCGTTTCATGCTCCTGCTATTTTTCAGACCGTTTCATGCTCCTCACATTTTTGACAATTTTATAAGCTCTTCATATTTTTCACACTTTTTTAAGCTCTTCATGTTTTTTAACACCGCTTCATGCTCCTCCTATTTTTCAAACTTTTTGAAGCTCTTCATGTTTTTCACACCTTATCAGCCTCTTCATGTTTTTGAACACCTCTTCATGCTACTCCTATTTTTCAGACCTTTTCATGTTCCTCCTGATTTTCACACCTTTTGAAGCTCTTCATATTTTTCACACCTTTTCAGGCTGTACATGTTTTTGAAGACCACTTCACGCTCCTCATCTTTTTCAGACCGTTTCATGCTCCTGATATTTTTCACACCGTTTGAAGCTCTTCATATTTTTCACACGTTTTCAGATTCTTCATGATTTTGATCACCGTTTCATGCTCCTCCTATTTTTCAGACCGTTTCATGCTCCTCATATTTTTGACACCTTTTGAAGCTCTTCACATTTATCACACCTTTTCAGGCTCTTCATGTTTTTGAACACCGCTTCATGATCCACCTATATTTCAGAGCGTTTCATGCTCCTCTTATTTTTCACACCTTTTCCGGCTCTTCATGTTTTTCAACACCGCTTCATGCTCCTCCTATTTTTCAGATCGTTTCAGGCTCCGCATATTTTTGACTCCTTTTGAAGCTCTTCATATTTTTCACACGTTTTCAGGCCCTTCATGTTTTTGAACACCGCTTCATGCTCCTCCTATTTTTCAAACCTTTTGAAGCTCTTCATGTTTTTCACACCTTATCAGCCTCTTCATGTTTTTGAACATCTCTTCATGCTCCTCATATTTTTGAACAATTTTATAAGCTCTTCATATTTTTCACACTTTTTCAGGCTCTTCATGTTTTTCAACACCGCTTCATGATCCACCTATATTTCAGAGCGTTTCATGCTACTCATATTTGGACACCTTTTGAAGCTCTTCATGTTTTTCAACACCGTTTCATGCTCCTCCTGTTTTTCAGACCGTTTCATGCTCCTCATATTTTTGACACCTTTTGAAACTCTTCATATTTTTCACACCTTTTCAGGCTCTTCAAGTTTTTGAACACCGTTTCTTGCTGCTACTATTTTTCAGCCCTTTCATTCTCCAAATATTTTTGACACCTTTTGAAGCCTTTCATATTTTTCACACCTTTTCAGGCTCTTCATGTTTTTCACAATGTTTCTTGCTCCTCTTATTTTTCAGACCGTTTCATGCTCCTCATCTTTTTGACACCTTTTGAAGCTCTTCCTATTATTCACACCTTTCCAGACTCTTCATGTTTTTGAACACCGCTTCATGCTCCTCCTATTTTTCAGACCGTTTCATGTTCCTCATATTTTTGACACCTTTTGAAGCTCTTCATATTTTTCAGACGTTTTCAGGCTCTTCATGTTTTTGAACACCTCTTCATGCTCCTCCTATTTTACAGACCTTTGTATGCTCTTCATATTTTTGACAACTTTTGAATCTCTTCATATTTTTCACACCTTTTCTGTCTCTGCATATTTTGAACACCGCTTCATGCTCCTCCTATTTTTCAGACCGTTCCATGATCCTCATATTTTTGACACCTTTTGAAGCTTTTCATATTTTTCACACCTTTACAGGCTCTTCATGTTTTTAACACTGCTTCATGCTCCTCATATTTTTCAGACCGTTTCATTCTCCTCAGGTATTTCACACCTTTTGAAGCTCTTTATATTTTTCACACCTTTTGAAGCTCTTCATATATTTCACACCTTTTGAAGCTCTTCATGTTTTTCAACAACTCTTCATGCTCCTCCTATTTTTCAGACCGTTCATGCTCCTCATATTTTGAAACAATTTGAAGCTCCTCCTATTTTCCACACGTTTTCAGGCTCTTCATGTTTTTCAACACCGTTTCATGTTCCTCCTATTTTTCCTACCGTTTCATGCTCCTCCTATTTTTCAGACCATTTCATGCTCCTCATATTTTTGACAATTTTGGAAGCTCTTCATATTTTTCACACCTTTTCAGGCTCTTCATATTTTTCAACACCGCTATATGCTCCTACTAAATTTCAGACTGTTTCATGTTCCTCATATTTTTCACACCTTTTGAAGCTCTTCATATTTTTCACACCTTTTCAGGCTCTTCATGTTTTTCAACACCACTTCATATTCCTCCTATTATTCAGACCGTTTCATGCTCATCTCATTTTTGACACCTTTTGAAGCTATTGGTATTTTTCAAACCTTTTGAAGCTCTTCATATTTTTCACACCTTTTCAGGATCTTCATGTTTTTAAACACCGCTTCATGCTCCTCCCATTTTTCAGAACTTTTCATGCTCCTCATGTATTTCACACCATTTGAAGCACTTCATATTTTTCACACCTTTTCAGTCTCTTCATGTTTTTCAACACCACTTCATGTTCCTCCTATTTTTCAGACCGTTTCATGCTCATCTCATTTTTGACACCTTTTGAAGCTATTGGTATTTTTCAAACCTTTTGAAGCTCTTCATATTTTTCACACCTTTTCAGGATCTTCATGTTTTTAAACACCGCTTCATGCTCCTCCCATTTTTCAGAACTTTTCATGCTCCTCATGTATTTCACACCATTTGAAGCACTTCATATTTTTCACACCTTTTCAGTCTCTTCATGTTTTTCAACACCACTTCATGTTCCTCCTATTTTTCAGACCGTTTCATGCTCATCTCATTTTTGACACCTCTTGAAGCTCTTGATATTTTTCACACCTTTTGAATCTCTTCATATTTTTCACACCTTTTCAGGATCTTCATGTTTTTAAACACCCCTTCATGCTCCTCCTATTTTTCAGAACTTTTCATGCTCCTCATATTTTTCAAATCTTTTGAAGCTCTTCATATTTTTCGCACCATTCCAGGCTCTTCATGTTTTTGAACACCGCTTCATGCTTCTCCTATTTTTCAGACCGTGTCATGCTCCTCATATTTTTGACACCTTTTGAAGCTCTTCATATTTTTCAAACCTTTTCAGGTTCTTCAAGTTTTTCAACACCGTTTCATGCTCCTCGTATTTTTCAGACCGTTTCATGCTCCTCATATTTTTGACACCTTTTGAAGCTCTTCCTATTTTCCACACCTTTTCAGCCTCTTGATGTTTTAGAACACCGCTTCATGCTCCTTCTATTTTTCATAACGTTTCATGCTCCTCTCATTTTTCACACCTTTTGAAGCTCTTCATATTTTTCACACCTTTTGAAGCTCTTCATATTTTTCACACCTTTTCAGGCTCTTCATGTTTTGGAGCACACCTTCATGCTCCTCCCATTTTTCAGACCTGTTCATGCTACTCATATTTTTCAAATCTTTTGAAGCTCTTCATATTTTTCACACCTTTTCAGGCTCTTCATGTTTTTCAACACCGCTTCATGCTCCTCCTATTTTCAGAAAGGTTCATGCTCCTCATATTTTTGACAACTTTTGAAGCTCTTCATATTTTTCACACCTTTTCAGGCTCTTCATGTTTTTCAACACCGCTTCATGCTCCTCCTATTTTCAGACCGTTTCATGCTCCTCATATTTTTGACATCTTTTGAAGCTGTTCATATTTTTCACTCCTTTTCAGGCACTTCATGTTTTTGAACACCGTTTCATGCTCCTCCTATTTTTCAGAACGTTTCATGCTCTTCATATTTTAGACACCTTTTGAGGCTCTTCATATTTCTCATACCTTTTCAGGCTCTCCATATTTTTGAACACCGCTTCTTGCTCCTCCTAATTTTGAGACGGTTTCATGCTCCTCATATTTATGACACATTTTGAAGCTCTTCATATTATTCACTCCATTTCAGGCTCTTCATGGTTTTGAACACCGCTTTATGCTCCTCCTATTTTTCAGACCGTTTCATGCTCTTCATATATTTCACACCTTTTGAAGCTCTTCATATTTTTCACACCTTTTCAGGCTCTTCATGTTTTTCCACACCGATTCATGCTCCTTCTATTTTTCAAAACGTTTCATGTTCCTCATATTTTTGACACCTTTTGAAGCTCTTCCTTTTTTTCACACCTTTTCATGCTCTTCATGTTTCTAACACCGTTTCATGCTTCTCCTATTTTTCAGACCGTTTAATGCTCCTCATATTTTTCACACCTTTTGAATCTCTATATTTGTCACACCTTTTCAGGCTCTTCATGTTTTTCAACACCGCTTCATGCTCCTCCTATTTTTCAGATCGTTTCTTGCTCCTCCTATATTTCAAACTGTTTCACGCACCTCTTATTATTGACACCTTTTGAAGCTCTTCATATTTTTCACACCTTTTCAGGCTCTTCATGTTTTTCAACACCACTTCATGCTCCTCCTATTTTTGAGACCGTTTCATGCTCCTCATATTTTTGACAGCTTTTGAAGCTCTTCATATTTTTCACACCATTGCAGGCTCTTAATGTTTTTGAACACCGTTTCATGCTCCTCCTATATTTCAGACCGTTTCATGCTTCTCATATTTTTGACACATTTTGAAGCTCTTCATATTTTTCACACCTTTTGAAGCTCTTCATATTTTTCACAACATTTCAGGCTCTTCATGTTTTTGAACACCGTTTCATGCTCCTCCTATATTTCAGACCATTTCATGCTCCTCATATTTCTGACAAATTTTGAAGCTCTTCAAATATTTCAAACATTTTCAGGCTCTTCATGTTTTGAACACCACTTCATGCTCCTCCTATTTTTCAGACCGTTTCATGCTCATCTCATTTTTGACACCTTTTGAAGCTCTTCATATTTTTCACAACTTTTGAAGCTTTTCATATTTTTGACACATTTTCAGGCTCTTCAGGTTTTTCAACACCGCTTCTTGCTCCTCCTAATTTTCAGACCGCTTCTTGCTCCTCCTAATTTTCAGACCGCTTCATGCTCCTCCTATTTTTCAGACCGTTTCATGCTCCTCTCATTTTTCACACCTTTTGAAGCTCTTCATATTTTTCACACCTTTTCAGGCTCTTCATGTTTTTGAACACCGCTTCATGCTCCTCCTATTTTTCTGACCGTTTCATGCACCTCATATTTTTGACACCTTTTGAAGCTGCTCCTATTTTTCACACGTTTTCAGGCTCTTCATGTTTTTCAACACCGTTTCATTCTCCTCCTATTTTTCCAACCGTTTCATGCTCCTCCTATTTTTCAGACCGTTTCATGCTCCTAATAATTTTGACAATTTTGGAAGCTCTTCATATTTTTCACACCTTTTAAGGCTCTTCATGTTTTTCAACACCACTATATGCTCCTACTAATTTTCAGACTGTTTCATGCTCGTCATATATTTTACACCTTTTGAAGCTCTTCATATTTTTCACACCTTTTCAGGCTCTTCATGTTTTGGAGCACACCTTCATGCTCCTCCCATTTTTCAGACCGTTTCATGCTCCTCATGTATTTCACACCATTTGAAGCACTTCATATTTTTCACACCTTTTCAGTCTCTTCATGTTTTTCAACACCACTTCATGTTCCTCCTATTATTCAGACCGTTTCATGCTCATCTCATTTTTGACACCTTTTGAAGTTCTTGATATTTTTGACACCTTTTGAAGCTCTATATTTTTCACACCTTTTCAGGCTCTTCATGTTTTGGAGCACACCTTCATGCTCCTCCCATTTTTCAGACCGTTTCATGCTCCTCATGTATTTCACACCATTTGAAGCACTTCATATTTTTCACACCTTTTCAGGCTCTTCATGTTTCTCAACACCGCTTCATGCTCCTCCTATTTTTCAGACCGTTTCATGCTCCTCCTATTTTTCAGACCGTTTTATGCTCCTCATATTTTTGACACCTTTTGAAGCTCTTCATATTTTTCACACCTTTTCAGGCTATTCATGTTTTCCAGCACCACTTCATGCTCCTCCTATTTTTCAGACCGATTCATGCTCCTCATATTTTTGATACCTTTTGAAGCTCTTCATATTTTTCACACCTTTTCAGGCTATTCATGTTTTCCAACACCATTCATGCTCCTCCTATTTTTCAGACCGTTTCATGCTCCTCCTAATTTTGACACCTGTTGATGCTGTTCATATTTTTCACACCTTTTGAAGCTCTTCATATGTTTCACACGTTTTCAGGCTCTTCATGTTTTTCAACACTGCTTCATGCTCTTCCTATTTTTCAGACCGTTTCATGCTCCTCTTATTTTCGACACCTTTTGAAGCTCTTCATTTTTTTCACACATTTTCAGGCTCTTCATGTTTTTGAACCCCGCTTCAATGCTCATCCTATTTTTCAGACCATTTCATGCTCCTCGAAGTTTTTGACACGTTTTGTAGCTCTTCATATTTTTCACAACTTTTCAGGCTCTTCATGTTTTTGAATACCGCTTCATGCTCCTAGTATTTATCGACCGTTTCAGTCTCCTCCTGTATTTCACATCATTTGAAGCTCTTCGTATTTTTCACACCTTTTCAGGCTCTTCATGTTTTTGAACACCGCTTCATGCTCCTCCTATTTTTCAGACCGTTTCATGCTCCTCATATTTTTGACACGATTTGAAGCTCTTCATATTTTTTACACATTTTCAGGCTCTTCATGTTTTTCAACACCGCTTCATGCTCCTCCTATTTATCAGACCGTTTCATGCCCCTCATTTATTTCACACCTTTGGAAGCTCTTCATAATTTTCACACCTTTTCAGGCTCTTCATGTTTTTCAACACCGTTTCATGCTTCCCCTTTTTTCAGACCGTTTCATGCTCCTCATATTTTTGACACCTTTTGAAGCTTCTCATATTTTTCACACCTTTTGAAGCTCTCCATATTTTTCACAACTTTTGAAGCTCTTCATATTTTTCACAACATTTCAGGCTCTTCATATTTTTGAACACCGTTTCCTTCTCCTCCTATATTTCAGACCATTTCATGCTCCTCATATTTTTGACACCTTTTGAAGCTCTTCATATTTTTCACATCTTTTCAGGCTCTTCATGTTTTTCAACACCGCTTCATGCTCCTCCTATTTTTCAGACCGTTTCATGCTCCTCTCATTTTTGACACATTTTGAAGCTCTTCAAATATTTCACACATTTTCAGGCTCTTCATGATTTTCAACACCCTTCATGCTCCTCCTATTTTTCAGACCGTTTCATTCTCATCTCATTTTTGACACCTTTTGAAGCTCTTCATACTTTTCACAACTTTTGAAGCTTTTCATATTTTTCACACATTTTCAGGCTCTTCAGGTTTTTCAACACCGCTTCTAGCTCCTCCTAATTTTCAGACCGTTTCATGCTCCTCATATTTTTGACACCTTTTGAAGTTCTTCATATTTTTCACACCTTTTCAAAATCTCATGTTTTTGAACACAGCTTCATGCTCGTCCTGTTTTTAAGGTTGTTTCATGCTCCTCATTATTGCACACCTTTTGAAGCTCTTCATATATTTCACACCTTTTCAGGCTCTTCATGTTTTTGAACACCGCTTCATGCTCCTCCTATTTTTCAGACTGCTTCATGCTCCTCATATTTTTGACACCTTTTGAAGCTCTTCATATTTTTGACACCTTTTGAAGTTCTTCATATTTCTCACACGTTTTCAGGCTCTTCAGGTTTTTCAACACCGCTTCTAGCTCCTCCTAATTTTCAGACCGTTTCATGCTCCTCATATTTTCACACCTTTTGAAGTTCTTCATATTTTTCACACCTTTTCAAAATCTCATGTTTTTGAACACAGCTTCATGCTCGTCCTGTTTTTAAGGTTGTTTCATGCTCCTCATTATTGCACACCTTTTGAAGCTCTTCATATATTTCACACCTTTTCAGGCTCTTCATTTTTTGGAAGACCACTTCATGCTCCTCCTATTTTTCAGACCGTTTCATGCTCATCTCATTTTTGACACCTTTTGAAGCTCTTCATATTTTTCACACCTTTTCAGGCTCTTCATGTTTTTCAAACCGCTTCATGCTCGTCCTATTTTCCAGACCATTTCATGCTCCTCATATTTTTGAAAACTTTTGAATCTCTTCATATATTTCACGTCTTTTGAGGCTCTTCATGTTTTTCAACACGACTTCGTGCTCCACCTATTTTTCATTCCTTTTCATGCTCATCTCATTATTCACACCTTTTGAAGCACTTCATATTTTTCACACTTTTTCAGTCTCTTAATGTTTTTCAATGCCACTTCACGCTCCTCCTATTTTTCAGATCGTTTCATACTCCTCATATTTTTGACACCTTTTGAAGCTCTTCATATTTTTCACACCTTTTCAGGCTCTTCATGATTTTGAACACTGCTTCATGCTCCTACTATTTTCAGACCATTTCAAGCCCCTCATGTATTTCACACCTTTTGAAGCTCTTCATATTTTTCACAACTTTTCAGGCTCTTGATGTTATTAAACACCGTTTCATGCTGCTCCTACTTTTCAGACCGTTTCATACTCCTCATATTTTTGACACATTTTGAAGCTCTTCATATATTTCAAACCTTTTCAGGCTCTTCATGTTTTTCAACACCACTTCATGCTCCTCCTATTTTTCAGATTGCTTCATGCTCATCTCATTTTTGACACCTTTTGAAGCTGTTCATATTTTTCACACCTTTTGAAGCTCTTCATATTTTTCACAAGTTTTCAGGCTCTTCATGTTTTTGAACACCGCTTCATGCTCCTCCTATTTTTCAGACCGTTTCAGCCTCCTAATATTTTTGACACCATTTGAAGCTCTTCATATTTTGGACACCTTTTCAGGCTCTTCATGTTTTTGAACACCGTTTCATGCTCCTCCTATTTTTCAGACCGTTTCAGCCTCCTAATATTTTTGACACCATTTGAAGCTCTTCATATTTTGGACACCTTTTCAGGCTCTTCATGTTTTTGAACACCGCTTCATGCTCCTCCTATTTTTCAGACCGTTTCATGCTCCTCATGTATTTCATACTTTTTGAAGCTCTTCATATTTTTCACACCTTTTCAGCGTCTCATGTTTTTGAACACCGCTTCATGCTCCTCCTATTTTTCAGACAGTTTCAGCCTCCTAATATTTTTGACACCATTTGAAGCTCTTCATATTTTGGACACCTTTTCAGGCTCTTCATGTTTTTCAACACCACTTCATGCTTCTCCTATTTTTCAGACCGTTTCATGCTCCTCATATTTTTGACACCTTTTGAAACTCTTCATATTTTTCACACCTTTTCAAGCTCTTCATATTATTGAACACAGTTTCATGCTCCTCGTATTTTTCAGACCTTTTCATGCTCCTCATATTTTTGACACCTTTAGAAGCACTTCATATTTTTCACACCTTTTCAGGCTCTTCTTTTTTTTGAACACAACTTCATGCTCCTTATGTTTTTCAGACCGTTTCATGCTCCTCATATTTTTGACACCATTTGAAGCTCTTAATATTTTTCACACCTTTTCAGGCTCGTCATGTTGTTGAACACCACTTCATGCTCCTAATATCTTTAAAACCGTTTCATGCTCATCTCATTCTTGACACCTTTTGAAGCTCTTCATATTTTTCACACGTTTTCAGGCTCTTCACGTTTTTTTTTTATATTTTTTTTGGTTATTGTTATATTTTTTCATGTTTTTGAACACCGCTTCATGCTCCTCCTATTTTTCAGACCATTTCATGCTCCTCATATTTTTCACACCTTTTGAAGCTCTTCATATTTTTCACACATTTTCAGGCTCTTCATGTTTTTCAACACCACTTAATGCTCCTCCTATTTTTCAGACCGTTTCATGCTCCTCATATTTTTGACACCTTTTGAAGCTCTTCGTATATTTCACACCTTTTCATGCTCTTCATGTTTATCAACACCAATTCATGCTCCTCCTATTTTTCAGACCGTTTCATGCTAATCTCATTTTTGACACCTATTGAAGCTCTTCATATTTTTCCAACCTTTTGAAGTTCTTCATATTTTTCGCACCATTTCAGGCTCTTCATGTATTTCAACACCGCTTCATGCTCCTCCTCTTTTTCAGACAATTTTTGCTCCTCATAATTTTGACACCATTTGAAGCTCTTCATATTTCTCACAACTTTTCTGGTTCTTCATGTATTTCAACACCGCTTCATGCTCCTCCTATTCTTCAGACCGTATCATGCTCATCTAATTTTTGAGACCTTTTGAAGCTCTTCATATTTTTCCACATATTTTGAAGCTCTTCGTACTTTTCACGCATTTTCAGGCTCTTCATATTTTGCAACACCCCTTCTTGCTCCTCCTATTTTTCAGACCGTTTCATGCTCCTCATATTTTTGAACACCTTTTGAAGCTCTTCATATTTTCCACACCTATTCAGGCTCTTCAGGTTTTTGAACACCGCTTCATGCTCCTCCTTTTCTGCAGACCGTTTCATGCTCCTCATATTTTTGACACCTTTTGAAGCTCTTCATATTTCTCACACCTTTTCAGGCTCTTCATATTTTTGAACACCGCTTCATGCTCCTCCTATTTTTCAGACCGTTTCATGCTCATCTCATTTTTGACACTTTTTGAAGCTCTTCATATTTTTCACACCTTTTCAGGCTCTTCATATTTTTCAACACCACTTCATGCTCCTTCTATTTTTCAGAGAGTTTCATGCTCCTCATGTATTTCACACCTTTTGAAGCTCTTCATATTTTTCACACCTTTTCAGGCTCGTCATGTTTTTCATCACTGTTTCATGCTCCTCCTATTTTTCAGACCGTTTCATGCTCCTCATATTTTTGAAACCTTTTGAAGCTCATCATATTTTTCACACCTTTTCAGGCTCTTCATGTTTTTGAACACCGTTTCATGTTCCTCCTATTTTTCAGACCGTTTCATGCTGCTCATATTTTTGACACCTTTTGAAGCTCTTCATATTTTTCACAACTTTTCCGGCTCTTCATGATTTTCAACACCGCTTCATGCTCCTCCTATTTTTCAGACCGTTCCATTCTCATCTCATTTTTGACACCTTTTGAAGCTCTTCATATTTTTCACACCTTTTGAAGCTCTTCATAATTTTCACACGTTTTCAGGCTCTTCATGTTTTTCAACATCGCTTCATGATCCTCCAATTTTTCAGACCGTTTCATGCACCTCATATTTTTCACACCTTTTGAAGCTCTTCATATTTCTCACACATTTTCAGGCTCTTCATGTTTCTCAACACCGCTTCATGATCCTCCGATTTTTCAGACCGTTTCATGCTCCTCATATTTTTGACACCTTTTGAAGCTCTTCATATTTTTTTCACATTTTCAGGCCTTCATGTTTTTGAACACCGCTTCATGCTCCTCCTATTTTTCAACCGTTTCATACTCCTCATATTTTTGACACCTTTTGAAGCTCTTCATATTTTTCACACCTTTTCAGGCTCTTCATGTTTTTGAACATCGCTCCATGCTCCTCCTATTTTTCAGACCGTTTAATGCTCCTCATGTATTTCACATCTTTGAAGCTCCTCATATTTTTCACGCCTTTTCAGGCTCTTCATGTTTTTGAACACAGCTTCATGCTCCTCCTATTTTTCAGACCGTTTCATGCTCCTCATATTTTTGACACCTTTTGTAGCTTTTCATATTTTTCACAACTTTTCAGGCTCTTCATTTTTTTCAACAACACTTCATGCCCCTCTTTTTTTTCAGACCGTTTCATTCTCATCTAATTTTTGACACCTTTTGAAGCTCTTCATATTTTTCACACCTTTTGAAGCTCTTCATATTTTTCACACGTTTTCAGGCTCTTCATGTTTTTGAACAACGCTTCATGCTCCTCCTATTTATCAGACCATTTAATCCTCCCCATGTATTTCACACCTTTTGAAGCTCTTCATATTTTTCACACATTTTCAGGCTCTTCATGTTTTTGAACACCATTTCATGCTCCTCCTATTTTGCAGACCGTTTCATTCTCCTCATATTTTTGACACCTTTTGAAGCTCTTCATGTATTTCACACCTTTTCAGGCTTTTCATTTTTTTCAACACCACTTCATTCTCCTCCTATTTTTCAGACCGTTTCATGCTTATCTCATTTTGACACATTTTGAAGCTCTTCATATTTTTCACATCTTTTGAAGCTTTTCATATTTTTCACACCTTTTCAGGCTCTTCATGATTTTCAACACCGCTTCATGCTCCTCCTAATTTTCAGACCGTTTCATGCTCATTTCTTTTTTGACACCCTTTGAAGCTCTTCATATTTTTCACAATTTGAAGTTCTTCATATTTTTCATATTTTTGAAGCTCTTCATATTTTCACACGTTTTCAGACTCTTCATGATTTTCAACACCGCTTCATGCTCCTGAAATTTTTCAGACCGTTTCATGCTCCTCATATTTTTGACACCTTTTGAAGCTCTTCATATTTCTCACACCTTTTCAGGCTGTTCATGTTTTTCAGCACCGCTTCATGCTCCTCCTATTTTTCAGACCGTTTCATGCTCATCTCATTTTGACACCTTTTGAAGTTCTTCATATTTTTCGAACCTATTGAAGCTCTTCATATTTTTCACATTTTTGAAGCTCTTCATATTTTTCCACATCTTTTGAAGCTCTTCATATTTTTCACGCGTTTTCAGGCTCTTCATGTTTTTCAACACGCCTTCTTGGTCCTCCCATTTTTCATACCGTTTCATGCTCCTCATATTTTTGAAACCTTTTGAAGCTCTTCATATTTTTCACACCTTTTCAGGCTCTTCAAGTTTTTGAACACCGCTTCATCCTCCTCGTATTTTTAAGACCGTTTCATGCTCCTCATATTTTTGAAACCTTTTGAAGCTCTTCATATTTTTCACACCTTTTCAGGCTCTTCAAGTTTTTGAACACCGCTTCATCCTCCTCATATTTTTAAGACCGTTTCATGCTCCTCATATTTTTGAAACCTTTTGAAGCTCTTCATATTTTTCACACCTTTTCAGGCTCTTCAAGTTTTTGAACACCGCTTCATCCTCCTCGTATTTTTCAGACCGTATCATGCTCCTCATATTTTTCCACACCTTTTGAAGCTCTTCATATTTTTCACACCTTTTTAGCCTCTTCATGTTTTTCAACACCAGTTCATGCTCCTCCTAATTTTCAGACCGTTTCATGCTCCTCATATTTTTAACACCTTTAGAAACTCTTCATATTTTTCACACATTTTCAGGCTCTTCATGTTTTTCAACACCGTTTCATGATCCTCCTATTTTTCAGACCGTTTCATGCTCCTCATATTTTTGACACCTTTTGAAGCTCTTCATATTTTTCACACTTTTCAGGCTCTTCATGTTTTTCAACAACGCTTCATGCTCCGCCTATTTTTCAGACCATTTCATTCTCCTCATATTGTTGACACCTTTTCAAGCTCTTCAGATATTTCACACCTTTTCAGGCTCTTCATTTTTTTCAACACCACTTCATGCTCCTCCTATTTTTCAGACCGTTTCATGCTCCTCATATTTTTGACACTTTTTGAAGCTCTTTATATATTTCACACATTTTCAGGCTCTTCATGTTTTTCAACACCGTTTCATGATCCCCCTATTTTCAGACCGTTTCATACTCCTCATATTTTTGACACCTTTTGTAGCTCTTCATATTTTTCACACTTTTCAGGCTGTTCATGTTTTTCAACAACGCTTCATGCTCCGCCTATTTTTTAGACCATTTCATTCTCCTCATATTTTTGACACCTTTTGAAGTTCCTCAGATATTTCACACCTTTTCAGGCTCTTCATTTTTTTCAACACCACTTTATGCTCCTACTATTTTTCAGATCGTTTCATGCTCTTCTCATTTTGACACCTTTTAAAGCTCTTCATATTTTTCACATCTTTCGAAGCTCTTCATATTTTTCACACGTTTTCAGGCTCTTCATGTTGTTCAACACCCTTTCTTGCTTCTCCTATTTTTAAGACCATTTCATGCTCCTCATATATTTGACAGGTTTTGAAGCTCTACATATTTTTCACACCTTTTCAGGCTCTTCATGTTTTTGAACACGGCTTCATGCTCCTCCTATTTTTCAGACCGTATCCTGCTCCTCATATTTTTCACACCTATTGAAGCTCTTCATATTTTTCACACCTTTTCAGGCTCTTCATATTTTTGAACACCACTTTATGCTCCTCCTATTTTACAGAGAGTTTCATGCTCCTCATGTATTTCACACCTTTTAAGGCTGTTCATATTTTTCACACCTTTTCAGTCTCTTCATGTTTTTCAACACCTTTTCATGCTGCTTCTATTTTTCAGACCGTTTCATGCTCCTCATATTTTTGACACCTTTTGAAGCTCTTCATATTTTTCACACCTTTTCAGGCTCTTCATGTGTTTGAACTCCGCTTCTTGCTCCTCTTCTTTTTCAGACCGTTTCATGCTCCTCATATTTTTGACACCTTTTCAAGCTCTTCATATTTTTCACACATTTTCAGGCTCTTCATGTGTTGGAACACCGCTTCATGCTCCTCCTCTTTTTCAGACAGTTTCATGTTCTGCATATTTTTCACACGTTTTGAAGCTCTTCATATTTTTCACACCTTTTCAGGCTCTTCATGTTTTTCAACACCACTTCTTGCTTCTCCTATTTTTCAGACCGATTAATGCTCCTCATATTTTTGACACCTTTTGAAGCTCTTCATATTTTTCACACGTTTTGAAGCTCTTCATATTTTTCGCACCTTTTCAGGCTCTTCATGTTTTTCAACACCACTTCTTGCTTCTCCTATTTTTCAGACCGTTTCATGGTCATCTCGTTTTTGATATCTTTTGAAGCTCTTCATATTTTTCACACCTTTTGAAGCTCTTCATATTTTTCACACGTTTTCAGGCTCTTCATGTTTTTCACCACCGCTTCATGCTCATCCTATTTTCCAGACCGTTTCATGCTCCTGATATTTTTGACACGTTTTGAAGCTCTTCATATTTTTCACACATTTTGAAGCTCTTCATATATTTCACACCTTTTCAGGCTCTTCATGATTTTTAACAACAGTTCATGCTCCTCCTATTTTTCAGACTGTTTCATGCTCATCTCATATTTGACACCTTTAGAAGCTCTTCTTATTTTTCACACCTTTTCATGCTCTTCCTGTTTTGCTACACCACTTCATGCTCCTCCATTTTTCAGACCATTTCATGCTCATCTCATTTTTGACACTTCTTGAAGCTCTTCATATTTTTCACACCTTTTCAGGCTCTTCATGTTTTTGAACACCGCTTCATGCTCCTCCTATTTTTCAGACCGTACCCTGCTCCTCATATTTTTCACACCTATTGAAGCTCTTAATATTTTTCACAACTTTGCAGGCTCTTCATGTTTTTGAACACCACTTCATGCTCCTCCTATTTTACAGAGAGTTTCAGGCCCCTCATGTATTTCACACCTTTTGAAGCTCTTCATATTTTTCACACCGTTTCAGTCTCTTCATGTTTTTCAACACCGTTTCATGCTGCTTATATTTTTCAGACCGTTTCATGCTCCTCATATCTTTCACACCTTTTGAAGCTCTTCATATTTTTCACACCTTTTCAGGCTCTTCATGTTTTTGAACACTGCTTCATGCTCCTCCTATTTTTCAGGTCATTTCATGCTCCTCATATTTTTGAAACCTTTTGAAGCTCTTCATATTTTTCACTCCTTTTCAGGCTCCACATGTTTTTGAACAGCGCATCATGCTCCTCCTATTTTCAGACCGTTCCATGCTCCTCATATTTTTGACACCTTTTGAAGCTCTTCATAAATTTCACACCTTTTCAGGCTCTTCATGTTTTTCAACACCACTTCATCCTCCAAATATTTTTCAGATGGCTTCATGCTCATCTCATTTTTGACACCTTTTGAAGCTCTTCATATTTTTGACATCTTTTGAAGCTCTTCATATTTCTCGCACTTTTTCAGGCTCTTCATGTTTTTCATCACCGCTTCATGCTCCTCCTATTTTTCAGACCGTTTCATGCTCCTCAAATTTTTGACACCTTTTAAAGCTCTTCATATATTTCACACCTTTTCAGGCTCGTCATTTTTTTGAACACCACTTCATGCTCCTCCTATTTTTCAGACCGTTTCATGCTCCTCATATTTTTGACACCTTTTGAAGCTCCTCATATTTTTCACACCTTTTGAAGCTCTTCATATTTTTCACACCTTTTGAAGCTCTTCATATTTTTCACAACTTTTCAGGCTCTTCATGTTTTTGAACACCGTTTCATGCTCCTCCTATATTTCAGACCATTTCATGCTCCTCATATTTTTGACAGCGTTTAGAGCTCTTCAAATATTTCACACATTTTCAGGCTATTCATGTTTTTCAACACAAATTCATGCTCCCCCTTTTTTTCAGACCGTTTCATGCTCATCTCATTTTTGACATCTTTTGAAACTCTTCATATTTTTCACACCTTTTGAAGCTCTTCATATTTTTCACAGCTTTTGAAGCTCTTCATATTTTTCACACCTTTTCAGGATTTCATGTTTTTAACACCGCTTCATACTCCTCCAATTTTTCTGAATGTTTCGTTCTCCTCATATTTTTCAGACCGTTTCATGCTCCTCATATATTTCACACCTTTTGAATCTCTTCACGTTTTCACACCTTTTGAATCCCTTCATATTTTCACACCTTTTCAGGCTCCTCATGTTTTTGAACAAGGCTTCATGCTCCTCCTATATTTCAGACCGTGTCATGCTCCTCATATTTTTGACACCTTTTTAAGGTCTTCATATTTTTCACACCTTTTCAGTCTCTTCAAGTTTTTGAACACTGGTACATGCTCCGCCTATTTTTCACACCTTTTGAAGCTCTTCAAATTTTTCACACCTTTTCAGGCTCTTCATGTTGTCAACACCGTTTCATGCTCCTCCTATTTTTCAGACCGTTTCATGCTCCTCATATTTTTGACACCTTTTGAAGCTCTTCATATATTTCACACCTTTTCAGGCTCTTCATGTTTTTGAACACCGCTTCATGCTCCTCCTATTTTTCAGACCGTTTCATGCTCCTCATATTTTTGACACCTTTTGAAGCTCTTCATATTTTTCACACATTTTCAGGCACCTCATATTTTTAAACACCGCATCATGCTCCTCCTATTTTCAGACCGTTTCATGCTCCTGATGTATTTTCCACCTTTGGAAGCTTTTCACATTGTTCACACTTTTTCAGGCTCTTCATGTTTCTGAACACCGTTTCAAGCTGTTCCTAATTTTCAGACCGCTTCATGCTCCTCTCATTTTTGACACCTTTTGAAGCTCTTCATATTTTTGACAACTTTTGAGGCTCTTCATATTTCTCACACGTTTTCAGGTTGTTCATGTTTTTCAACACCGCTTCATGCTCCTCCCCTTTTTCAGACCGTTTAATGCTCATCTCATTTTTGACACCTTTTGAAGGTCTTCATATTTTTCACACCTTTTGAAGCTCTTCATATTTTCACAACTTTTCAGGCTTTTCATGTTTTTGAACACCGTTTCATGCTCCTGCATATTTCAGACCGATTCTTGCTGCTCATATGTTTGACCTGTTTTGAAGCTCTTCATATTTTTCACATTTCAGGCTCTTCATGTTTTTCAACACCGCTTCATGCTCCTCCTATTTTTTACACCTTTTGAAGCTCTTCATATTTTTCACACCTTTTCAGGCTGTTCATGTTTTTGAACATGGTTTCATGTTCCTCCTATTTTTCAGACCGTTTCATGCTCCTCATATTTTTGAAACCTTTTGAAGCTCTTCATATTTTTCACACCTTTTCAGGCTCTTCATGTTTTTCAACACTACTTCATGCTCCCCCTCTTTTTCAGACGGTTTCATGCACATCTCTTTTTTGACACCTTTTGAAGCTCCTCATATTTTTCATACCTTTTGAAACTCTTTATATTTTTCACACGTTTTCAGGCTCTTCATGTTTTTCAACACCGCTTCATGCTCCTCCTATTTTTCAGACCGTTTCATGCTCCTCATTTATTTCACACCTTTTGAAGCTCTTCATATTTTTCAAGCTTTTTCAGGCTCTTCATGTTTTTGAACACCGCTTCATGCTCCTCCTATTTTTCAAACCTTTTCATGATCCTCATGTATTTCAGACGTTTGAAACTCTTCATATTTTTCACACCTTTTGAAGCTCTTCATATTTTTCACAACTTTTCAGGCCTTTCATGTTTTCAACACAGTTTCAGGCTCCGCCTATTTTTCAGACCGTTTCATGCTCCTCATATTTTTGACACCTTTTGAAGGTCTTCATATTTTTCACACCTTTTCAGGCTCTTCATGTTTTTGAACATCGTTTCATGCTCCTCCTATTTTTCAGACTGTTTCATGCTCCTCTTATTTTTCACACCTTTTGAAGCTCTTCATATTTTTGCCACCTTTTCAGGCTCTTCATGTTTTTCAACACAGTTTCATGCTCCTCCTATTGTTCCAACCGTTTCAAGCTTCTCATATTTTTGACACCTTTTTCAGCTTTCATATTTTTCACACCTTTTCATGCTCTTCATGTTTTTCAACACCGTTACATGATTCTCCTATTTTTCAGACTGTTTCATGCTCCTCATATTTTTGACACTTTTTGAAGCTCTTCATGTTTTTCACACCATTTAGGATCTTCATGATTTTCAACACCGCTTCATACTCCTCCTATTTTTCAGACCGTTTCATGCTCCACATATTTTTGACACCTTTTGAAGCTCTTCATATTTTTCACACCTTTTCAGTCTCTTCATGTCTTTCAACACCGCTTCATGCTCCTCCTATTTTTCAGACCGTATCATGCTCCTCGTATTTTTGACACGATTTGAAGCTCTTCATATAATTCACACTTTTTCAGGCTCTTCAAGATTTTCAACACCGTTTCATGCTCCTCCTATTTTTCAAACCGTTTCAAGCTTCTCATATTTTTGACACCTTTTGAAGCTCTTCATATTTTTCACACCTTTTCAGGCTCTTCATGTTGTTGAACACCGTTTCATGCTCCTCATATTTTTGACATATTTTGAAACTCTTCATATTTTTGCCACCTTTTTAAGCTCTTCATATCTTTCACACCTTTTCAGGCTCTTCATATTTTTCACACCTTTTCATGCTCTTCATGTTTTTCAACACCACTTCATACTCCTCATATTTTTGACACATTTTGAAGCTCTTCATATTTTTCAAACTTTTTGAACCTCTTCATATTTTTCACACCTTTTCAGGCTCTTCATGTTGTTTAACGCCGCTTCATGCTCCTGCTATTTTTCTGACCGTTTGATACTCCTCATATTTTCACACCTTTGAAGCTATTCATATTTTTCACACCTTTTCAGGCTCTTCATGTTTTTGAACACCATTTCATGCTCCTCCTATTTTTGACACCTTATGGAACTCCTCATATTTTTCACACCTATTCAGGCTCTTCATGTTTTTGAACACCGTTTTATGTTACTCCTATTTTTCTGACCGTTTCATGCTCCTCATATTTTTGACACCTTTTGAAGCTCTTTTATTTTCATTCCTTTTCAGGCTCTTCATGTGTTCAACAACGCTTCATGCTCCTCCTATTTTTCAGAAAGTTTCATGCTCCTCATATGTTTGACACTTTTTGAAGCTCTTCATATTTTTTACACCTTTTGAAGCTCTTCATATTTTTCACATCTTTTCAGACTCTTCATGTATTTCAACACCAGGTCATGCTCCTCCTATTTTTCAGAACTTTTCCTGCTCCTCATATTTTTGACACCTTTTGAAGCTCCTCATATATTTCACACCTTGTCAGGCTCTTCATGTTTTTCAACTCCGCTTCATGCTCCTCCTATTTTTCAGACCGTTTCATGCTCCTCATATTTTTGACACCTTTTGAAGCTCTTCATATTTTTCACACCTTTTCAGGCTCTTCATGTTGTTGAACACCGTTTCATGCTCCTCATATTTTTGACATATTTTGAAACTCTTCATATTTTTGCCACCTTTTGAAGCTCTTCATATCTTTCACACCTTTTCAGGCTCTTCATATTTTTCACACCTTTTCATGCTCTTCATGTTTTTCAACACCACTTCATACTCCTCATATTTTTGACACATTTTGAAGCTCTTCATATTTTTCAAACTTTTTGAAACTCTTCATATTTTTCACACCTTTTCAGGCTCTTCATGTTGTTTAACGCCGCTTCATGCTCCTGCTATTTTTCTGACCGTTTGATACTCCTCATATTTTCACACCTTTGAAGCTATTCATATTTTTCACACCTTTTCAGGCTCTTCATGTTTTTGAACACCATTTCATGCTCCTCCTATTTTTGACACCTTATGGAACTCCTCATATTTTTCACACCTTTTCAGCCTCTTCATGTTTTGAACAAAACTTCATGCTCCTCCTATTTTTCAGACAGTTTCATTTTCCTCATATTTTTGACACCTTTTTAAGCTCTTCATATATTTCACACCTTTTCAGGCTCTTTATGTTTTTGAACACCGTTTCATGCTCCTCCTATTTGTCTGACCGTTTCATGCTCCTCATATTTTTGACACCTTTTGAAGCTCTTCATGTATTTCACAGCTTTTCAGTCTCTTCATGGTTTTGAACAGCGTTTCATGCTCCTCCTATTTTTCAGACCGTTTCATGCTCCTCATATTTTTCACTCCTTTTTAGGCTCTGCATATTGTTCACACCTTTTCAGGATCTACATGTTGTCAACACCGTTTCATTCTCCTCCTATATTTGAGACCGTTTCAAGCTCCTCATATTTTTGACACCTTTTGAAGCTCTTCATACATTTCTCACATTTTCAGTCTCTTCATGGTTTTGAACACCGTTTCATGCTCCTCATTTTTTTCAAACCTTTTGATGCTTTTCATATTTTTCACACATTTTCAGGCTCTTCATGTTTTTGAACATGGTTTCATGCTTCTCCTATTTTTCAGACCGTTTCATGCACCTCATATTTTTGACACCTTTTGAAGCTCTTCATATTTTTCACAAATTTTCAGTATCTTCAATTTTTTGAACACCGTTTCATGCTCCTGATATTTTTCAGACCTTTTGAAGCTCTTCATATTTTTCACAAATTTTCAGGTTCTTCATGTTTTTGAACACCATTTCATGATCCTCCTATTTTTCAGACCGTGTCATGCTCCTCATAATTTTGACACCTTTAGGGCTCTTCATATTTTACACACCTTTTCGGGCTGTTCATGTTTTTGAACACTGCTTCATACTCCCCCTATTTTTCAGACCGTTCCCTGCTCTTCATATTTCTGACACTTTTTGAAGCTCTTCATATTTTTCACACATTTTCAGGCTCTTCATGTTTTTGAACATGGATTCATGCTTCTCCTATTTTTCAGACCGTTTCATGCTCCTCATATTTTTGACACCTTTTGAAGCTCTTCAGAGTTTTCACACCTTTTGAAGCTCTTCATATTTTTCACACCTTTTCAGGCTCTTCATGTTTTCCAACACCACTTCATGCTCCTCCTATTTTTCAGACCGTTTCATGCTCCTCATATTTTTGACTCGTTTTGAAACTCTTTATATTTTTCACACCTTTTCAGGCTCTTCATGTTTTTCAACAGTGCCTCATGCTCCTCCTATTTTTCAGACCGTTTCATGCTCCTCATCTTTTGACACCTTTTGAAGGTCTTCATATTTTTCACACCTTTTCAGTATTCAAGTTTTTGAACACCGCTTCATGCTCCTCATATTTTTCACAGCTTCTGAAGCTCTTCATATTTTTCTCACCTTTTCAGGCTCTTAATATTTTTGAACATCGTTTCGTGCTCCTCTTATTTTCAGAACGTTTCATGCTCCTCATATTTTTGACACTTTTTGAAGCTCTTCATATTTTTCACACCTTTTGAAGCTCTTCATATTTTTCACACTTTTTCAGGCTCTTCATGTTTTTGAACACCGCTTCATGCTCCTTCTATTTTTCAGAGAGTTTCATGCTCCTCATGTATTTCACACCTTTTGAAGCTCTTCATATTTTTCAAACCTTTTCAGGCTCTTCATGTCTTTCAACACCGCTTCATGCTCCTCCTATTTTTCAGACCGTATCATGCTCCTCGTATTTTTGACACGTTTTGAAGCTCTTCATATAATTCACACTTTTTCAGGCTCTTCAAGATTTTCAACACCGTTTCATGCTCTTCCTATTTTTCAGACTATTTCATGCTCCTCATATATTTGACACCTTTTGAAGCTCTTCATATTTTTCACACCTTTTCAGGCTCTTCATATTTTTGTACACCGTTTCATGCTCCTCCTATTTTTTAGAAGTTTCATGCTCCTCATATTTTTGACACCTTTTGAAGCTCTTCATGTATTTCACACCTATTCAGGCTCTTCATGTTTTTGAATACCGTTACATGATTCTCCTATTTTTCAGACTGTTTCATGCTCCGCATATTTTTGACACCTTTTGAAGCTCTTCATATTTTTCACACCTTTTGAAGCTCTTCATATTTTTCACACCTTTTCAGGCACTTCATGTTTTTCAACACCGTTTCATGCTCCTCCTATTTTTCAGACCGTTTCATGCTCCTCATATTTTGACATGTTTTGAATCTCTTCATATTTTTCACATCTTTTCAGGCGCTTCAGGTTTTCAACACCGTTTCATGCTCCTCCTATTTTTCAGACCGTTTCATGCTCCTCATATTTTTGATACCTTTTGAAGCTCTTCATATTTTTCACAACTTTTCAGACCTTTCATGTTTCAGCACAGTTTCATGCTCCGCCTATTTTTCAGCACTTTTCATGCTCCTCATATTTTTCACGACTTTTGAAGCTCTTCATATATTTCACACTTTTTCAGGCTCTTCTTGTTTTGGAACACCGCTTCATGCTTCTCCTATATTTCACACCTTTTCATAATCTTCATATTTTCCACGCCTTTTTAAGCTCTTCGTATTTTTCACACCTTTTCAGGCTCTTCATGTTTATGAACAAAGTTTCATGCTCCTCCTATTTTTCAGAACTTTTCATGCTCCTCATATTTTTGACACCTTTTGTAGATCTTCATATTTTTCACACCTTTTGAAGCTCTTCATATTTTTCACAGCTTTTCAGGCTCTTCATGTTTTTCAGCACAGTTTCATGCTCCTCCTATTTTTCAAACCGTTTCAAGCTTCTCATATTTTTGACACCTTTTGAAGCTATTCATATTTTTCACACCTTTTCAGGCTCTTCATGTTGTTGAACACGGTTTCATGCTTCTCCTATGTTTCAGACCGTTTCATGCTCCTCATATTTTTGACACCTTTTGAAGCTCTTCATATTTTTCACACCTTTTCAGGCTCTTCATGTTGTTGAACACCGTTTCATGCTCCTCATATTTTTGACATATTTTGAAACTCTTCATATTTTTGCCACCTTTTGAAGCTCTTCATATCTTTCACACCTTTTCAGGCTCTTCATATTTTTCACACCTTTTCATGCTCTTCATGTTTTTCAACACCACTTCATACTCCTCATATTTTTGACACATTTTGAAGCTCTTCATATTTTTCAAACTTTTTGAACCTCTTCATATTTTTCACACCTTTTCAGGCTCTTCATGTTGTTTAACGCCGCTTCATGCTCCTGCTATTTTTCTGACCGTTTGATACTCCTCATATTTTCACACCTTTGAAGCTATTCATATTTTTCACACCTTTTCAGGCTCTTCATGTTTTTGAACACCATTTCATGCTCCTCCTATTTTTGACACCTTATGGAACTCCTCATATTTTTCACACCTATTCAGGCTCTTCATGTTTTTGAACACCGTTTCATGCTCCTCCTATTTGTCTGACCGTTTCATGCTCCTCATATTTTTGACAACTTTTGAAGCTCTTCATGTATTTCACAGCTTTTCAGTCTCTTCATGGTTTTGAACAGCGTTTCATGCTCCTCCTATTTTTCAGACCGTTTCATGCTCCTCGTATTTTTCACACCTTTTGAAGCTCTTCATATTTCTCACACCTTTTCAGGCTCTTCATGTTTTTCTACACCACTTCATGCTTCTCCTATTTTTCAGCCCGTTTCATGCTCCTCATATATTTCACACCTTTTGAAGCTCTTCATATTTTTCACACCTTTTCAGGCTCTTCATGTTTTTCAACACCATTTAATGCTGCTTCTATTTTTCAGACCGTTTCATGCTCCTCATATTTTTCACACCTTTTGAAGCTCTTCATATTTTTCACACCTTTTCAGGCTCTTCAAGTTTTTCAACACCACTTCATGCTCCTCCTTTTTTGCAGACCGTTTCATGCTCCTCATATTTTTGATACCTTTTGATGCTCTTCATATTTTTCACACCTTTTCAGGCTCTTCATTTTTTCAACACCGCTTCATGCTCCTCCTATTTTTCAGACCGTTTCATGCTCATCTCATTTTTGAAACCTTTTGAAGCTTTTCATATATTTCACAACTTTTCAGGCTCTTCATGTTTTTGAACACCGCTTCATGCTCCTACTATTTTTCAGACTGTTTCATGCTCCTCATATTTCACACCTTTTGAAGCTCTTCATATTTTTCACACCTTTTCAGGCTCTTCCTTTTTTTTATCACCGTTACATTCTCCTCCTATTTTTCAGACCATTTCATTCTCCTCATATTTTTGACACTTTTTGAAGCTCTTTATATATTTCACACCTTTTCAGGCTCTTCATGTTTTTGATCACCGTTACATTCTCCTCCTATTATTCAGACCGTTTCATGCTCCTCATATTTTTGACACTTTTTGAAGCTCTTTATATATTTCACACATTTGCAGGCTCTTCATGTTTTTGAACACAGCTTCATGCTCCTCCTATTTTTCAGACAATTTCATGCTCCTCATATTTTTGACAACTTTGGAAGCTCTTCATATTTTTCACACATTTTCAGGCTCTTCATGTTTTTCAACACTGTTGCATGATCCTCCTATTTTTCAGACCGTTTCATGCTCCTCATATACTTGACACATTTTTAAGCTCTTCATATATTTCACACATTTTCAGGCTATTCATGTTTTTCAACACCGCTCATGCTCCTTGTATTTTTAAGACCGTTTCATGCTCCTCATATTTTAGACACCTTTTTAAGCTCTTCATATTTTTCACACCTTTTTAAGCTCTTCATATTTCTCACACCTTTTCAGGCTCTTCATGTTTTTCAACAACGCTTCATGCACCTCCTATTCGTCAGACCGTTTCATGCTCATCTCATTTTTGACACATTTTGAATCTTTTCATATTTTTCACACCTTCTCAGGCTCTTCATGTTTTTGAACACCGCTTCATGCTAATCCTATTTTTCAAACCATATCATGCTCCTCATATTTTTCACACCTTTTAAGCTCTTCATATTTTTCACACTTTTTCAGGCTCTTCATGTTTTTCAACACCGCTTCATGCTCCTCCTATTTTTCAGACCGTTTCATGCTCCTCATATTTTAGACACCTTTTTAAGCTCTTCATATTTTTCACACCTTTTTAAGCTCTTCATATTTCTCACACATTTCAGGCTCTTCATGTTTTTCAACACCACTTCATGCTTCTCCTATTTTTCAGCCCGTTTCATGCTCCTCATTTATTTCACACCTTTTGAAGCTCTTCATATTTTTCACACCTTTTCAGGCTCTTCATGTTTTTCAACACCGTTTCATGCTGCTTCTATTTTTCAGACCGTTTCATGCTCCTCATATTTTTCACACCTTTTGAAGCTCTTCATATTTTTCACACCTTTTCAGGCTCTTCATGTTTTTCTACACCACTTCATGCTTCTCCTATTTTTCAGCCCGTTTCATGCTCCTCATGTATTTCATACCTTTTGAAGCTCTTCATATTTTTCACACCTTTTCGGGCTCTTCATGTTTTTGAACACCGCTTCATGCTCCTCCTATTTTTCAGACCGTTTCATGCTCCTCATATTTTACACCTTTTGAAGCTCTTCATATTTTTCACACCTTTTCAGGCTCTTCATGTTTTTGATCACCGTTACATTCTCCTCCTATTTTTCAGACCGTTTCATGCTCCTCATTTTTGACAACTTTGGAAGCTCTTCATATTTTTCACACATTTTCAGGCTCTTCATGTTTTTCAACACTGTTGCATGATCCTCCTATTTTTCAGACCGTTTCATGCTCCTCATATACTTGACACATTTTTAAGCTCTTCATATATTTCACACATTTTCAGGCTATTCATGTTTTTCAACACCGCTTCATGCTCCTTGTATTTTTAAGACCGTTTCATGCTCCTCATATTTTTGACACCTTTTTAAGCTCTTCATATTTTTCACATCTTTTTAAGCTCTTCATATTTCTCACACCTTTTCAGGCTCTTCATGTTTTTCAACAACGCTTCATGCACCTCCTATTTGTCAGACCGTTTCATGCTCATCTCATTTTTGACACCTTTTGAATCTTTTCATATTTTTCCCACCTTCTCAGGCTCTTCATGTTTTTCAACAACGCTTTTGCACCTCCTACTTTTCAGACCGTTTCATGCTCATCAAATTTTTGACACCTTTTGAAGCTCTTCATATTTTTCACACCTTTTGAAGCTCTTCATATTTTTCACACCATTTCAGTCTCTTCATGTTTTTCAACACCGTTTCATGCTGCTTCTATTTTTCAGACGGTTTCATGCTCCTCATATTTTTCACACCTTTTGAAGCTCTTCATATTTTTCACACCTTTTCAGGCTCTTCATGTTTTTCTACACCACTTCATGCTTCTCCTATTTTTCAGACCGTTTCATGCTCCTCATATTTTTCACACCTTTTGAAGCTCTTCATATTTTTCACACCTTTTCAGGCTCTTCATGTTTTTCTACACCACTTCATGCTTCTCCTATTTTTCAGCCTGTTTCATGCTCCTCATTTATTTCACACCTTTTCAGGCTCTTCATTTTTTTCACACATTTACATGCTCTTCATGTTTTTGATCACCGTTTCATGCTCCTCCTATTTTTCCGACCATTTCATGCTCCTCATATTTTTGACACCTTTTGAAGCTCTTCGTATTTTTCACACTTTTTCAGGTCTCTTCATGTTTTTATACACCGTTTCATGCTAATCCCATTTTTCAAACCTTATTATGCTCCTCATATTTTTCACACCTTTTTAAGCTCTTCATATTTTTCACACCTTTTCAGGATCTTCATGTTTTTGAACACCGCTTCATGCTCCTCATATTTTTCAGACCGTTTCTTGCTCCTCGTAGTTTTTCATCTTTTGAAGCTTTTCATATTTTTCACACCTTCTCAGGCTCTTCAAGTTTTTCAACACCACTTCATGCTCCTCCTTTTTTGCAGACCGTTTGATGCTCCTCATATTTTTGATACCTTTTGATGCTCTTCATATTTTTCACACCTTTTCAGGCTCTTCATTTTTTCAACACCGCTTCATACTCCTCCTATTTTTCAGACCGTTTCATGCTCATCTCATTTTTGACACCTCTTGAAGCTTTTCATATTTTTCACAACGTTTCAGGCTCTTCAAGTTTTTGAACACCGCTTCATGTTCTTCCTATTTTTCAGACCGTTTCATGCTCCTCATATTTTTGACACCTTTTGAAGCTCTTCATATTTTTCACACCTTTTCAGGCTCTTCATGTTTTTCAACACCGCTTCATGCTCCTCCTATTTTTCAGAGAGTTTCATTCTCCTCATGTATTTCACACCTTTTGAAGCTCTTCATATTTTTCAAAACTTTTCAGGCTCTTCATATTTTTCCACACCACTTCATGCTCATCCTATTTTTCAGACAGTTTCATGCTCCTCATATTTTTGACATCTTTTGAAGCTCTTCTTATTTTTCACACCTTTTCAGGCTCTTCATGTTTTTCAACACAGCTTCATGCTCCTCCTATTTTTCAGACCGTTTCATGCTCATCTCATTTTTGACACCTTTTGAAGATCTTCATATTTTTCACACCTTTTCAGGCTCTTCATGTTTTTGAACACCGCTTCATGCTAATCCCATTTTTCAAACCATATCATGCTCCTCATAATTTTCACACCTTTTTAAGCTCTTCATATTTTTCACACCTTTTCAGGCTCTTCATGTTTTTGAATACTACTTCATGCTCCTTCTATTTTTCAGAGATTTTCATGCTCCTCATGTATTACACACCTTTTGAAGCTCTTCATATTTTTCACACTTTTACAGGCTCTTCATGTGTTTCCACACCACTTCATGCTACTCAGATTTTTCAGCTCGTTTCATGCTGCTCATGAATTTCACACCTTTTGAAGCTCTTCATATTTTTCACACCTTTTCAGGCTCTTCCTGTTTTGATCACCGTTTCATGCTCCTCCTATTTTTCAGACCGTTTCATGCTCCTCATAATTTTTGACACCTTTTAAAGGTCTTCATTATTTTCACACCTTTTCTGGCACTTCATGTTTTTGAACACAACTTCATGCTCCTCCTATTTTTCAGACCATTTCATATTCCTCATATTTTTCACACCTTTTGAAGCTCTTCATATTTTTCACACCTTTTCAGGCTCTTCATGTTTTTGAACACCGTTGCATGATCCTCCTATTTTTCAGACCGTTTCATGCTCCTCATATACTTGACACATTTTTAAGCTCTTCATATATTTCACTCATTTTCAGGCTATTCATGTTTTTCAACACCGCTTCATGCTCCTTGTATTTTTAAGACCGTTTCATGCTCCTCATATTTTTGACACCTTTTTAACCTCTTCATATTTCTCACACATTTTCAGGCTCTTCATGTTTTTCAACAACGCTTCATGCACCTCCTATTTTTCAGACCGTTTCATGCTCATCTCATTTTTGACACCTTTTGAAGCTTTTCATATTTTTCACACCTTTTCAGGCTCTTCATGATTTTGAACACCGCTTCATGCTAATCCTATTTTTCAAACCATATCATGCTCCTCATATTTTTCACACCATTTTAAACTCTTCATATTTTTCACACCTTTACAGGCTCTTCATGTTTTTGAACACCGCTTCATGCTCCTCCTATTTTTCAGACCGTTTCATGCTCCTCATATTTAACACCTTTTGAAGCTCTTCATATTTTTCACACCTTTTCAGTCTCTTCATGTTTTTGAACACCGCTTCATGCTAATCCCATTTTTCAAACCATATCATGCTCCTCATATATTTCACACCTTTTTAAGCTCTTCATATTTTTCACACCTTTTCAGGCTCTTCATGTTCTTGAACACTACTTCATGCTCCTTCTATTTTTCAGAGAGTTTCATGTTCCTCATGTATTACACACCTTTTGAAGCTCTTCATATTTTTCACACCTTTACAGTCTCTTCATGTTTTTTAACACCACTTCATGCTCCTCCTATATTTCAAACCGTTTCATGCTCCTCATATTTTTGACATCTTTTGAAGCTTTTCATATTTTTCACACCTTTTCAGGCTCTTCAAGTTTTTCAACACCGCTTCATGCTCCTCCTTTTTTGCAGACCGTTTCATGCTCCTCATATTTTTGATACCTTTTGATGATCTTCATATTTTTCACACCTTTTCAGGCTCTTCATTTTTTCAACACCACTTCATGCTCCTCCTATTTTTCAGACCATTTCATGGTCATCTCATTTTTTAAACCTTTTGAAGCTTTTCATATTTTTCACAACGTTTCAGGCTCTTCAAGTTTTTGAACACCGCTTCATGCTCCTCCTATTTTTCAGACCGTTTCATGCTCCTCATATTTTTCACACTTTTTGAAGCTCTTCATATTTTTCACACCTTTTCAGGCTCTTCATGTTTTTCTACACCGCTTCATGCTCCTCCTATTTTTCAGACCGTTTCATGCTCCTCATATTTTACACCTTTTGAAGCTCTTCATATTTTTCACACCTTTTCAGGCTCTTCATGTTTTTGATCACCGTTACATTCTCCTCCTATTATTCAGACCGTTTCATGCTCCTCATATTTTTGACACTTTTTGAAGCTCTTTATATATTTCACACCTTTTCAGGCTCTTCATGTTTTTGATCACCGTTACATTCTCCTCCTACTATTCAGACCGTTTCATGCTCCTCATATACTTGACACATTTTTAAGCTCTTCATATATTTCACACATTTTCAGGCTATTCATGTTTTTCAACACCGCTTCATGCTCCTTGTATTTTTAAGACCTTTTCATGCTCCTCATATTTTTGACACCTTTTTAAGCTCTTCCTATTTTTCACACCTTTTTAAGCTCTTCATATTTCTCACACCTTTTCAGGCTCTTCATGTTTTTCAACAACGCTTCATGCACCTCCTATTTGTCAGACCGTTTCATGCTCATCTCATTTTTGACACATTTTGAATCTTTTCATATTTTTCACACCTTCTCAGGCTCTTCATGTTTTTGAACACTGCTTCATGCTAATCCTATTTTTCACACCATATCATGCTCCTCATATTTTTCACACCTTTTAAGCTCTTCATATTTTTCACACTTTTTCAGGCTCTTCATGTTTTTCAACACCGCTTCATGCTCCTCCTATTTTTCAGACCGTTTCATGCTCATCAAATTTTTGACACCTTTTGAAGCTCTTCATATTTTTCACACCTTTTGAAGCTCTTCATATTTTTCACACCATTTCAGGCTCTTCATGTTTTTCAAAACCGTTTCATGCTGCTTCTATTTTTCAGACCGTTTCATGCTCCTCATATTTTTCACACCTTTTGAAGCTCTTCATATTTTTCACACCTTTTCAGACTATTCATGTTTTTCAACACTGCTTCATGCTCCTTGTATTTTCAAGACCGTTTCATGCTCCTCATATTTTTGACACCTTTTTAAGCTCTTCATATTTCTCATACCTTTTCAGGCTCTTCATTTTTTCAACAACGCTTCATGCACCTCCTATTTTTCAGACCGTTTCATGCTCATCTCATTTTTGACACCTTTTGAAGCTTTTCATATTTTTCACACCTTTTCAGGCTCTTCATGTTTTTCCACACCACATCATGCTTCTCCTAATTTTCAGCAAGTTTCATGCTCCTCATGTATTTCACACCTTTTGAAGCTCTTCATATTTTTCAAAACTTTTCAGGCTCTTCCTGTTTTTGAACAGCGCTTCATGCTCCTCCTATATTTCAGACCGTTTCATGCTCCTCATGTATTACACACCTTTTGAAGCTCTTCATTTTTTTCACACATTTACAGGCTCTTCATGTTTTTGATCACCGTTTCATGCTCCTCCTATTTTTCAGACCATTTCATGCTCCTCATATTTTTGACACCTTTTGAAGCTCTTCGTATTTTTCACACCTTTTCAGGTCTCTTCATGTTTTTATACACCGTTTCATGCTAATCCCATTTTTCAAACCATATCATGCTCCTCATATTTTTCACACCTCTTCAAGCTTTTCATATTTTTCACAACGTTTCAGGCTCTTCAAGTTTTTGAACACCGCTTCATGTTCTTCCTATTTTTCAGACCGTTTCATCCTCCTCATATTTTTGACACCTTTTGATGCTCTTCATATTTTTCACACCTTTTCAGGCTTTTCATTTTTTCAAAACCGCTTCATACTCCTCCTATTTTTCAGACCGTTTCATGCTCATCTCATTTTTGACACCTCTTGAAGCTTTTCATATTTTTCACAACGTATCAGGCTCTTCAAGTTTTTGAACACCGCTTCATGTTCTTTTTATTTTTCAGACCGTTTCATGCTCCTCATATTTTTGACACCTTTTGAAGCTCTTCATATTTTTCACACCTTTTCAGGCTCTTCATGTTTTTCAACACCGCTTCATGCTGCTCATATTTTTCAGACTGTTTCATGCTCCTCATATTTTTGACACCTTTTGAAGCTCTTCATTTTTTTCACGCCTTTTAAGGCTCTTCATATTTTTCAACACCGCTTCATGCTGCTCATATTTTTCAGACCGTTTCATGCTCCTCATATTTTTGACACCTTTTGAAGCTCTTCTTATTTTTCACACCTTTTCAGTCTATTCATGTTTTTGAACACCATTTCAGGCTCCTCCTATTTTTCAGAGAGTTTCATGCTCCTCATGTATTTCACTCCTTTGAAAGCTCTTCATATTTTTCAAAGATTTTGAAGCTCTTCATTTTTTTCACACCTTTTCAGGCTCTTCATGTTTTTCAACACCGTTTCATGCTCCTCCTATTTTTCAAACCGTTTCATGTTCCTCATAATTTTGACACCTTTTGAAGATCTTCATAATTTTCACACATTTTCAGGCTCTTCATGTGTTTGAACACCACTTCATGTTCCTCCTATTTTTCAGACCATTTCATGCTCCTCATATTTTTGACACCTTTTGAAGCTCTCATATTTTTCATACCTTTTGAAGCTCTTCATGTTTTTGAACACTGCTTCATGCTCCTCGTATTTTTCAGATCGTTTCATGCTCCTCATATTTTTGACACTTTTTGAGCTCTTCATATTTTTCAAACCTTTTCAGGCTCTTCATGTTTTCGAACTCTGCTTCATGCTCCTCCAGTTTTTCACACCGTTTCATGATCCTCTTGTATTTCACAACTTTGAACCTCTTCATATTTTTCACACCTTTTCATGCTCTTCAAGTTTTTCAACATCACTTCATGCTCCTACATTTTTGCAGACCGTTTCATGCTCCTCATATTTTTGACACATTTTGAAGCTCTTCCTATTTCTCACACCTTTTCAGGCTGTTCATGTCTTTCAACACCGCTTCATGCTCCTCCTATTTTTCAGACGGGTTAATGCTCATCTCATTTTTGACACCTTTTGAAGGTCTTCATATTTCTCACACCTTTTCAGGCTCTTCATGTTTTTGAACACCGCTTCATGCACGTCCTATTTTTCAGACCGTTTCATGCTCATCTCATTTTTGACACCTTTTGAAGTTTTTCATATTTTTCACAACTTTTCAGGCTCTTCATGTTTTTGAACACCGCTTCATGCTAATCCTATTTTTCAAACCATATCATGCTCCTCATATTTTTCACACCTTTTGAAGCTCTTCATATATTTCACACCTTTTCAGGCTCTTCCTGTTTTTGAACACCACTTCATGCTCCTTCTCTTTTTCAGAGAGTTTTATGCTCCTCATGTATTTCACACCTTTTGAAGCTCTTCATATTTTTCACACCTTTTCAGGCTCTTCATGTTTTTCAACACCGCTTCATGCTACTCATATTTTTCAGACCGTTTCATGCTCCTCATATTTTTGACACCTTTTGAAGCTCTTCATTTTTTTCACGCCTTTTAAGGCTCTTCATATTTTTCAACACCGCTTCATGCTGCTCATATTTTTCAGACCGTTTCATGCTCCTCATATTTTTGACACCTTTTGAAGCTCTTCATATTTTTCACACGTTTTCAGTCTATTCATGTTTTTGAACACCATTTCAGGCTCCTCCTATTTTTCAGAGAGTTTCATGCTCCTCATGTATTTCACACCTTTGAAAGCTCTTCATATTTTTCAAAGATTTTGAAGCTCTTCATATTTTTCACACCTTTTCAGGCTCTTCATGTTTTTCAACACCGTTTCATGCTCCTCCTATTTTTCAAACCGTTTCATGTTCCTCATAATTTTGACACCTTTTGAAGATCTTCATAATTTTCACACATTTTCAGGCTCTTCATGTGTTTGAACACCGCTTCATGTTCCTACTATTTTTCAGACCGTTTCATGCTCCTCATATTTTTGACACCTTTTGAAGCTCTCATATTTTTCATACCTTTTGAACCTCTTCATGTTTTTGAACACTGCTTCATGCTCCTCATATTTTTGACACTTTTTGAGCTCTTCATATTTTTCAAACCTTTTCAGGCTCTTCATGTTTTCGAACTCTGCTTCATGCTCCTCCTATTTTTCAGACCGTTTCATTCTCCTCATATTTTTGACACCTTTTGAAGCTCTTCATATTTTTCAAACCTTTTCAGGCTCTTCATGTTTTTCGACACAGCTTCATGCTCCTCCTATTTTTCAGACCGTTTCATTCTCCTCATATTTTTGACACCTTTTGAAGCTCTTCATATTTTCCACACCTTTTCAGGCTCTTCATGTTTTTGATCACCGTTTCATGCTCCTTCTATTTTTCAGACCGTTTCATGCTCATCTCATTTTTGACACCTTTTGAAGATCTTCATATTTTTCACACCTTTTCAGGCTCTTCATGTTTTTGAACACCGCTTCATGCTAATCCCATTTTTCAAACCATATCATGCTCCTCATAATTTTCACACCTTTTTAAGCTCTTCATATTTTTCACACCTTTTCAGGCTCTTCATGTTTTTGAATACTACTTCATGCTCCTTCTATTTTTCAGAGATTTTCATGCTCCTCATGTATTACACACCTTTTGAAGCTCTTCATATTTTTCACACTTTTACAGGCTCTTCATGTGTTTCCACACCACTTCATGCTACTCAGATTTTTCAGCTCGTTTCATGCTGCTCATGAATTTCACACCTTTTGAAGCTCTTCATATTTTTCACACCTTTTCAGGCTCTTCCTGTTTTGATCACCGTTTCATGCTCCTCCTATTTTTCAGACCGTTTCATGCTCCTCATAATTTTTGACACCTTTTAAAGGTCTTCATTATTTTCACACCTTTTCTGGCACTTCATGTTTTTGAACACAACTTCATGCTCCTCCTATTTTTCAGACCATTTCATATTCCTCATATTTTTCACACCTTTTGAAGCTCTTCATATTTTTCACACCTTTTCAGGCTCTTCATGTTTTTGAACACCGTTGCATGATCCTCCTATTTTTCAGACCGTTTCATGCTCCTCATATACTTGACACATTTTTAAGCTCTTCATATATTTCACTCATTTTCAGGCTATTCATGTTTTTCAACACCGCTTCATGCTCCTTGTATTTTTAAGACCGTTTCATGCTCCTCATATTTTTGACACCTTTTTAACCTCTTCATATTTCTCACACATTTTCAGGCTCTTCATGTTTTTCAACAACGCTTCATGCACCTCCTATTTTTCAGACCGTTTCATGCTCATCTCATTTTTGACACCTTTTGAAGCTTTTCATATTTTTCACACCTTTTCAGGCTCTTCATGATTTTGAACACCGCTTCATGCTAATCCTATTTTTCAAACCATATCATGCTCCTCATATTTTTCACACCATTTTAAACTCTTCATATTTTTCACACCTTTACAGGCTCTTCATGTTTTTGAACACCGCTTCATGCTCCTCCTATTTTTCAGACCGTTTCATGCTCCTCATATTTCACACCTTTTGAAGCTCTTCATATTTTTCACACCTTTTCAGTCTCTTCATGTTTTTGAACACCGCTTCATGCTAATCCCATTTTTCAAACCATATCATGCTCCTCATATATTTCACACCTTTTTAAGCTCTTCATATTTTTCACCCCTTTTCAGGCTCTTCATGTTCTTGAACACTACTTCATGCTCCGTCTATTTTTCAGAGAGTTTCATGTTCCTCATGTATTACACACCTTTTGAAGCTCTTCATATTTTTCACACCTTTACAGTCTCTTCATGTTTTTTAACACCACTTCATGCTCCTCCTATATTTCAAACCGTTTCATGCTCCTCATATTTTTGACATCTTTTGAAGCTTTTCATATTTTTCACACCTTTTCAGGCTCTTCAAGTTTTTCAACACCGCTTCATGCTCCTCCTTTTTTGCAGACCGTTTCATGCTCCTCATATTTTTGATACCTTTTGATGATCTTCATATTTTTCACACCTTTTCAGGCTCTTCATTTTTTCAACACCACTTCATGCTCCTCCTATTTTTCAGACCATTTCATGGTCATCTCATTTTTTAAACCTTTTGAAGCTTTTCATATTTTTCACAACGTTTCAGGCTCTTCAAGTTTTTGAACACCGCTTCATGCTCCTCCTATTTTTCAGACCGTTTCATGCTCCTCATATTTTTCACACTTTTTGAAGCTCTTCATATTTTTCACACCTTTTCAGGCTCTTCATGTTTTTCTACACCGCTTCATGCTCCTCCTATTTTTCAGACCGTTTCATGCTCCTCATATTTTACACCTTTTGAGGCTCTTCATATTTTTCACACCTTTTCAGGCTCTTCATGTTTTTGATCACCGTTACATTCTCCTCCTATTATTCAGACCGTTTCATGCTCCTCATATTTTTGACACTTTTTGAAGCTCTTTATATATTTCACACCTTTTCAGGCTCTTCATGTTTTTGATCACCGTTACATTCTCCTCCTACTATTCAGACCGTTTCATGCTCCTCATATTTTTGACACTTTTTGAAGCTCTTTATATATTTCACACATTTTCAGGCTCTTCATGTTTTTGAACACAGCTTCATGCTCCTCCTATTTTTCAGACCGTTTCATGCTCCTCATATACTTGACACATTTTTAAGCTCTTCATATATTTCACACATTTTCAGGCTATTCATGTTTTTCAACACCGCTTCATGCTCCTTGTATTTTTAAGACCTTTTCATGCTCCTCATATTTTTGACACCTTTTTAAGCTCTTCCTATTTTTCACACCTTTTTAAGCTCTTCATATTTCTCACACCTTTTCAGGCTCTTCATGTTTTTCAACAACGCTTCATGCACCTCCTATTTGTCAGACCGTTTCATGCTCATCTCATTTTTGACACATTTTGAATCTTTTCATATTTTTCACACCTTCTCAGGCTCTTCATGTTTTTGAACACTGCTTCATGCTAATCCTATTTTTCACACCATATCATGCTCCTCATATTTTTCACACCTTTTAAGCTCTTCATATTTTTCACACTTTTTCAGGCTCTTCATGTTTTTCAACACCGCTTCATGCTCCTCCTATTTTTCAGACCGTTTCATGCTCATCAAATTTTTGACACCTTTTGAAGCTCTTCATATTTTTCACACCTTTTGAAGCTCTTCATATTTTTCACACCATTTCAGGCTCTTCATGTTTTTCAAAACCGTTTCATGCTGCTTCTATTTTTCAGACCGTTTCATGCTCCTCATATTTTTCACACCTTTTGAAGCTCTTCATATTTTTCACACCTTTTCAGACTATTCATGTTTTTCAACACTGCTTCATGCTCCTTGTATTTTTAAGACCGTTTCATGCTCCTCATATTTTTGACACCTTTTTAAGCTCTTCATATTTCTCATACCTTTTCAGGCTCTTCATTTTTTCAACAACGCTTCATGCACCTCCTATTTTTCAGACCGTTTCATGCTCATCTCATTTTTGACACCTTTTGAAGCTTTTCATATTTTTCACACCTTTTCAGGCTCTTCATGTTTTTCCACACCACATCATGCTTCTCCTAATTTTCAGCAAGTTTCATGCTCCTCATGTATTTCACACCTTTTGAAGCTCTTCATATTTTTCAAAACTTTTCAGGCTCTTCCTGTTTTTGAACAGCGCTTCATGCTCCTCCTATATTTCAGACCGTTTCATGCTCCTCATGTATTACACACCTTTTGAAGCTCTTCATTTTTTTCACACATTTACAGGCTCTTCATGTTTTTGATCACCGTTTCATGCTCCTCCTATTTTTCAGACCATTTCATGCTCCTCATATTTTTGACACCTTTTGAAGCTCTTCGTATTTTTCACACCTTTTCAGGTCTCTTCATGTTTTTATACACCGTTTCATGCTAATCCCATTTTTCAAACCATATCATGCTCCTCATATTTTTCACACCTCTTCAAGCTTTTCATATTTTTCACAACGTTTCAGGCTCTTCAAGTTTTTGAACACCGCTTCATGTTCTTCCTATTTTTCAGACCGTTTCATCCTCCTCATATTTTTGACACCTTTTGATGCTCTTCATATTTTTCACACCTTTTCAGGCTTTTCATTTTTTCAAAACCGCTTCATACTCCTCCTATTTTTCAGACCGTTTCATGCTCATCTCATTTTTGACACCTCTTGAAGCTTTTCATATTTTTCACAACGTATCAGGCTCTTCAAGTTTTTGAACACCGCTTCATGTTCTTTTTATTTTTCAGACCGTTTCATGCTCCTCATATTTTTGACACCTTTTGAAGCTCTTCATATTTTTCACACCTTTTCAGGCTCTTCATGTTTTTCAACACCGCTTCATGCTGCTCATATTTTTCAGACTGTTTCATGCTCCTCATATTTTTGACACCTTTTGAAGCTCTTCATTTTTTTCACGCCTTTTAAGGCTCTTCATATTTTTCAACACCGCTTCATGCTGCTCATATTTTTCAGACCGTTTCATGCTCCTCATATTTTTGACACCTTTTGAAGCTCTTCTTATTTTTCACACCTTTTCAGTCTATTCATGTTTTTGAACACCATTTCAGGCTCCTCCTATTTTTCAGAGAGTTTCATGCTCCTCATGTATTTCACTCCTTTGAAAGCTCTTCATATTTTTCAAAGATTTTGAAGCTCTTCATTTTTTTCACACCTTTTCAGGCTCTTCATGTTTTTCAACACCGTTTCATGCTCCTCCTATTTTTCAAACCGTTTCATGTTCCTCATAATTTTGACACCTTTTGAAGATCTTCATAATTTTCACACATTTTCAGGCTCTTCATGTGTTTGAACACCACTTCATGTTCCTCCTATTTTTCAGACCATTTCATGCTCCTCATATTTTTGACACCTTTTGAAGCTCTCATATTTTTCATACCTTTTGAAGCTCTTCATGTTTTTGAACACTGCTTCATGCTCCTCGTATTTTTCAGATCGTTTCATGCTCCTCATATTTTTGACACTTTTTGAGCTCTTCATATTTTTCAAACCTTTTCAGGCTCTTCATGTTTTCGAACTCTGCTTCATGCTCCTCCAGTTTTTCACACCGTTTCATGATCCTCTTGTATTTCACAACTTTGAACCTCTTCATATTTTTCACACCTTTTCATGCTCTTCAAGTTTTTCAACATCACTTCATGCTCCTACATTTTTGCAGACCGTTTCATGCTCCTCATATTTTTGACACATTTTGAAGCTCTTCCTATTTCTCACACCTTTTCAGGCTGTTCATGTCTTTCAACACCGCTTCATGCTCCTCCTATTTTTCAGACGGGTTAATGCTCATCTCATTTTTGACACCTTTTGAAGGTCTTCATATTTCTCACACCTTTTCAGGCTCTTCATGTTTTTGAACACCGCTTCATGCACGTCCTATTTTTCAGACCGTTTCATGCTCATCTCATTTTTGACACCTTTTGAAGTTTTTCATATTTTTCACAACTTTTCAGGCTCTTCATGTTTTTGAACACCGCTTCATGCTAATCCTATTTTTCAAACCATATCATGCTCCTCATATTTTTCACACCTTTTGAAGCTCTTCATATATTTCACACCTTTTCAGGCTCTTCCTGTTTTTGAACACCACTTCATGCTCCTTCTCTTTTTCAGAGAGTTTTATGCTCCTCATGTATTTCACACCTTTTGAAGCTCTTCATATTTTTCACATCTTTTCAGGCTCTTCATGTTTTTCAACACCGCTTCATGCTACTCATATTTTTCAGACCGTTTCATGCTCCTCATATTTTTGACACCTTTTGAAGCTCTTCATTTTTTTCACGCCTTTTAAGGCTCTTCATATTTTTCAACACCGCTTCATGCTGCTCATATTTTTCAGACCGTTTCATGCTCCTCATATTTTTGACACCTTTTGAAGCTCTTCATATTTTTCACACGTTTTCAGTCTATTCATGTTTTTGAACACCATTTCAGGCTCCTCCTATTTTTCAGAGAGTTTCATGCTCCTCATGTATTTCACACCTTTGAAAGCTCTTCATATTTTTCAAAGATTTTGAAGCTCTTCATATTTTTCACACCTTTTCAGGCTCTTCATGTTTTTCAACACCGTTTCATGCTCCTCCTATTTTTCAAACCGTTTCATGTTCCTCATAATTTTGACACCTTTTGAAGATCTTCATAATTTTCACACATTTTCAGGCTCTTCATGTGTTTGAACACCGCTTCATGTTCCTACTATTTTTCAGACCGTTTCATGCTCCTCATATTTTTGACACCTTTTGAAGCTCTCATATTTTTCATACCTTTTGAACCTCTTCATGTTTTTGAACACTGCTTCATGCTCCTCATATTTTTGACACTTTTTGAGCTCTTCATATTTTTCAAACCTTTTCAGGCTCTTCATGTTTTCGAACTCTGCTTCATGCTCCTCCTATTTTTCAGACCGTTTCATTCTCCTCATATTTTTGACACCTTTTGAAGCTCTTCATATTTTTCAAACCTTTTCAGGCTCTTCATGTTTTTCGACACAGCTTCATGCTCCTCCTATTTTTCAGACCGTTTCATTCTCCTCATATTTTTGACACCTTTTGAAGCTCTTCATATTTTCCACACCTTTTCAGGCTCTTCATGTTTTTGATCACCGTTTCATGCTCCTTCTATTTTTCAGATCGTTTCATGCTCATCATATTTTTGACACTTTTTGAGCTCTTCATATTTTTCACACCTTTTCAGGCTCTTCATGTTTTTGAACACCGCTTCATGATCCTCCTGATTTTCAGACCGTTTCATGCTCTTCATATTTTTGAAACATTTTGAAGCTCTTCATATTTTTCACACCTTTTCAGGCTCTTCATGTTTTTCTCCACCACTTCATGCTCCTCCTATTTTTCAGACCGTTTCATGCTCATCTCATTTTTGTCACCTTTGAAGCTCTTCATATTTTTCACACCTTTTAAAGCTCTTCATATTTTTCATAAATTTGCAGGCTCTTCATGTTTTTCAAAACCGTTTCATGCTGCTTCTATTTTTCAGACCGTTTCATGCTCCTCATATTTTTCACACCTTTTGAAGCTCTTCATATTTTTCACACCCTTTTAAGATCTTCATGTTTTTGAACACAGCTTCATGCTCCTCCTATTTTTCAGTCCGTTTCATGCTCCTCATATTTTTGACAACTTTTGAAGCTCTTCATATTTTTCACACCTTTTCAGGCTCTTCATATTTTTGAACACAGCTTCATGCTCCTCCTATTTTTCAGACCGTTTCATGCTCCTCATATTTTTGACACTTTTTGAAGCTTTTCATATTTTTCACATCTTTTCAGGCTCTTCATGTTTTTCAACACCATTTCATGATCCTCCTATTTTTCAGACCGTTTCATGCTCATCTCATTTTTGACACCTTTTGAAGCTTTTCATTTTTTTCACACATTTTCAGGCTCTTCATATTTTTCCACACCACTTCATGCTTCTCCTATTTTTCAGCCCGTTTCATGCTCCTCATGTATTTCACAGCTTTTGAAGCTCTTCATATTTTTCACACCTTTTCAGGCTCTTCATGTTTTTGGTCACCGTTTCATGCTCCTCCTATTTTTCAGACCGTTTCATGCTCCTCATATTTTTGACACCTTTTGAAGCTCTTCATATTTTTCACACGTTTTCAGCTCTTAATGTTTTTCAACACCGCTTCATGCTCTTCCTATTTTTCAGACCGTTTCATGCTCATCTCATTTTTGACACCTTTTGAAGCTCTTCATATTTTTCACACGTTTTCAGCTCTTAATGTTTTTCAACACCGCTTCATGCTCTTCCTATTTTTCAGACCGTTTCATGCTCATCTCAATTTTGACACCTTTTGAAGCTCTTCATATTTTTCACACATTTTCAGGCTCTTCATGTTTTTGAACATCGCTTCATGCTCCTCCTATTTTTCAGAGAGTTTCATGCTCCTCATGTATTTCACACCTTTTGAAGCTCTTCATATTTTTCACACCTTTTCAGGCTCTTCATGATTTTCAACACCGCTCATGCTCCTCCTATTTTTCAGACCGTTTCATGCTCATCTCATTTTTGACACCTTTTTAATCTCTTCATATTTTTCAAAACTTTTGAAGTTCTTCATATTTTTAATATTTTTGAAGCTCTTCATATTTTCACACGTTTTCACACTCTTCATGTTTTTCAACACTGCTTCATGCTCCTCCTATTTTTCAAACCGTATCATGCTCCTCATTTTTTTGACACTTTTTGAAGCTCTTCATATTTTTCACTCATTTTCAGGCTCTTCATATTTTTCAACACCACTTCATGCTCCTCCTATTTTTGAGACCGTTTGGTGCTCCGCATATTTTTGACACCTTTAGGAACTCTTCATATTTTTCACACCTTTTCAGGCACTTCATGTTTTTTATCTCTGCTTCATGCTCGTCCTATTTTTCAGAACGTTTCATGGTCCTCATATTTTTGACACCTTTTGAAGCTCTTCATATTTTTCACACCTTTTCAGGCTCTTCATGTTTTTCGACACAGCTTCATGCTCCTCCTATTTTTCAGACCGTTTCATTCTCCTCATATTTTTGACACCTTTTGAAGCTCTTCATATTTTTCACACCTTTTCAGGCTCTTCATGTTTTTCGACACAGCTTCATGCTCCTCCTATTTTTCAGACCGTTTCATTCTCCTCATATTTTTGACACCTTTTGAAGCTCTTCATATTTTTCACACATTTTCAGGCTCTTCATGTTTTTGAACATCGCTTCATGCTCCTCCTATTTTTCAGAGAGTTTCATGCTCCTCATGTATTTCACACCTTTTGAAGCTCTTCATATTTTTCACACATTTTCAGGCTCTTCATGTTTTTCGACACAGCTTCATGCTCCTCCTATTTTTCAGACCGTTTCATGCTCCTCATATTTTTGACACCTTTTGAAGCTCTTCAATTTTTTCACACCTTTTAAGGCTCTTCATGTTTTTCAACACCGCTTCATGCTGCTCATATTTTTCAGACCGTTTGATGCTCCTCATATTTTTGACACCTTTTGAAGCTCTTCATATTTTTCACACGTTTTCAGTCTATTCATGTTTTTGAACACCATTTCAGGCTCCTCCTATTTTTCAGAGAGTTTCATGCTCCTCATGTATTTCACACCTTTGAAAGCTCTTCATATTTTTCAAAGATTTTGAAGCTCTTCATATTTTTCACACCTTTTCAGGCTCTTCATGTTTTTCAACACCGTTTCATGCTCCTCCTATTTTTCAAACCGTTTCATGTTCCTCATAATTTTGACACCTTTTGAAGATCTTCATAATTTTCACACATTTTCAGGCTCTTCATGTGTTTGAACACCGCTTCATGTTCCTCCTATTTTTCAGACCGTTTCATGCTCCTCATATTTTTGACACCTTTTGAAGCTTTTCATATTTTTCACAACTTTTCAGGCTCTTCATGTTTTGATCACCGTTTCATGCTCCTTCTATTTTTCAGATCGTTTCATGCTCATCATATTTTTGACACTTTTTGAGCTCTTCATATTTTTCACACCTTTTCAGGCTCTTCATGTTTTTGTACACTGCTTCATGATCCTCCTGATTTTCAGACCGTTTCATGCTCTTCATATTTTTGAAACATTTTGAAGCTCTTCATATTTTTCACACCTTTTCAGGCTCTTCATGTTTTTCTCCACCACTTCATGCTCCTCCTATTTTTCAGACCGTTTCATGCTCTTCTCATTTTTGTCACCTTTGAAGCTCTTCATATTTTTCACACCTTTTAAAGCTCTTCATATTTTTCACAAGTTTTCAGGCTCTTCATGTTTTTCAAAACCGTTTCATGCTGCTTCTATTTTTCAGACCGTTTCATGCTCCTCATATTTTTCACACCTTTTGAAGCTCTTCATATTTTTCACACCCTTTTAAGATCTTCATGTTTTTGAACACAGCTTCATGCTCGTCCTATTTTTCAGACCGTTTCATGCTCCTCATATTTTTGACAACTTTTGAAGCTCTTCATATTTTTCACACCTTTTCAGGCTCTTCATATTTTTGAACACAGCTTCATGCTCCTTCTATTTTTCAGACCGTTTCATGCTCCTCATATTTTTGACACTTTTTGAAGCTTTTCATATTTTTCACATCTTTTCAGGCTCTTCATGTTTTTCAAGACCATTTCATGATCCTCCTATTTTTCAGACCGTTTCATGCTCATCTCATTTTTGACACCTTTTGAAGCTTTTCATATTTTTCACACATTTTCAGGCTCTTCATATTTTTCCACACCACTTCATGCTTCTCCTATTTTTCAGCCCGTTTCATGCTCCTCATGTATTTCACAGCTTTTGAAGCTCTTCATATTTTTCACACCTTTTCAGGCTCTTCATGTTTTTGGTCACCGTTTCATGCTCCTCCTATTTTTCAGACCGTTTAATGCTCCTCATATTTTTGACACCTTTTGAAGCTCTTCATATTTTTCACACGTTTTCAGCTCTTAATGTTTTTCAACACCGCTTCATGCTCTTCCTATTTTTCAGACCGTTTCATACTCATCTCATTTTTGACACCTTTTGAAGCTCTTCATATTTTTCACACGTTTTCAGCTCTTAATGTTTTTCAACACCGCTTCATGCTCTTCCTATTTTTCAGACCGTTTCATACTCATCTCATTTTTGACACCTTTTGAAGCTCTTCATATTTTTCACACGTTTTCAGCTCTTAATGTTTTTCAACACCGCTTCATGCTCTTCCTATTTTTCAGACCGTTTCATGCTCATCTCAATTTTGACACCTTTTGAAGCTCTTCATATTTTTCACACATTTTCAGGCTCTTCATGTTTTTGAACATCGCTTCATGCTCCTCCTATTTTTCAGAGAGTTTCATGCTCCTCATGTATTTCACACCTTTTGAAGCTCTTAATATTGTTCACACCTTTTAAGGCTCTTCATGTTTTTCAACACTGCTTCATGCTGCTCATATTTTTCAGACCGTTTCATGCTCCTCATATTTTTGACACCTTTTGAAGCTCTTCATATTTTTCACAAGTTTTCAGTCTATTCATGTTTTTGAACACCATTTCAGGCTCCTCCTATTTTTCAGAGAGTTTCATGCTCCTCATGTATTTCACACCTTTGAAAGCTCTTCATATTTTTCAAAGATTTTGAAGCTCTTCATATTTTTCACACCTTTTCAGGCTCTTCATGTTTTTCAACACCGTTTCATGCTCCTCCTATTTTTCAGAGAGTTTCATGCTCCTCATAATTTTGACAGCTTTTGAAGATCTTCATAATTTTCACACATTTTCAGGCTCTTCATGTGTTTGAACACCGCTTCATGTTCCTCATATTTTTCAGACCGTTTCATGCTCCTCATATTTTTGACACCTTTTGAAGCTCTCATATTTTTCATACCTTTTGAAGCTCTTCATGTTTTTGAACACTGCTTCATGCTCCTGGTATTTTTCAGATCGTTTCATGCTCCTCATATTTTTGACACTTTTTCAGCTCTTCATATTTTTCAAACCTTTTCAGGCTCTTCATGTTTTCGAACTCTACTTCATGCTCCTCCACTTTTTCACACCATTTCATGATCCTCATGTATTTCACAACTTTGAACCTCTTAATATTTTTCACACCTTTTCATGCTCTTCAAGTTTTTCAACATCACTTCATGCTCCTACTTTTTTGCAGACCGTTTCATGCTCCTCAAATTTTTGACACCTTTTGAAGCTCTTCATATTTCTCACACCTTTTCAGGCGCTTCATGTCTTTCAACACCGCTTCATGCTCCTCCTATTGTTCAGACGGGTTCATGCTCATCTCATTTTTGACACCTTTTGAAGCTTTTCATATTTTTCACACCTTTTCTGGCTCTTCATGTTTTTGAACACAGGTTGATGCTCCTCCTATTTTTCAGAACGTTTCATGCTCCTCATAATTTTGACACCTTTTGTAGCTCTTCATATTTTTCACATCTTTTCAGGCTCTTCATGTTTTTCAACACCGTTTCATGATCCTCCTATTTTTCAGACCGTTTCATGCTCATCTCATTTTTGACACCTTTTGAAGGTCTTCATATTTTTCACACCTTTTCAAGCTCTTCATATTTTTAAACACCACTTCATGCTTCTCCTATTTTTCAGCCCATTTCATGCTCCTCATGTATTTCACACCTTTTGAAGCTCTTCATATTTTTCACAGCTTTTCAGGCTCTTCATGTTTTTCCACAGCACTTCATGCTTCTCTTATTTTTCAGCCCGTTTCATGCTCCTCATGTATTTCACATCTTTTGAAGCTCTTCATATTTTTCACACCTTTTCATGCTCTTCATGTTTCTGCAAACCGCTTCATGCTCCTCCTATTTTTCAGACCGTTTCATTCTCCTCATATATTTCACACCTTTTGAAGCTCTTCATATTTTTCACAACTTTTCAGGCTCTTTATGATATTCAACAGCGCTTCATGCTCCTCCTATTTTTCAGACCGTTTCATGCTCCTCATAATTTTGACACCTTTTGATGCTTTCATATTTTTAACACCTTTTCAGGCTCTTCATCTTTTTCAACACCACTTCATGCTCCTCCTTTTTTGCAGACCATTTCATGCTACTCATAATTTTAACACCTTTTGAAGCTCTTCATATTTTTCAAACCTTTTCAGGCTCTTCATGTTTTCGAACTCTACTTCATGCTCCTCCACTTTTTCACACCATTTCATGATCCTCATGTATTTCACAACTTTGAACCTCTTAATATTTTTCACACCTTTTCATGCTCTTCAAGTTTTTCAACATCACTTCATGCTCCTACTTTTTTGCAGACCGTTTCATGCTCCTCAAATTTTTGACACCTTTTGAAGCTCTTCATATTTCTCACACCTTTTCAGGCGCTTCATGTCTTTCAACACCGCTTCATGCTCCTCCTATTGTTCAGACGGGTTCATGCTCATCTCATTTTTGACACCTTTTGAAGCTTTTCATATTTTTCACACCTTTTCTGGCTCTTCATGTTTTTGAACACAGGTTGATGCTCCTCCTATTTTTCAGAACGTTTCATGCTCCTCATAATTTTGACACCTTTTGTAGCTCTTCATATTTTTCACATCTTTTCAGGCTCTTCATGTTTTTCAACACCGTTTCATGATCCTCCTATTTTTCAGACCGTTTCATGCTCATCTCATTTTTGACACCTTTTGAAGGTCTTCATATTTTTCACACCTTTTCAAGCTCTTCATATTTTTAAACACCACTTCATGCTTCTCCTATTTTTCAGCCCATTTCATGCTCCTCATGTATTTCACACCTTTTGAAGCTCTTCATATTTTTCACAGCTTTTCAGGCTCTTCATGTTTTTCCACAGCACTTCATGCTTCTCTTATTTTTCAGCCCGTTTCATGCTCCTCATGTATTTCACATCTTTTGAAGCTCTTCATATTTTTCACACCTTTTCATGCTCTTCATGTTTCTGCAAACCGCTTCATGCTCCTCCTATTTTTCAGACCGTTTCATTCTCCTCATATATTTCACACCTTTTGAAGCTCTTCATATTTTTCACAACTTTTCAGGCTCTTTATGATATTCAACAGCGCTTCATGCTCCTCCTATTTTTCAGACCGTTTCATGCTCCTCATAATTTTGACACCTTTTGATGCTTTCATATTTTTAACACCTTTTCAGGCTCTTCATCTTTTTCAACACCACTTCATGCTCCTCCTTTTTTGCAGACCATTTCATGCTACTCATAATTTTAACACCTTTTGAAGCTCTTCATATTTCTCACACCTTTTCAGGCTCTTCATGTTTTTCAACAACGCTTCATGCTCCTCCGATTTTTCAGACCGTTTCATGCTCCTCATATTTTTGACACGTTTTGAAGCTCTTCATATTTTTCACTACTTTTCAGGCTCTTCATGTTTTTCAACACCGCTTCATGCACGTCCTATTTTTCAGGCCGTTTCATGCTCATCTCATTTTTGACACCTTTTGAAGGTTTTCATATTTTTCACAACTTTTCAGGCTCTTCATGTTTTTGAACACCGCTTCATGCTAATCCTATTTTTCAAACCATATCATGCTCCTCATATTTTTCACACCTTTTGAAGCTCTTCCTATATTTCACACCTTTTCAGGCTCTTCATGTTTTTGAACACCACTTCATGCTCCTTCTCTTTTTCAGAGAGTTTTATGCTCCTCATGTATTTCACACCTTTTGAAGCTCTTCATATTTTTCACACCTTTTCAGGCTCTTCATGTTTTTCAACACCGCTTCATGCTGCTCATATTTTTCAGACCGTTTCATGCTCCTCATATTTTTGACACCTTTTGAAGCTCTTCATTTTTTTCACACCTTTTAAGGCTTTTCATGTTTTTCAACACCGCTTCATGCTCCTCCACTTTTTCAGACCATTTCATGCTCCTCATATTTTTGACACCTTTTGAAGCTCTTCATATTTTTCACACATTTTCAGGCTCTTCATGTTTTTCAACACCGCTTCATGCTCCTCCGATTTTTCAGACCGTTTCATGCTCCTCATATTTTTCACACCTTTTGAAGCCTTTCATATTTTTCACAACTTTTCAGGCTCTTCATGTTTTTGAACACAGCTTCATGCTCCTCCTATTTTTCAGACCGTATCATGCTCCTCATATTTTTCACACCTTTTGAAGCTCTTCATATTTTTCACACGTTTTCAGTCTATTCATGTTTTTGAACACCATTTCAGGCTCCTCCTATTTTTCAGAGAGTTTCATGCTCCTCATGTATTTCACACCTTTGAAAGCTCTTCATATTTTTCAAAGATTTTTAAGCTCTTCATATTTTTCAAACCTTTTCAGGCTCTTCATGTTTTTCAACACCGTTTCATGCTCCTCCTATTTTTCAAAGCGTTTCATGTTCTTCATAATTTTGACAGCTTTTGAAGATCTTCATAATTTTCACACATTTTCAGGCTCTTCATGTGTTTGAACACCGCTTCATGTTCCTCATATTTTTCAGACCGTTTCATGCTCCTCATATTTTTGACACCTTTTGAAGCTCTCATATTTTTCATACCTTTTGAAGCTCTTCATGTTTTTGAACACTGCTTCATGCTCCTCGTATTTTTCAGATCGTTTCATGCTCCTCATATTTTTGACACTTTTTCAGCTCTTCATATTTTTCAAACCTTTTCAGGCTCTTCATGTTTTCGAACTCTGCTTCATGCTCCTCCACTTTTTCACACCGTTTCATGATCCTCATGTATTTCACAACTTTGAACCTCTTAATATTTTTCACACCTTTTCATGCTCTTCAAGTTTTTCAACATCACTTCATGCTCCTACTTTTTTGCAGACCGTTTCATGCTCCTCATATTTTTGACACCTTTTAAAGCTCTTCATATTTCTCACACCTTTTCAGGCTCTTCATGTCTTTCAACACCGCTTCATGCTCCTCCTATTTTTCAGACGGGTTCATGCTCATCTCATTTTGACACCTTTTGAGCTTTTCATATTTTTCACACCTTTTAAGGCTCTTCATGTTTTTGAACACAGGTTGAGGCTCCTCCTATTTTTCAGAACGTTTCATGCTCCTCATAATTTTGACACCTTTTGTAGCTCTTCATATTTTTCACATCTTTTCAGGCTCTTCATGTTTTTCAACACCGTTTCATGATCCTCCTATTTTTCAGACCGTTTCATGCTCATCTCATTTTTGACACCTTTTGAAGGTCTTCATATTTTTCACACCTTTTCAAGCTCTTCATATTTTTAAACACCACTTCATGCTTCTCCTATTTTTCAGCCCATTTCATGCTCCTCATGTATTTCACACCTTTTGAAGCTCTTCATATTTTTCACAGCTTTTCAGGCTCTTCATGTGTTTGATCACCGTTTCATGCTCCGTCTGTTTTTCAGATCGTTTCATGCTCGTCATATTTTTGACACTTTTTGAGCTCTTCATATTTTTCACACCTTTTCAGGCTCTTCATGTTTTTGAACACCGCTTCATGCTATTCCTATTTTTCTGACCGTTTATGCTCCTCATATTTTTGACACCTTTAGAAGCTCTTCATATTTTTCACACCTTTTCAGGCTCTTCATGTTTTTGATCACCGTTTCATGCTCCTCCTATTTTTCAGACCGTTTCATGCTCCTCATATTTTTGACACCTTTTGAAGCTCTTCATATTTTTCACACCTTTTCAGGCTCTTCATGTTTTTGAACACCGCTTCATGATCCTCCTGTTTTTCAGACCGTTTCATGCTCTTCATATTTGTGAAACATTTTGAAGCTCTTCATATTTTTCACACCTTTTCAGGCTCTTCATGTTTTTCACCACCACTTCACGCTCCTCCTATATTTCAGACCGTATCATGCTCATCTCATTTTTGTCACCTTTGAAGCACTTTATTTTTTTCACACCTTTTGAAGCTCTTCATATTTTTCACACTTTTTCATGCTCTTCATATTTTTCAACACCGTTTCATGCTGCTTATATTTTTCAGTCCGTTTCATGCTCCTCATATATTTCACACCTTTTGAAGCTCTTCATATTTTTCACACCTTTTCAGGATCTTCATGTTTTGGAACACAGCTTCATGCTCCTCCTATTTATCAGACCGTTTCATGCTCCTCATATTTTTGACACCTTTTGAAGCTCTTTATATTTTTCACAGTTTTTCAGGCTCTTCATTATTTTCAACACCGTTTCATGTTATTCCTATTTTTCAGACCGTTTAATGCTCATCTCATTTTTGACACCTTTTGAAGCTTTTCATATTTTTCACAACTTTTCAGGCTCTTCATGTTTTTGAACACCGCTTCATGCTCCTCCTATTTTTCAGAGAGTTTCATGCTCCTCATGTATTTCACAGCTTTTGAAGCTCTTCATATTTTCCACACTTTTTCAGGCTCTTCATGTTTTTGATCACCGTTTCATGCTCCTTCTATTTTTCAGATCGTTTCATGCTCATCATATTTTTGACACTTTTTGAGCTCTTCATATTTTTCACACCTTTTCAGGCTCTTCATGTTTTTGAACACCGCTTCATGATCCTCCTATTTTTCAGACCGTTTCATGCTCCTCATATTTTTGACACCTTTAGGAGCTCTTCATATTTTTCACACCTTTTCAGGCTCTTCATGTTTTTCGACACAGCTTCATGCTCCTCCTATTTTTCAGACCGTTTCATGCTCCTCATATTTTTGACACCTTTTGAAGCTCTTCATATATTTCACACCTTTTCAGTCTCTTCTTTTTTTTTCAACACTACTTCATGCTCCTAGTATTTTTCAGACCGTTTCATACTCATCTCAATTTTGACACCTTTTGAAGCTCTTCATATTTTTCACACATTTTCAGGCTCTTCATGTTTTTGAACATTGCTTCAGGCTCCTCCTATTTTTCAGAGAGTTTCATGCTCCTCATGTATTTCACACCTTTTGAAGCTCTTCATATTTTTCACACCTTTTCAGGCTCTTCATGATTTTGGACACCGTTTCATGCTCCTCCTATTTTTCAGACCGTTTCATGCTCCTCATATTTATGACACCTTTTGAAGCTCTTCATATTTTTCACACCTTTTCATGCTCTTCATGTTTCTGAAAACCGCTTCATGATCCTCCTATTTTTCAGACCGTTTCATTCTCCTCATATATTTCACACCTTTTGAAGCTCTTCATATTTTTCACACCTTTTCATACTCTTCATGTTTCTGAAAACTGCTTCATGATCCTCCTATTTTTCAGACCGTTTCATGCTCCTCATATATTTCACACCTTTTGAAGCTCTTCATATTTTTCACACCTTTTCAGGCTCTTCATGTTTTTGAACACAGCTTCATGCTCCACCTATTTATCAGACCGTTTCATGCTCCTCATATTTTTGACACCTTTTGCAGCTCTTTATATTTTTCACACTATTTCAGGCTCTTCATGATTTTCAACACCGTTTCATGTTATTCCTGTTTTTCAGACCGTTTAAGGCTCATCTCATTTTTGACACCTTTTGAAGCTTTTCATATTTTTCACAACTTTTCAGGCTCTTCATGTTTTTGAACACCGCTTCATGCTCCTCCTATTTTTCAGAGAGTTTCATGCTCCTCATGTATTTCACACCTTTTGAAGCTCTTCATATTTTCCACACCTTTTCAGGCTCTTCATGTGTTTGATCACCGTTTCATGCTCCTTCTATTTTTCAGACCGTTTCATGCTCTTCATATTTTTGACACCTTTTGAAGCTCTTCATATTTTTCACATCATTGAAGCTCTTCATATTTTTCACCCCTTTTCAGGCTCTTCATGATTTTCAACACCGCTTCATGCTCCTCGTATTTTTCAGACCGTTTTATGCTCATCTCATTTTTGACACCTTTTGAAGCTCTTCATATTTTTCACACCTTTTGAAGCTCTTCATATTTTTCATATGTTTGAAGCTCTTCATATTTTCACACGTTTTCAGACTCTTCATGTTTTTCAACACCGCTTCATGCCCCTGCTATTTTTCAGACAGTTTCATGCTCCTCATATTTTTGACAGGTTTTGAGGCTTTTCATATTTTTCACACCTTTTCAGGCTCTTCATATTTTTGAACACCGTTTCATAATCCGCCTATTTTTAAGACCGTTTCATGCTCCTCATATTTTTGACACCTTTAGAACCTCTTCATATTTTACACAGCTTTTCAGGCTCTTCATGTTTTTCAACACCGCTTCATGCTCCTCCTCTTTTTCAGAACGTTTCATGCTCCTCATATATTTGACACCTTTTGAAGCTCTTGATATTTCTCACACCTTTTCAGGTTCTTCATGTTTTTCAACACCGCTTCATGCTCCTCCTAATTTTCAGACCGTTTCATGCTCATCTCATTTTTGACACCTTTTGAAGCTCTTCATATTTTTCACATCTTTTGAAGCTCTTTATATTTTTCACACCTTTTCAGGCTCTTCATGTTTTTGAACACAGGTTGAGGCTCCTCCTATTTTTCAGAACGTTTCATGCTCCTCATAATTTTGACACCTTTTGTAGCTCTTCATATTTTTCACATCTTTTCAGGCTCTTCATGTTTTTCAACACCGTTTCATGATCCTCCTATTTTTCAGACCGTTTCATGCTCATCTCATTTTTGACACCTTTTGAAGGTCTTCATATTTTTCACACCTTTTCAAGCTCTTCATATTTTTAAACACCACTTCATGCTTCTCATATTTTTCAGCCCATTTCATGCTCCTCATGTATTTCACACCTTTTGAAGCTCTTCATATTTTTCACAGCTTTTCAGGCTCTTCATGTTTTTCCACAGCACTTCATGCTTCTCTTATTTTTCAGCCCGTTTCATGCTCTTCATGTATTTCACATCTTTTGAAGCTCTTCATATTATTCACACCTTTTCATGCTCTTCATGTTTCTGAAAACCGCTTCATGATCCTCCTATTTTTCAGACCGTTTCATTCTCCTCATATATTTCACACCTTTTGAAGCTCTTCATATTTTTCACACCTTTTCAAGCTCTTCATATTTTTAAACACCACTTCATGCTTCTCCTATTTTTCAGCCCATTTCATGCTCCTCATGTATTTCACACCTTTTGAAGCTCTTCATATTTTTCACAGCGTTTCAGGCTCTTCATGTTTTTCCACAGCACTTCATGCTTCTCTTATTTTTCAGCCCGTTTCATGCTCTTCATGTATTTCACATCTTTTGAAGCTCTTCATATTTTTCACACCTTTTCAGGATCTTCATGTTTTTGAACACCGCTTCATGATCCTCCTGATTTTCAGACCGTTTCATGCTCTTCATATTTTTGAAACATTTTGAAGCTCTTCATATTTTTCACACCTTTTCAGGCTCTTCATGTTTTTCACCACCACTTCATGCTCCTCCTATTTTTCAGACCGTTTCATGCTCATCTCATTTTTTTCACCTTTGAAGCTCTTTATATTTTTCACACCTTTTGAAGCCCTTCATATTTTTCACACGTTTTCAGGCTCTTCATGTTTTTCAAAACCGTTTCATGCTGCTTCTATTTTTCAGACCGTTTCATGCTCCTCATATTTTTCACACCTTTTGAAGCTCTTCATATTTTTCACACCCTTTTAAGATCTTCATGTTTTTGAACACAGCTTCATGCTCCTCCTATTTTTCAGACCGTTTCATGCTCCTCATATTTTTGACACCTTTTGAAGCTCTTCATATTTTTCACACCCTTTTAAGATCTTCATGTTTTTGAACACAGCTTCATGCTCCTCCTATTTTTCAGACCGTTTCATGCTCCTCATATTTTTGACACTTTTTGAGCTCTTCATATTTTCCACACCTTTTCAGGCTCTTCATGTGTTTGATCACCGTTTCATGCTCCGTCTGTTTTTCAGATCGTTTCATGCTCGTCATATTTTTGACACTTTTTGAGCTCTTCATATTTTTCACACCTTTTCAGGCTCTTCATGTTTTTGAACACCGCTTCATGCTATTCCTATTTTTCTGACCGTTTATGCTCCTCATATTTTTGACACCTTTAGAAGCTCTTCATATTTTTCACACCTTTTCAGGCTCTTCATGTTTTTGATCACCGTTTCATGCTCCTCCTATTTTTCAGACCGTTTCATGCTCCTCATATTTTTGACACCTTTTGAAGCTCTTCATATTTTTCACACCTTTTCAGGCTCTTCATGTTTTTGAACACCGCTTCATGATCCTCCTGTTTTTCAGACCGTTTCATGCTCTTCATATTTGTGAAACATTTTGAAGCTCTTCATATTTTTCACACCTTTTCAGGCTCTTCATGTTTTTCACCACCACTTCACGCTCCTCCTATATTTCAGACCGTATCATGCTCATCTCATTTTTGTCACCTTTGAAGCACTTTATTTTTTTCACACCTTTTGAAGCTCTTCATATTTTTCACACTTTTTCATGCTCTTCATATTTTTCAACACCGTTTCATGCTGCTTATATTTTTCAGTCCGTTTCATGCTCCTCATATATTTCACACCTTTTGAAGCTCTTCATATTTTTCACACCTTTTCAGGATCTTCATGTTTTGGAACACAGCTTCATGCTCCTCCTATTTATCAGACCGTTTCATGCTCCTCATATTTTTGACACCTTTTGAAGCTCTTTATATTTTTCACAGTTTTTCAGGCTCTTCATTATTTTCAACACCGTTTCATGTTATTCCTATTTTTCAGACCGTTTAATGCTCATCTCATTTTTGACACCTTTTGAAGCTTTTCATATTTTTCACAACTTTTCAGGCTCTTCATGTTTTTGAACACCGCTTCATGCTCCTCCTATTTTTCAGAGAGTTTCATGCTCCTCATGTATTTCACAGCTTTTGAAGCTCTTCATATTTTCCACACTTTTTCAGGCTCTTCATGTTTTTGATCACCGTTTCATGCTCCTTCTATTTTTCAGATCGTTTCATGCTCATCATATTTTTGACACTTTTTGAGCTCTTCATATTTTTCACACCTTTTCAGGCTCTTCATGTTTTTGAACACCGCTTCATGATCCTCCTATTTTTCAGACCGTTTCATGCTCCTCATATTTTTGACACCTTTAGGAGCTCTTCATATTTTTCACACCTTTTCAGGCTCTTCATGTTTTTCGACACAGCTTCATGCTCCTCCTATTTTTCAGACCGTTTCATGCTCCTCATATTTTTGACACCTTTTGAAGCTCTTCATATATTTCACACCTTTTCAGTCTCTTCTTTTTTTTTCAACACCACTTCATGCTCCTAGTATTTTTCAGACCGTTTCATACTCATCTCAATTTTGACACCTTTTGAAGCTCTTCATATTTTTCACACATTTTCAGGCTCTTCATGTTTTTGAACATTGCTTCAGGCTCCTCCTATTTTTCAGAGAGTTTCATGCTCCTCATGTATTTCACACCTTTTGAAGCTCTTCATATTTTTCACACCTTTTCAGGCTCTTCATGATTTTGGACACCGTTTCATGCTCCTCCTATTTTTCAGACCGTTTGATGCTCCTCATATTTATGACACCTTTTGAAGCTCTTCATATTTTTCACACCTTTTCATGCTCTTCATGTTTCTGAAAACCGCTTCATGATCCTCCTATTTTTCAGACCGTTTCATTCTCCTCATATATTTCACACCTTTTGAAGCTCTTCATATTTTTCACACCTTTTCATACTCTTCATGTTTCTGAAAACTGCTTCATGATCCTCCTATTTTTCAGACCGTTTCATGCTCCTCATATATTTCACACCTTTTGAAGCTCTTCATATTTTTCACACCTTTTCAGGCTCTTCATGTTTTTGAACACAGCTTCATGCTCCACCTATTTATCAGACCGTTTCATGCTCCTCATATTTTTGACACCTTTTGCAGCTCTTTATATTTTTCACACTATTTCAGGCTCTTCATGATTTTCAACACCGTTTCATGTTATTCCTGTTTTTCAGACCGTTTAAGGCTCATCTCATTTTTGACACCTTTTGAAGCTTTTCATATTTTTCACAACTTTTCAGGCTCTTCATGTTTTTGAACACCGCTTCATGCTCCTCCTATTTTTCAGAGAGTTTCATGCTCCCTATGTATTTCACACCTTTTGAAGCTCTTCATATTTTCCACACCTTTTCAGGCTCTTCATGTGTTTGATCACCGTTTCATGCTCCTTCTATTTTTCAGACCGTTTCATGCTCTTCATATTTTTGACACCTTTTGAAGCTCTTCATATTTTTCACATCATTGAAGCTCTTCATATTTTTCACCCCTTTTCAGGCTCTTCGTGATTTTCAACACCGCTTCATGCTCCTCGTATTTTTCGGACCGTTTTATGCTCATCTCATTTTTGACACCTTTTGAAGCTCTTCATATTTTTCACACCTTTTGAAGCTCTTCATATTTTTCATATGTTTGAAGCTCTTCATATTTTCACACGTTTTCAGACTCTTCATGTTTTTCAACACCGCTTCATGCCCCTGCTATTTTTCAGACAGTTTCATGCTCCTCATATTTTTGACAGGTTTTGAGGCTTTTCATATTTTTCACACCTTTTCAGGCTCTTCATATTTTTGAACACCGTTTCATAATCCGCCTATTTTTAAGACCGTTTCATGCTCCTCATATTTTTGACACCTTTAGAACCTCTTCATATTTTACACAGCTTTTCAGGCTCTTCATGTTTTTCAACACCGCTTCATGCTCCTCCTCTTTTTCAGAACGTTTCATGCTCCTCATATATTTGACACCTTTTGAAGCTCTTGATATTTCTCACACCTTTTCAGGTTCTTCATGTTTTTCAACACCGCTTCATGCTCCTCCTAATTTTCAGACCGTTTCATGCTCATCTCATTTTTGACACCTTTTGAAGCTCTTCATATTTTTCACATCTTTTGAAGCTCTTTATATTTTTCACACCTTTTCAGGCTCTTCATGTTTTTGAACACAGGTTGAGGCTCCTCCTATTTTTCAGAACGTTTCATGCTCCTCATAATTTTGACACCTTTTGTAGCTCTTCATATTTTTCACATCTTTTCAGGCTCTTCATGTTTTTCAACACCGTTTCATGATCCTCCTATTTTTCAGACCGTTTCATGCTCATCTCATTTTTGACACCTTTTGAAGGTCTTCATATTTTTCACACCTTTTCAAGCTCTTCATATTTTTAAACACCACTTCATGCTTCTCATATTTTTCAGCCCATTTCATGCTCCTCATGTATTTCACACCTTTTGAAGCTCTTCATATTTTTCACAGCTTTTCAGGCTCTTCATGTTTTTCCACAGCACTTCATGCTTCTCTTATTTTTCAGCCCGTTTCATGCTCTTCATGTATTTCACATCTTTTGAAGCTCTTCATATTATTCACACCTTTTCATGCTCTTCATGTTTCTGAAAACCGCTTCATGATCCTCCTATTTTTCAGACCGTTTCATTCTCCTCATATATTTCACACCTTTTGAAGCTCTTCATATTTTTCACACCTTTTCAAGCTCTTCATATTTTTAAACACCACTTCATGCTTCTCCTATTTTTCAGCCCATTTCATGCTCCTCATGTATTTCACACCTTTTGAAGCTCTTCATATTTTTCACAGCGTTTCAGGCTCTTCATGTTTTTCCACAGCACTTCATGCTTCTCTTATTTTTCAGCCCGTTTCATGCTCTTCATGTATTTCACATCTTTTGAAGCTCTTCATATTTTTCACACCTTTTCAGGATCTTCATGTTTTTGAACACCGCTTCATGATCCTCCTGATTTTCAGACCGTTTCATGCTCTTCATATTTTTGAAACATTTTGAAGCTCTTCATATTTTTCACACCTTTTCAGGCTCTTCATGTTTTTCACCACCACTTCATGCTCCTCCTATTTTTCAGACCGTTTCATGCTCATCTCATTTTTTTCACCTTTGAAGCTCTTTATATTTTTCACACCTTTTGAAGCCCTTCATATTTTTCACACGTTTTCAGGCTCTTCATGTTTTTCAAAACCGTTTCATGCTGCTTCTATTTTTCAGACCGTTTCATGCTCCTCATATTTTTCACACCTTTTGAAGCTCTTCATATTTTTCACACCCTTTTAAGATCTTCATGTTTTTGAACACAGCTTCATGCTCCTCCTATTTTTCAGACCGTTTCATGCTCCTCATATTTTTGACACCTTTTGAAGCTCTTCATATTTTTCACACCCTTTTAAGATCTTCATGTTTTTGAACACAGCTTCATGCTCCTCCTATTTTTCAGACCGTTTCATGCTCCTCATATTTTTGACACTTTTTGAGCTCTTCATATTTTCCACACCTTTTCAGGCTCTTCATGTGTTTGATCACCGTTTCATGCTCCGTCTGTTTTTCAGATCGTTTCATGCTCGTCATATTTTTGACACTTTTTGAGCTCTTCATATTTTTCACACCTTTTCAGGCTCTTCATGTTTTTGAACACCGCTTCATGCTATTCCTATTTTTCTGACCGTTTATGCTCCTCATATTTTTGACACCTTTAGAAGCTCTTCATATTTTTCACACCTTTTCAGGCTCTTCATGTTTTTGATCACCGTTTCATGCTCCTCCTATTTTTCAGACCGTTTCATGCTCCTCATATTTTTGACACCTTTTGAAGCTCTTCATATTTTTCACACCTTTTCAGGCTCTTCATGTTTTTGAACACCGCTTCATGATCCTCCTGTTTTTCAGACCGTTTCATGCTCTTCATATTTGTGAAACATTTTGAAGCTCTTCATATTTTTCACACCTTTTCAGGCTCTTCATGTTTTTCACCACCACTTCACGCTCCTCCTATATTTCAGACCGTATCATGCTCATCTCATTTTTGTCACCTTTGAAGCACTTTATTTTTTTCACACCTTTTGAAGCTCTTCATATTTTTCACACTTTTTCATGCTCTTCATATTTTTCAACACCGTTTCATGCTGCTTATATTTTTCAGTCCGTTTCATGCTCCTCATATATTTCACACCTTTTGAAGCTCTTCATATTTTTCACACCTTTTCAGGATCTTCATGTTTTGGAACACAGCTTCATGCTCCTCCTATTTATCAGACCGTTTCATGCTCCTCATATTTTTGACACCTTTTGAAGCTCTTTATATTTTTCACAGTTTTTCAGGCTCTTCATTATTTTCAACACCGTTTCATGTTATTCCTATTTTTCAGACCGTTTAATGCTCATCTCATTTTTGACACCTTTTGAAGCTTTTCATATTTTTCACAACTTTTCAGGCTCTTCATGTTTTTGAACACCGCTTCATGCTCCTCCTATTTTTCAGAGAGTTTCATGCTCCTCATGTATTTCACAGCTTTTGAAGCTCTTCATATTTTCCACACTTTTTCAGGCTCTTCATGTTTTTGATCACCGTTTCATGCTCCTTCTATTTTTCAGATCGTTTCATGCTCATCATATTTTTGACACTTTTTGAGCTCTTCATATTTTTCACACCTTTTCAGGCTCTTCATGTTTTTGAACACCGCTTCATGATCCTCCTATTTTTCAGACCGTTTCATGCTCCTCATATTTTTGACACCTTTAGGAGCTCTTCATATTTTTCACACCTTTTCAGGCTCTTCATGTTTTTCGACACAGCTTCATGCTCCTCCTATTTTTCAGACCGTTTCATGCTCCTCATATTTTTGACACCTTTTGAAGCTCTTCATATATTTCACACCTTTTCAGTCTCTTCTTTTTTTTTCAACACCACTTCATGCTCCTAGTATTTTTCAGACCGTTTCATACTCATCTCAATTTTGACACCTTTTGAAGCTCTTCATATTTTTCACACATTTTCAGGCTCTTCATGTTTTTGAACATTGCTTCAGGCTCCTCCTATTTTTCAGAGAGTTTCATGCTCCTCATGTATTTCACACCTTTTGAAGCTCTTCATATTTTTCACACCTTTTCAGGCTCTTCATGATTTTGGACACCGTTTCATGCTCCTCCTATTTTTCAGACCGTTTGATGCTCCTCATATTTATGACACCTTTTGAAGCTCTTCATATTTTTCACACCTTTTCATGCTCTTCATGTTTCTGAAAACCGCTTCATGATCCTCCTATTTTTCAGACCGTTTCATTCTCCTCATATATTTCACACCTTTTGAAGCTCTTCATATTTTTCACACCTTTTCATACTCTTCATGTTTCTGAAAACTGCTTCATGATCCTCCTATTTTTCAGACCGTTTCATGCTCCTCATATATTTCACACCTTTTGAAGCTCTTCATATTTTTCACACCTTTTCAGGCTCTTCATGTTTTTGAACACAGCTTCATGCTCCACCTATTTATCAGACCGTTTCATGCTCCTCATATTTTTGACACCTTTTGCAGCTCTTTATATTTTTCACACTATTTCAGGCTCTTCATGATTTTCAACACCGTTTCATGTTATTCCTGTTTTTCAGACCGTTTAAGGCTCATCTCATTTTTGACACCTTTTGAAGCTTTTCATATTTTTCACAACTTTTCAGGCTCTTCATGTTTTTGAACACCGCTTCATGCTCCTCCTATTTTTCAGAGAGTTTCATGCTCCCTATGTATTTCACACCTTTTGAAGCTCTTCATATTTTCCACACCTTTTCAGGCTCTTCATGTGTTTGATCACCGTTTCATGCTCCTTCTATTTTTCAGACCGTTTCATGCTCTTCATATTTTTGACACCTTTTGAAGCTCTTCATATTTTTCACATCATTGAAGCTCTTCATATTTTTCACCCCTTTTCAGGCTCTTCATGATTTTCAACACCGCTTCATGCTCCTCGTATTTTTCGGACCGTTTTATGCTCATCTCATTTTTGACACCTTTTGAAGCTCTTCATATTTTTCACACCTTTTGAAGCTCTTCATATTTTTCATATGTTTGAAGCTCTTCATATTTTCACACGTTTTCAGACTCTTCATGTTTTTCAACACCGCTTCATGCCCCTGCTATTTTTCAGACAGTTTCATGCTCCTCATATTTTTGACAGGTTTTGAGGCTTTTCATATTTTTCACACCTTTTCAGGCTCTTCATATTTTTGAACACCGTTTCATAATCCGCCTATTTTTAAGACCGTTTCATGCTCCTCATATTTTTGACACCTTTAGAACCTCTTCATATTTTACACAGCTTTTCAGGCTCTTCATGTTTTTCAACACCGCTTCATGCTCCTCCTCTTTTTCAGAACGTTTCATGCTCCTCATATATTTGACACCTTTTGAAGCTCTTGATATTTCTCACACCTTTTCAGGTTCTTCATGTTTTTCAACACCGCTTCATGCTCCTCCTATTTTTCAGACCGTTTCATGCTCATCTCATTTTTGACACCTTTTGAAGCTCTTCATATTTTTCACATCTTTTGAAGCTCTTTATATTTTTCACACATTTTCAGGCTTTTCATGTTTTTGAACACCGCTTCATGTTCCTCCTATTTTTCAGACCGTTTCATGCTCCTCATATTTTTGACACCTTTTGAAACTCTTCATATTTTTCACACCTTTTCATGCTCTTCATGTTTCTGAAAACCGCTTCATGATCCTCCTATTTTTCAGACCGTTTCATTCTCCTCATATATTTCACACCTTTTGAAGCTCTTCATATTTTTCACACCTTTTCAGGCTCTTCATGTTTTTAAACACCGCTTCATGCTCGTCGTATTTTGCCGACCGTTTCATGCTCCTCATATTTTTGACACCTTTTGAAGCTCTTCAGATATTTCACACCTTTCCAGGCTCTTCATTTTTTTAACACAACTTCATGCTCCTCCTATTTTTCAGATGGTTTCATGCTCATCTCATTTTACCACCTTTTGAAGCTCTTCATATTTTTGACAAATTTTGAAGGTCTTCATATTTTTCACACGTTTTCAGGCTCTTCATGATTTTCAACACCGCTTCATCCTCCTCCTATTTTTCAGACCTTTTCATGCTCATCTCTTTTTTGACACCTTTTGAAGCTCTTCATATTTTTCACACCTTTTGAAGCTCTTCATATTTTTCACATTTATGAATCTCTTCATATTTTCCACACGTTTTCAGACAATTCATGTTTTTCAACATCGCTTCATGCTCCTCCTATTTTTCAGACCGTTTCATTCTCCTCATATTTTTGACACCTTTTGAAGCTCTTCATATATTTCACACTTTTTCAGACTTTTCCTTTTTTTCAACACGACTTCATGCTCCTCCTATTTTTCAGACCGTTTCATGCTCATCTCATTTTGACACCTTTTGAAGCTCTTCATGTTTTTCTCATCTCTTGAAGCTCTTCATATTTTTCACAACTTTTCAAGCTCTTTATGATATTCAACAGCGCTTCATGCTCCTCCTATTTTTCAGACCGTTTCATGCTCCTCATAATTTTGACACCTTTTGATGCTTTCATATTTTTAACACCTTTTCAGGCTCTTCATCTTTTTCAACACCACTTCATGCTCCTCCTTTTTTGCAGACCGTTTCATGCTACTCATACTTTTAACACCTTTTGAAGCTCTTCATATTTCTCACACCTTTTCAGGCTCTTCATGTTTTTCAACAACGCTTCATGCTCCTCCGATTTTTCAGACCGTTTCATGCTCCTCATATTTTTGACACCTTTTGAAGCTCTTCATATTTTTCACCCCTTTTCAGGCTCTTCATGTTTTTGAACACCGCTTCATGCTTCTCCTATTGTTCAGACCGTTTCATGCTCCTCATATTTTTGACACCTTTTGCAGCTCTTTATATTTTTCACACTATTTCAGGCTCTTCATGATTTTCAACACCGTTTCATGTTATTCCTGTTTTTCAGACCGTTTAAGGCTCATCTCATTTTTGACACCTTTTAAAGCTCTTCATATTTTTCACACCTTTTCGGGCTCTTCATGTTTTTGAACACCGCTTCATGATCCTCCTGATTTTCAGACCGTTTCATGCTCTTCATATTTTTGAAACATTTTGAAGCTCTTCATATTTTTCACACCTTTTCAGGCTCTTCATGTTTTTCACCACCACTTCATTCTCCTCATATTTTTCAGACCGTTTCATGCTCATCTCATTTTTGTCACCTTTGAAGCTCTTTATATTTTTCACACCTTTTGAAGCTCTTCATATTTTTCACACGTTTTCAGGCTCTTCATAGTTTTCAACACCGTTTCATGCTGCTTCTATTTTTCAGATCGTTTATGCTCCTCATATTTTTGACACCTTTAGAAGCTCTTCATATTTTTCACACCTTTTCAGGCTCTTCAAGTTTTTCAACACCACTTCATGCTCCTTCTTTTTTGCAGACCGTTTCATGCTCCTCATATATTTGACACCTTTTGATCCTCTTCATATTTTTCACACCTTTTCAGGCTCTTCATTTTTCAACACCGCTTCATGCTCCTCCTATTTTTCAGACCGTTTCATGCTCATCTCATTTTTGACACCTTTTGAAGCTTTTCATATTTTTCACACTATTTCAGGCTCTTCATGATTTTCAACACCGTTTCATGTTATTCCTATTTTTCCGACCGTTTCATGCTCATCTCAAATTTGACACCTTTGAAGCTCTTCATATTTTTCACAACTTTTCAGGCTCTTCATGTTTTTGAACACCGCTTCATGCTCCTCCTATTTTTCAGAGCGTTTCATGCTCCTCATATTTTTGACACTTTTTGAGCACTTCACATTTTTCACACCTTTTCAGGCTCTTCATGTTTTTGAACACCGCTTCATGATCCTCCTGTTTTTCAGACCGTTTCATGCTCTTCATATTTGTGAAACATTTTGAAGCTCTTCATATTTTTCACACCTTTTCAGGCTCTTCATGTTTTTGAACACAGCTTCATGCTCCACCTATTTATCAGACCGTTTCATGCTCCTCATATTTTTTTTTTGTTTTTTTATTCTTGATAAGCTTTTTTTTTTTTTTTAATTTTTATTATTTTTTTTTCCAGTGGGTTTTGTCATACATTGCTATGAATCATGCATTGATTTACATGTATTCCCAATCCCGATCATATTTTTGACACCTTTTGCAGCTCTTTATATTTTTCACACTATTTCAGGCTCTTCATGATTTTCAACACCGTTTCATGTTATTCCTATTTTTCCGACCGTTTAATGCTAATATCATTTTTGACACCTTTTGAAGCTTTTCATATTTTTCACAACTTTTCAGGCTCTTCATGTTTTTGAACACCGCTTCATGCTCCTCCTATTTTTCAGAGCGTTTCATGCTCCTCATATTTTTGACACTTTTTGAGCTCTTCATATTTTTCACACCTTTTCAGGCTCTTCATGTTTTTGATCACCGTTTCATGCTCCTTCTATTTTTCAGATCGTTTCATGCTCATCATATTTTTGACACTTTTTGAGCTCTTCATATCTTTCACACCTTTTCAGGCTCTTCATGTTTTTGAACACCGCTTCATGATCCTCCTATTTTTCAGACCGTTTCATGCTCCTCATATTTTTGACACATTTAGAAGCTCTTCATTTTTTTCACACCTTTTCAGGCTCTTCATGTTTTTCGACACAGCTTCATGATCCTCCTATTTTTCAGACCATTTCATTCTCCTCATATATTTGACACCTTTTGATCCTCTTCATATTTTTCACACCTTTTCAGGCTCTTCATTTTTCAACACCGCTTCATGCTCCTCCTATTTTTCAGACCGTTTCATGCTCATCTCATTTTTGACACCTTTTGAAGCTTTTCATATTTTTCACAACTTTTCATGCTCTTCATGTCTTTCAACACCGTTTCAGGCTCCTCATATTTTTCAGACCGTTTCATGCTCATCTCATTTTTGACACCTTTTGAAGCTCTTCATATTTTTCACACATTTTCAGGCTCTTCATGTTTTTGAAAACCGCTTCATGCTCCTCCTATTTTTCAGAGAGTTTCATGCTCCTCATGTATTTCACACCTTTTGAAGCTCTTCATATTTTTCACACCTTTTCAGGCTCTTCATGTTTTTGATCACCGTTTCATGCTCCTCCTATTTTTCAGACCGTTTCATGCTCCTCATATTTATGACACCTTTTGAAACTCTTCCTATTTTTCACACCTTTTCATGCTCTTCATGTTTCTGAAAACCGCTTCATGATCCTCCTATTTTTCAGACCGTTTCATTCTCCTCATATATTTCACACCTTTTGAAGCTCTTCATATTTTTCACACCTTTTCATGCTCTTCATGTTTCTGAAAACCGCTTCATGATCCTCCTATTTTTCAGACCGTTTCATTCTCCTCATATATTTCACACCTTTTGAAGCTCTTCATATTTTTCCCACCTTTTCAGGCTCTTCATGTTTTTGAACACTGCTTCATGCTCCTCGTATTTTTCAGATCGTTTCATGCTCCTCATATTTTTGACACTTTTTGAGCTCTTCATATTTTTCACACCTTTTCAGGCTCTTCATGTTTTTGAACACCGCTTCATGATCCTCCTGATTTTCAGACCGTTTCATGCTCTTCATATTTTTGAAACATTTTGAAGCTCTTCATATTTTTCACACCTTTTCAGGCTCTTCATGTTTTTCACCACCACTTCATGCTCCTCCTATTTTTCAGACCGTTTCATGCTCATCTCATTTTTTTCACCTTTGAAGCTCTTTATATTTTTCACACCTTTTGAAGCTCTTCATATTTTTCACACGTTTTCAGGCTCTTCATATTTTTCAACACCGTTTCATGCTGCTTCTATTTTTCAGACCGTTTCATGCTCCTCATATTTTTCACACCTTTTGAAGCTCTTCATATTTTTCACACCTTTTCAGGCTCTTCATGTTTTTGAACACAGCTTCATGCTCCACCTATTTATCAGACCGTTTCATGCTCCTCATATTTTTGACACCTTTTGCAGCTCTTTATATTTTTCACATTATTTCAGGCTCTTCATGATATTCAACACCGTTTCATGTTATTCCTATTTTTCAGACCGTTTAATGCTCATCTCATTTTTGACACCTTTTGAAGCTTTTCATATTGTTCACACCTTTTCAGTCTGTTCATGATTTTCAACACCGCTTCATGCTCCTTCTATTTTTCAGACCGTTTCAAGCTCATCTCATTTTTGACACCTTTTTAATCTCTTCATATTTTTCACAACTGTTGAAGCTCTTCATATTTTTAATATTTTTGAAGCTCTTCATATTTTCACACGTTTTCACACTCTTCATGTTTTTCAACACCGCTTCATGCTCCTCCTTTTTTCAAACCGTATCATGCTCCTCATATTTTTGACACCTTTAGAAACTCTTCATATTTTTCACACCTTTTCAGGCTCTTCATGTTTTTTATCACTGCTTCATGCTCGTCCTATTTTTTAGAAAGTTTCATGCTCCTCATATTTTTGACACCTTTTGAAGGTCTTCATATTTTTCACACCTTTTCAGGCTCCTCATTTTTTTCAACACTACTTGTTGCTCCTCCTATTTTTTAGAACTTTTCATACTCATCTAATTTTTGACACATTTTGAGGCACTTCATATTTTTTACACCTTTTGAAGCTCTTCATATTTTTCACAGTTTTGAAGGTCTTCATATTTTTCACACCTTTTCAGGCTCTTCATGTTTTTCAACACCACTTCATGCTCCTCCTTTTTTTTAGACCGTTTCAGGCTCCCCATATTTTTCACACCTTTTCAGGCTCTTCATGTTTTTCAACACCACTTCATGCTCCTCCTATTTTTCAACCGTTTCATGCTCATGTAATTTTTGACACCTTTTGAAGCTCGTCAATTTTTCACACCTTTTGAAGCTCTTCATATTTTTCACACGTTTTCAGGCTCTTCATGTTTTTCAACACAGCTTCATGCTCCTCATATTTTTCAGACCGTTTAATCCTCCTCATGTATTTCACACCTTTTGAATCTCTTCATATTTTTCACACGTTTTCAGGCTCTTCATCGTTTTCAACACCGCTTCATGCTCCTCCTATTTTTCAGACCGTTTCATGCTCATCTCATTTTTGACACCTTTTGAAGCTCTTCATATTTGTCACACCTTTTGAAGCGCTTCATATTTTTTATATTCTTGAAGCTCTTCATATTTTCACACGTTTTCAGACTCTTCATGTGTTTCAACACCGCTTCATGCTCCTGCTATTGTTCAGACCGTTTCATGCTCCTCATATTTTTGACACGTTTTGAGGCTTTTCTATTTTTCACACCTTTTCAGCTCTTCATGTTTTTGAACACCGCTTCATCCTCCTTCTATTTTTCAGACCATTTCATGATCCTTATATTTTTGACACCTTTTGAAGCTCTTCTAATTTTTCACACCTTTTCAGGCACTTCATGTTTTTGAACATCGCTTTAGGCTCCTCCTATTTTTCAGACCGTTTCATGCTCCTCATATTTTTGACACCTTTTGAAGCTCTTCATATTTTTCACACCTTTTCATTCTCTTCATGATTTTCAACAGCATTTCATGCTCCTCCTATTTTTCAGACCGTTTGATACTCATCACATTTTTGACACCTTTTCAAGCTCTTCATATTTTTCAAACCTTTTGAAGCTCTTCATATTTTTCACATTTTTGAAGCTCTTCATATATTTCACACCTTAACAGGCTCTTCTTTTTTTTCAACACCACTTCATGCTCCTCCTATTTTTCAGACCGTTTGATGCTCATCTCATTTTTGACACCTTTTGAAGCTCTTCATATTTTTCACAACTTTGAAGCTCTTCATATTTTTCTAACCTTTACAGGCTCTTCACTTTTTTGAACAACGCTTCATGCTCCTCGTATTTTTCAGACCGTTTCATGCTCCTCGAATTTTTGACACCTTTTGAAGCTCCTCATATTTTTCACACATTTTGAAGCTCTTCATATTTTTCAACACCGCTTCATGCTCCTCCTATTATTCAGACCGTTTCATGCTCATCTCATTTTTGACACCTTTTGAAGCTCTTCATATTTTTCACACCTTTTGAGGTTCTTCATGTTTTTGAACACCGCTTCATGGTCCTCTTATTTTTCAGAACTTTTCATGCTCCTCATATAATTCAGACCGTTTGAAGCTCTTCATATTTTTCACACCTTTTCAGGCTCTTCATGTTTTTCAACACCGTTTCATGCTCCTCCTATTTTTCAGACCGTTTCATGCTCTTCATATTTTTGACACCTTTTGAAGGTCTTCATATTTTTCACACATTTTCAGGCTCTTCATGTTTTTCAACACCGCTTTATGCTCCTCCTATTTTGCAGACCGTTTCATGCTCCTATATTTTTGACACTTTTGAAGCTTTTCATATTTCTCACTCATTTTGAGGCTCTTCATGTTTTTGAACATCACTTCATGCTCCTCCTATTTTTCAGACCGTTTCATGCTCCCCATATTTTTGACACCTTTTGAAGCTCTTCATATTTTTCACCCCTTTTGAAGCTGTTCATATATTTCACACCTTTTCAGGCTCTTGATGTTTTTCAACACCACTTCATGCTCCTTCTATTTTTCACACCCTTTCATGCTAATCTAATTTTTGACACCTTTTGAAGCTCTTCATATTTTTCACACCTTTTGAAGGTCTTCATATTTTTCACACCTTTTCAGGCTGTTCATGTTTTTGAACACCGGTTATGCTCGTCCTATTTTTCAGACCATTTCATGCTTCTCATACTTTTGACACCTTTTGAAGCTCTTCATATTTTTCACACCTTTTCAGGCTCTTCATGTTTTTCAACACCGCTTCATGATCCTCCTATTTTTCAGACCGTTTCATGCTCCGCATATTTTTGACACCTTTTGAAGCTCTTCATATTATTCACACCTTTTCAGGCTCTTCATGTTTTTCAACAACACTTCATGCTCCTCCTATTTTTCAGACCGTTTCATGCTCATCTCATTTTTGACATCTTTTGAAGCTCTTCATATTTTTCACACCTTTTGAAGCTCTTCATAATTTTCATATTTTTGAAGCACTTCATATTTTTCACACTTTTTCAGGCTCTTCATGTTTTTCAACACCTCTTCAGGCTCCTCCTATTTATCGGACCCTTTCATGCTAATCTAATTTTTGGCACTTTTTGAAGCTCTTCATATTTATCACACCTTTTAAGTCTCTGCATGTTTTTGAACACCTTTACATGCTCCTCATGTATTTCACTCCTTTTGAAGCTCTTCATATTTTGCACAAATTTTCAGGCTCTTCATGTTTTTGAACACCGCTTCATCCTCCTATTTTTCAGAGGGTTTCATGCTCGTCGTATTTTTGACACATTTTGAAGCTCTTCATATTTTTCACACCTTTTCAGGCTCTTCATGTTTTTGAACACCGCTTCATGCTCCTCCAATTTTTGAGACCGTTTCATGCTCCTCATATTTTCGACACCTTTTGAAGCTTTCATATTTTTCACACCTTTTCAAGCTCTTCATGTTTTTCAACACCACTTCATGCTGCTCCTTTTTTGCAGACCCTTTCATGCTACTCATATTTTTGACACCTTTTGAAGCTCTTCATACTTCTCACACCTTTTCAGGCTCTTCATGTTTTTCAACACCGCTTCATGCACCTCCGATTTTTCAGACCGTTTCATGCTCATCTCATTTTCAACACCTTTTGAAGCTCTTCATATTTTTCACATCTTTTGAAGCTGTTCATATTTTTCACACTTTTTCAGGCTCTGCATGTTTTTCAACACCGTTTCATGCTGCTTCTATTTTTCAGGCCGTTTCATGCTCCTCATATTTTACATACCTTTTGAAGCTCTTCATATTTTTCACACATTTCAGGCTCTTCATGTTTTTCAACACCATTTCATGCCGCATCTATTTTTCAGACCGTTTCATGCTCCTCATATTTTTCACACCTTTTGAAGCTCTTTATATTTTTCACAACTTTTCAGGCTCTTCATGTTTTTGAACACCAATTCATGCTCCTCCTATTTTTCAGAGAGTTTCATGCTCCTCATGTATTTCACACCTTTTGAAGCTCTTCATATTTTTCACACCTTTTCAGGCTCTTCATATTTTTCTACACCACTTCATGCTTCTCCTATTTTTCACACCATTTCATGCTCCTCATGAATTTCACACCTTTTGAAGCTCTTCATATTTTTCACACCTTTTCAGTCTCTTCTTTTTTTTCAACACCACTTCATGCTCCTCCTATTTTTCAGACCGTTTCATGCTCATCTCATTTTTGACACCTTTTGAAGCTTTTCATATTTTTCACAACTTTTTAGGCTCTTCATGTTTTTGAACACGGCTTCATGCTCCTCCTCTTTTTCACAGTTTCATTCTCCTCAAGTATTTCACACCTTTTGAAGCTCTTCATATTTTTCACAACTTTTCAGGCTCTTCATGTTTTTGAACACCGCTTCATGATCCTCCTATTTTTCAGACCGTTTCCTGCTCTTCATATTTTTGACACCTTTTGAAGCTCTTCATATTTTTCACACCTTTTCATGCTCTTTATGTTTTTCAACACCGTTTCATGCTGATTCTATTTTTCAGACCATTTCATGCTCCTCATATTTTTCACACCTTTTGAAGCTCTTCATATTTTTCACACCTTTCAGGCTCTTCATGTTTTTCGACACTGTTTCATGCTGCTTCTATTTTTCAAACCGTTTCATGAGCCTCATAATTTTCACACCTTTTGAAGATGTTCATATTTTTCACACGGTTTCAGGCTCTACATGTTTTTGAACACAGCTTCATGGTACTCCTATTTTTCAGTCCGTTTCATGCTCATCTCATTTTTGACACCTTTGAAGCTCTTCATATTTTTCACACCTTTTGAAGCTCTTCATATTTTTCACACCTTTTCAAGCTCTTCATGTTTTTCAACACCCCTTCTTACTCCTCCTATTTTTCAGACCATTTCATGCTCCTCATATATTTGACACGTTTTGAAGCTCTTCATATTTTTCACACCTTTTCATGCTCTTCATGTTTTTGAACACCGCTTCTTGCTCCTCCTATTTTTCAGACCGTTTCATGCTACTCATATTTTTGACACCTTTTCAAGATTTTCATATTTTTCACACCTTTTCAGCCTCTTCATTTTTTTCAAAACTACTTCTTGTTCCTCCTATTTTGCAGACCGTTTCATGCTCATCTAATTTTTGACACCTTTGGAAGCTCTTCGTATTTTTCACATTTTTTGAAGCTCTTCATATTTTTCACACTTTTTCAAACACTTCATGTATTTCAACACCGCTTCTTGCTGCTTCTATTTTTCAGACCGTTGCATGCTCCTCATATTTTAGACCCGTTTTGAAGCTCTTTATATTTTTCACACCTTTTCAGGTTCTTCATGTTTTTGAACACCGTTTCATCCTCCTCATATTTTTCAGACCATTTCATGCTCCTCTTATTTTGACACCTTTTGAAGCTCTTCATATTTTTCACACCTTTTCAGGCTCTTCATGTTTCTGAACACGACTTCATGCTCCACCTATTTTTCAGACCGTTTCAAGCTCCTCATATTTTTGACACCTTTTGAAGCTCTTCATATATTTCACACGTTTTCAGGGTCTTCATGTTTTTCAACACCGTTTCATGACACTCCTATTTTTCAGACCGTTTCATGCTCCTCATATTTTTGACACCTTTTGAAACTCTTCATATATTTCACACCTTTTCAAACTCTTCATGTTTTTGAACACCGCTTCATGCTCCTCATATTTTTCAGACCGTTTCATGCTCCTCATATTTTTGACACCATTTGAAGCTCTTCATATTTCTCACAGCTTTTCAGGTTCTTCATGTTTTTCAACACCGCTTCATGCTCCTCCTATTTTTCAGACCGTTTCATGCTCATATCATTTTTGACACCTTTTGAAGCTCTTCATATTTTACCACATCTTTTGAAGCTCTTCGTATTTTTCACACGTTTTCAGGCTCTTCTTGTTTTTCAATACCCCTTCTTGCTCCTCCTACTTTTCAGACCATTTCATGCTCCTCATATTTTTGACACGTTTTGAAGCTCTTCATATTTTTCACAACTTTTCAGGCTCTTCATGATTTTCAAAGCGTCTTCATGCTCCTCCTATTTTTCAGACCCTTTCATGCTCATCTAATTTTTGACATCTTTTGAAGCTCTTCATATTTCTCACAACTTTTGAAGCTCTTCATATTTTTCATATTTTTGAAGCTCTTCATATTTTCACACGTTTTCAGACTCTTCATGTTTTTCAACACCGCTTCATGCTCCTCCTATTTTTCAGAGAGTTTCATGCTCCTCATGTATTTCACACCTTTTGAAGCTCTTCATATTTTTCACACCCTTTCATGCTCTTCATGTTTTTGATCACCGTTTCATGCTCCTCCTATTTTTCAGAACGTTTCATGCTCTTCATATTTTTGACACCTTTTGAAGCTCTTCATATTTTTCACACCTTTTCGTGCTCTTCATGTTTTTCAACACCGTTTCATGCTAATTCTATTTTTCAGATCATTTCATGCCCCTCATATTTTTCACACCTTTTGAAGCTCTTCATATTTTTCACACCTTTCAGGCTGTTCATGTATTTCGACAACGTTTCATGCTGCTTCTATTTTTCAGACCGTTTCATGATCCTCATATTTTTCACACCTTTTGAAGATCTTCATATTTTTCACACGTTTTCAGGCTCTACATGTTTTTGAACACAGCTTCATGCTACTCCTATTTTTCAGACCGTTTCATGCTCATCTCATTTTTGACACCTTTGAAGCTCTTCATATTTTTCACACCTTTTGAAGCTCTTCATATTTTTCACACCTTTTCAAGCTCTTTATGTTTTTCAACACCCCTTCTTACTCCTCCTATTTTTCAGACCGTTTCATGCTCCTCATATATTTGACACGTTTTGAAGCTCTTCATATTTTTCACATGTTTTCAGGCTCTTCATGTTTTTGAACACCGCTTCATGCTCCTCCTAATTTTCAGACCGTTTCATGCTCCTCATATTTTTCACACCTTTTGAAGCTCTTCATATTTTTCACACCTTTTCAGGCTCTTCATGTTTTTCAACACCACTTCATGCTTCTCTTATTTTTCAGACCGTTTCATGCTCATCTCATTTTTGACACCTTTGAAGCTCATCATATTTTTCACACCTTTTGAAGATCTTCATATTTTTCACTCCTTTTCAGGCTTTTCATGTTTTTCAACACCGTTTCATGCTGCTTTTATTTTTCAGACAGTTTAATGCTCCTCATGTATTTCACACATTTTGAAGCTTTTCATATTTTTCACACCTTTTCAGGCTCTTCATGTTTTTCAACACCGTTTCATGCTGCTTTTATTTTTCAGACCATTTCATGCTCCTCATATTTTTCACACCTTTTGAGCTCTTAATATTTTACACAACTTTTCAGGCTCTTCATGTTTTTGAACACATCTTCATGCTCCTCCTATTTTTCAGACCGTTTCATTCTCCTCATATTTTTGAAGCCTTTTGAAGCTCTTCATATTTTTCACACCTTTTCAGGCTCTTCATGTTTTTCAACACCGTTTCATGATCCTCCTATTTTACAGACCGTTTCATGCTCATCTCATTTTTGACACCTTTTGAAGCTTTTCATATTTTTCACAACTTTTTAGGCTCTTCATGTTTTTGAACACGGCTTCATGCTCCTCCTCTGTTTTAGAGTTTCATGCTCCTCATGTATTTCACACCTTTTGAAGCTCTTCATATTTTTCACACATTTTCAGCATCTTCATGCTTTTGATCACCGTTTCATGCTCCTCCTATTTTTCAGACCGTGTCATGCACCTCATATTTTTCACACCTTTTGAAGCTCTTCATATTTTTCACACCTTTCAGGCTCTTCATGTTTTTCGACACTGTTTCATGCTGCTTCTATTTTTCAAACCGTTTCATGAGCCTCATAATTTTCACACCTTTTGAAGATGTTCATATTTTTCACACGGTTTCAGGCTCTACATGTTTTTGAACACAGCTTCATGGTACTCCTATTTTTCAGTCCGTTTCATGCTCATCTCATTTTTGACACCTTTGAAGCTCTTCATATTTTTCACACCTTTTGAAGCTCTTCATATTTTTCACACCTTTTCAAGCTCTTCATGTTTTTCAACACCCCTTCTTACTCCTCCTATTTTTCAGACCATTTCATGCTCCTCATATATTTGACACGTTTTGAAGCTCTTCATATTTTTCACACCTTTTCAAGCTCTTCATGTTTTTGAACACCGCTTCTTGCTCCTCCTATTTTTCAGACCGTTTCATGCTACTCATATTTTTGACACCTTTTCAAGCTTTTCATATTTTTCACACCTTTTCAGCCTCTTCATTTTTTTCAAAACTACTTCTTGTTCCTCCTATTTTGCAGACCGTTTCATGCTCATCTAATTTTTGACACCTTTGGAAGCTCTTCGTATTTTTCACATTTTTTGAAGCTCTTCATATTTTTCACACTTTTTCAAACACTTCATGTATTTCAACACCGCTTCTTGCTGCTTCTATTTTTCAGACCGTTGCATGCTCCTCATATTTTAGACCCGTTTTGAAGCTCTTTATATTTTTCACACCTTTTCAGGTTCTTCATGTTTTTGAACACCGTTTCATCCTCCTCATATTTTTCAGACCATTTCATGCTCCTCTTATTTTGACACCTTTTGAAGCTCTTCATATTTTTCACACCTTTTCAGGCTCTTCATGTTTCTGAACACGACTTCATGCTCCACCTATTTTTCAGACCGTTTCAAGCTCCTCATATTTTTGACACCTTTTGAAGCTCTTCATATATTTCACACGTTTTCAGGGTCTTCATGTTTTTCAACACCGTTTCATGACACTCCTATTTTTCAGACCGTTTCATGCTCCTCATATTTTTGACACCTTTTGAAACTCTTCATATATTTCACACCTTTTCAAACTCTTCATGTTTTTTAACACCGCTTCATGCTCCTCATATTTTTCAGACCGTTTCATGCTCCTCATATTTTTGACACCATTTGAAGCTCTTCATATTTCTCACAGCTTTTCAGGTTCTTCATGTTTTTCAACACCGCTTCATGCTCCTCCTATTTTTCAGACCGTTTCATGCTCATATCATTTTTGACACCTTTTGAAGCTCTTCATATTTTACCACATCTTTTGAAGCTCTTCGTATTTTTCACACGTTTTCAGGCTCTTCTTGTTTTTCAATACCCCTTCTTGCTCCTCCTACTTTTCAGACCATTTCATGCTCCTCATATTTTTGACACGTTTTGAAGCTCTTCATATTTTTCACAACTTTTCAGGCTCTTCATGATTTTCAAAGCGTCTTCATGCTCCTCCTATTTTTCAGACCCTTTCATGCTCATCTAATTTTTGACATCTTTTGAAGCTCTTCATATTTCTCACAACTTTTGAAGCTCTTCATATTTTTCATATTTTTGAAGCTCTTCATATTTTCACACGTTTTCAGACTCTTCATGTTTTTCAACACCGCTTCATGCTCCTCCTATTTTTCAGAGAGTTTCATGCTCCTCATGTATTTCACACCTTTTGAAGCTCTTCATATTTTTCACACCCTTTCATGCTCTTCATGTTTTTGATCACCGTTTCATGCTCCTCCTATTTTTCAGAACGTTTCATGCTCTTCATATTTTTGACACCTTTTGAAGCTCTTCATATTTTTCACACCTTTTCGTGCTCTTCATGTTTTTCAACACCGTTTCATGCTAATTCTATTTTTCAGATCATTTCATGCCCCTCATATTTTTCACACCTTTTGAAGCTCTTCATATTTTTCACACCTTTCAGGCTGTTCATGTATTTCGACAACGTTTCATGCTGCTTCTATTTTTCAGACCGTTTCATGATCCTCATATTTTTCACACCTTTTGAAGATCTTCATATTTTTCACACGTTTTCAGGCTCTACATGTTTTTGAACACAGCTTCATGCTACTCCTATTTTTCAGACCGTTTCATGCTCATCTCATTTTTGACACCTTTGAAGCTCTTCATATTTTTCACACCTTTTGAAGCTCTTCATATTTTTCACACCTTTTCAAGCTCTTTATGTTTTTCAACACCCCTTCTTACTCCTCCTATTTTTCAGACCGTTTCATGCTCCTCATATATTTGACACGTTTTGAAGCTCTTCATATTTTTCACATGTTTTCAGGCTCTTCATGTTTTTGAACACCGCTTCATGCTCCTCCTAATTTTCAGACCGTTTCGTGCTCCTCATATTTTTCACACCTTTTGAAGCTCTTCATATTTTTCACACCTTTTCAGGCTCTTCATGTTTTTCAACACCACTTCATGCTTCTCTTATTTTTCAGACCGTTTCATGCTCATCTCATTTTTGACACCTTTGAAGCTCATCATATTTTTCACACCTTTTGAAGATCTTCATATTTTTCACTCCTTTTCAGGCTTTTCATGTTTTTCAACACCGTTTCATGCTGCTTTTATTTTTCAGACAGTTTAATGCTCCTCATGTATTTCACACATTTTGAAGCTTTTCATATTTTTCACACCTTTTCAGGCTCTTCATGTTTTTCAACACCGTTTCATGCTGCTTTTATTTTTCAGACCATTTCATGCTCCTCATATTTTTCACACCTTTTGAGCTCTTAATATTTTACACAACTTTTCAGGCTCTTCATGTTTTTGAACACATCTTCATGCTCCTCCTATTTTTCAGACCGTTTCATTCTCCTCATATTTTTGAAGCCTTTTGAAGCTCTTCATATTTTTCACACCTTTTCAGGCTCTTCATGTTTTTCAACACCGTTTCATGATCCTCCTATTTTACAGACCGTTTCATGCTCATCTCATTTTTGACACCTTTTGAAGCTTTTCATATTTTTCACAACTTTTTAGGCTCTTCATGTTTTTGAACACGGCTTCATGCTCCTCCTCTGTTTCAGAGTTTCATGCTCCTCATGTATTTCACACCTTTTGAAGCTCTTCATATTTTTCACACATTTTCAGCATCTTCATGCTTTTGATCACCGTTTCATGCTCCTCCTATTTTTCAGACCGTGTCATGCACCTCATATTTTTCACACCTTTTGAAGCTCTTCATATTTTTCACACCTTTTCAGGCTCCTCATGTTTTTCAACACCGCTTCATGCTCCTCCTCTTTTTCAGACCGCTTCATGCTCCTCATATTTTTCAGACCGTTTCATGAACCTCATATTTTTCACACCTTTTGAAGCTCTTCATATTTTTTACACCTTTCTCAGGCTCTTCATGTTTTTCAACACCTCTTCATGCTCCTCCTACTTTTCAGACCATTTAATGTTCCTCATGTATTTCACACCTTTTGAAGTTCTTCATATTTTTCACACCTTTTGAAGCTCTTCATATTTTTCACACGTTTTCAGGCTCTTCATGTATTTCAAAACCACTTCATGCTGCTTCAATTTTTCAGACCGTTTCATGCTCCTCATATTTTTGACCCGTTTGGAAGCTGTTCATATTTTTCACACCTTTTCAGTTTCTTCAGGTTTTTGAACACCACTTCATGCTCCTCCTGTTTTTCCGATCGTTTCATGCTCATCTCATTTTTGACACCTTTGAAACTCTTCATATTTTTCACACCTTTTGAAGCTCTTCATATATTTCACACCTTCCCTGGCTCTTCATGTTTTTCAACATCACTTCATGCTCCTCCTATTTTTCAGACCCTTTCATGCTAATCTAATTTTTGACACCTTTTGTAGGTCTTCATATTTTTCACACCTTTTGAAGCTCTTCATATTTTTCAAACCTTTTCAGGCTCTTCATGTTTTTCAACACCACTTCATGCTTCTCTTATTTTTCAGACCGTTTCATGCTCATCTCATTTTTGACACCTTTGAAGCTCATCATATTTTTCACACCTTTTGAAGATCTTCATATTTTTCACTCCTTTTCAGGCTTTTCATGTTTTTCAACACCGTTTCATGCTGCTTTTATTTTTCAGACCGTTTAATGCTCCTCATGTATTTCACACATTTTGAAGCTTTTCATATTTTTCACACCTTTTCAGGCTCTTCATGTTTTTCAACACCGTTTCATGCTGTTTTTATTTTTCAGACCATTTCATGCTCCTCATATTTTTCACACCTTTTGAGCTCTTAATATTTTACACAACTTTTCAGGCTCTTCATGTTTTTGAACACATCTTCATGCTCCTCCTATTTTTCAGACCGTTTCATTCTCCTCATATTTTTGAAGCCTTTTGAAGCTCTTCATATTTTTCACACCTTTTCAGGCTCTTCATGTTTTTCAACACCGTTTCATGATCCTCCTATTTTACAGACCGTTTCATGCTCATCTCATTTTTGACACCGTTTGAAGCTTTTCATATTTTTCACAACTTTTTAGGCTCTTCATGTTTTTGAACACGGCTTCATGCTCCTCCTCTGTTTCAGAGTTTCATGCTCCTCATGTATTTCACACCTTTTGAAGCTCTTCATATTTTTCACACATTTTCAGCATCTTCATGCTTTTGATCACCGTTTCATGCTCCTCCTATTTTTCAGACCGTGTCATGCACCTCGTATTTTTCACACCTTTTGAAGCTCTTCATATTTTTCACACCTTTTCAGGCTCCTCATGTTTTTCAACACCGCTTCATGCTCCTCCTCTTTTTCAGACCGCTTCATGCTCCTCATATTTTTCAGACTGTTTCATGAACCTCATATTTTTCACACCTTTTGAAGCTCTTCATATTTTTTACACCTTTCTCAGGCTCTTCATGTTTTTCAACACCTCTTCATGCTCCTCCTACTTTTCAGACCATTTAATGTTCCTCATGTATTTCACACCTTTTGAAGTTCTTCATATTTTTCACACCTTTTGAAGCTCTTCATATTTTTCACACGTTTTCAGGCTCTTCATGTATTTCAAAACCGCTTCATGCTGCTTCAATTTTTCAGACCGTTTCATGCTCCTCATATTTTTGACCCGTTTGGAAGCTGTTCATATTTTTCACACCTTTTCAGTTTCTTCAGGTTTTTGAACACCACTTCATGCTCCTCCTGTTTTTCAGATCGTTTCATGCTCATCTCATTTTTGACACCTTTGAAACTCTTCATATTTTTCACACCTTTTGAAGCTCTTCATATATTTCACACCTTCTCTGGCTCTTCATGTTTTTCAACATCACTTCATGCTCCTCCTAGTTTTCAGACCCTTTCATGCTAATCTAATTTTTGACACCTTTTGAAGGTCTTCATATTTTTCGCACCTTTTGAAGCTCTTCATATTTTTCAAACCTTTTCAGGCTCTTCATGTTTTTGAACACCGCTTCATGCTCCTCCCTTTTTTCAGACCGTTTAATGCTCCTCATATTTTTGACATTTTTTGAAGCTCTTCATATTTTTCACACCTTTTCAGGCTCTTCATGTTTTTGAACACCGCTTCATGCTCCTCCTATATTTCAGTCCGTTTCATGCTCCTCCTATTTTTCACACCTTTTGAAGCTCTTCATATTTTTCACACCTTTTCAGGCTCTTCATGTTTTTGAACACCGCTTGATGCTCCTCCTATTTTTCAGACCGTTTCATGCTCCTCATGTATTTCACACGTTTTGAAGCTCTTCATATTTTTCACACCTTTTCAGCCTCTTCATGATTTTGAACACCGCTTCATCATCCTCCTATTTTTCAGAATGTTTCATGCTCCTCATATTTTTGACAACTTTTGAAGCTTTTCATATTTTTCACACCTTTTCAGGCTCTTCATGCATTTGAACAACTTTTCATGCTCCTCCTATTTTTCAGACCGTTTCATACTCCTCATAGTTTTGACACCTTTTGAAGCTCTTCATATTTTTCACACCTTTTCAGGTTCTTCATGTTTTTCAACATCGCTTCATGCTCCTCCTATTTTTCAGACCGTTTCATGCTCCTCATATTTTTGACACCTTTTGAAGCTCTTAATATATTTCACAGCTTTTCAGACTCTTCATGATTTCCATTACCGCTTCATGTTCCTCATATTTTTCAGACCGTTTCATGCTCATCTCATTTTTATCACCTTTTGAAACTCTTCATATTTTTCACACCTTTTGAAGCTCTTCATATTTTTCACACGTTTTCAGGCTCTTCATGTTTTTCAACACCACTTCTTGCTTCTCCTATTTTTCAGACCGTTTCATGATCCTCATATTTTTGACCCATTTTGAAACTCTTCATATTTTTCACACCTTTTCAGGCTCTTCATGTTTTTCAACACCGCTTCATGCTCCTCCTATTTTTCAGACCCTTTCATGCTCCTCATAATTTTGACACCTTTTGATGCTCTTCATATTTTTCACACCTTTTCAGGCTCTTCATGTTTTTCCACACCGCTTCATGCTCCTCCTATTTTTCAGACCATTTCATGCTCCTCATATATTTGACACATTTTGAAGCTCTTCATATTTTTCACACCTTTTCATGCTCTTCATGTTTGTGAACACCGCTTCATGGTCCTCCTATTTTTCAGACCGTTTCATGCTACTCATGTATTTCACACCTTTTGAAGCTCTTCATATTTTTCACACCTTTTCAGGCTCTTCATGTTTTTCAACACCACTTAATGCTCCTCCTATTTTTCACACCGTTTCATGCTCATCTACTTTTTGACACCTTTTGAAGATCTTCATATTTTTCACATTTTTGAAGCTCTTCATATTTCTCACACCTTTTCAGGCTCTTCATGTTTTTCAACACCGATTCATGCTCCTCCTATTTTTCAGACCGTTTCATGCTCATCTCTTTTTTGACACCTTTTGAAGCTTTTCATAATTTTCACAACTTTTCAGGCCCTTGATGTTTCTGAACACCGCTTCATACTCCTCCTATTGTTCAGACCGTTTCATGCTCCTCATATTTCTCACACCTTTTGAATCTCTTCATATTTTTCACAAATTATAAGGCTCTTCATGTTTTTTAACACCACTTCATGCTCCTCCTATTTTTCAGAGATTTTCATGCTCCTCATGTATTTCACACCTTTTGAAGCTCTTCATATTTTTCACACTTTTTCAGGCTCTTCATCTTTTTCCACACCACTTCATGATTCTCCTATTTTTCAGACCGTTTCAGGCTTCTCATATTTTTGACACCTTTAGAAGCTCTTCATATTTTTCACACCTTTTCAGGCTCCTCAAATTTTTCACACCTTTTCAGGCTCTTCAAATTATTCACACCTTTTCAGGCTCTTCAAATTTTTCACACCTTTTCATGCTCTTCATATTTTTCACACCTTTTCAGGCTCTTCAAATTTTTCACACCTTTTCAGGCTCTTCAAATTTTTCCACACCACTTCATGCTTCTCTTATTTTTCAGCCCCGTTTCAAACTCCTCATGTATTTCACACCTTTTGAAGCTCTTCATATTTTTCACACCTTTTCAGGCTCTTCATGTTTTTGATCACCGTTTCATGCTCCTCCTATTTTTCAGACAGTTTCATGCTCATCTCATTTTTGACACCTTTTGAAGCTCTTCATATATTTCACACCTTTTCAAGCTCTTCATATTTTTCACACCTTTTCAGGCTCTTCATGTTTTTCAACACCGCTTCATGCTTCTCCTATTTTTCAGACCGTTACCTGCTCCTCATATTTTTGACACCTTTAGAAGCTCTTTATATTTTTCACACCATTTCAGGCTCTTCATATTTTTCAACACCGCTTCATGCTCCTCCTATTTTTCAGTCCGTTTCAAACTCCTCATGTATTTCACACCTTTTGAAGCTCTTCATATTTTTCACACCTTTTCAGGCTCTTCATGTTTTTGATCACCGTTTCATGCTCCTCCTATTTTTCAGACAGTTTCATGCTCCTCATATTTTTGACACCTTTAGAAGCTCTTCATATTTTTCACACCTTTTCAGGCTCTTCATATTTTTCAACACCGCTTCATGCTCCTCCTATTTTTCAGACCGTTTCAAGTTCCTCATATTTTTGACACCTTTTGAAGCTCTTCATATTTTTCACACCTTTTCAGGCTCTACATATTTTTCAACACAACTTCATGCTCCTCCTTTATTTGAGACCGTTTCATGCTCCTCATATTTTTGACACCTTTTGAAGCTCTCCATAGATTTCACACCTTTTCAGGCTCTTCATGTTTTTCTACACCGCTTCTTGCTCCTCCTATTTTTCAGAGCTATTCATGCTCCTCATATTTTTGTCACCTTTTGAAGCTCTTCATATATTTCACACCTTTTCAGGCTTTTCATGTTTTTCAACACCGCTTCATGCTCCTACTATTTTTCAGACCTTTTCATGCTCCTCATATGTTTCACACCTTTTTAAGCTCTTCATGTTTTTTAACACCTTTCACGCTCCTCCTATATTTCAGACCGTTTCAAGCTCCTCATATTTTTGACACCTTTAGAAGCTCTTCATATTTTTCACACCTTTTCAGGCTCTTCATGTTTTTCAACACCACTGCATGCTCCTCGTATTTTTAAGACCGTTTCATGCTCCTCATATTTTTGACACCTTTAGAAGCTCTTCATATTTTTCACACCTTTTCAGGCTCTTCATGTTTTTCAACACCGCTTCATGCTCCTCTTCTTCTTCAGACCGTTTCATGCTCCTCATATTTTTGACACCTTTTTAAGCTCTTCATGTTTTTCACACCTTTTCAGGCTCTTCATGTTTTTGAACACCATTTCATGCTCCTCCTATTTTGCAGACCGTTTCATGCTCATCTCATTTTGACACCTTTTGAAGCTCTTCATATTTTTCACACCTTTTGAAGCTCTTCATATTTTTCATATTTTTGAAGCTCTTCATATTTTAACACGTTTTCAGACTCTTCATGTTTTCAACACGGCTTCATGCTCCTCCTATTTTTCAAACTGTATCATGCTCCTCATATTTTTCACACCTTTTGAAGCTCTTCATATTTTCACACCTTTTCAGGCTCTTCTTGTTTTTAACACCACTTCATGCTATTTCTATTTTTCAGAGAGTTTCATGCTCCTCATGTATTTCACACCTTGTGAAGTTCTTCATATTTTTCACAGCTTTTCAGGCTCTTCATGTTTTTGATCACCGTTTCATGCTCCTCATATTTTTCAGACGGTTTCATGCTCATCTCATTTTTAACACCTTTTGAAGCTCTTCATATATTTCACACGTTTTCAAGCTCTTCATATTTTTCACACCTTTTCAGGTTCTTCATGTTTTTCAACACCACTTCATGCTCCTCCTATTTTTCAGACCGTTTCATGCTCCTCATATTTTTGACACCTTTTGATGCTTTTCATATTTTTCACAATTTTTCAGGCTCTTCATGTTTTTGAACACCGCTTCATGCTAATCCTATTTTTCAAACCATATCATGCTCCTCATATTTTCCACACCTTTTGAGGCTCTTCATATTTTTCACACCTTTTCACGCTTTTCTTATATTTCCACACCACTTCATGCTTCTCCTATTTTTCAGCCAGTTTCATGCCCCTCATGTATTTCACACCTTTTGAAGCTCTTCATATTTTTCACAGCTTTTGAAGCTCTTCATATTTTTCACATGATTTTCAATCTCTTCATGTATTTCAACACCGCTTCATGCTCCTCCTATTTTTCAGAAAGTTTCATGCTCCTCATATTTTTGACACCTTTTGAAGCTCTTCATATTTTTCTCACCCTTTGAAGCTCTTCATATTTTTCATATTTTTGAAGCTCTTCATATTTTCACACGTTTTCAGGCTCTTCATGTTTTTCAACACAGCTTCATGCTCCTCCTATTTTTAAAACTGTATCATGCTCCTCATATTTTTCACACCTTTTGAAGCTCTTCATATTTTTCACACCTTTTCAGGCTCTTCATGTTTTTCAACATCGCTTCATGCTCCGCCTATTTTTCAGACCGTTTCATCCTCCTCATATTTTTGACACCTTTTGAAGCTCTTCATATTTTTCTCACCCTTTGAAGCTCTTCATATTTTTCATATTTTTGAAGCTCTTCATATTTTCACACCTTTTCAGGCTCTTCATGTTTTTGAACACCACTTCATGCTCCTTCTATTTTTCAGAGAGTTTCATGCTCCTCATGTATTTCACACCTTTTGAAGCTCTTCATATTTTTCACACCTTTTCAGGCTCTTCATGTTTTTGATCAACATTTCATGCTCCTCCCATTTTTCAGACCGTTTCATGCTCCTCATATTTTTGACACCTTTTGAAGCTGTTCATATTTTTCACACCTTTTCTGACTCTTCATGTTTTTGAACACCACTTGATGCTCCTCCTATTATTCACACCGTTTCATGCTTCTCATATTTTTGACACCTTTTGAAGCTCTTCATATTTTTCACACCCTTTCAGGCTCTTAATGTTTTTCAACACCACTTCATGCTCCTCCTATTTTTCATACGTTTTCATGCTCCTCATATTTTTGACACCTTTTGAAGCTCTTCATATTGTTCACACTTTTTCAGGCTCTTCATGTTTTTGAACACCGTTTCATGTTCCTCGTATTTTTCAGGCCATTTCATGCTCGTCATGTATTTCACACTTTTGAAGCTCTTCATATTTTTCACACATTTTCAGGATCTTCATGTTTTTCAACACCACTTCATACTTCTCCTATTTTTCAGCCCGTTTCAAGCTCCTTATATTTTTGACACCTTTTGAAGCTTTTCATATTTTTCACACCTTTTCAGGCTCTTCATGTTTTTGAACACCACTTCATGCTCCTTCTATTTTTCAGAGAGTTTCATGCTCCTCATGTATTTCACACGTTTTGAAGCTCTTCATATTTTTCACACCTTTTCATGATCTTCATGTTTTTCAATTCCACTTCAGGTTTCTCCTATTTTTCAGCCCGTTTCATGCTCCTCATGTATTTCACACCTTTTGAAGCTCTTCATATTTTTCACACCTTTTCAGCCTCTTCATGTTATTGATCACCGTTTCATGCTCCTCCTATTTTTCAGACCGTTTCATTCTCCTCATATTTTTGACACCTTTTGAAGCTCTTCATATATTTCACACCTTTTCAGGCTCTTCATGTTTTTGAACACCGCTTCATGCTCCTCTTATTTTTCAGACCGTTTCAGGATCCTCATATTTTTGACACCTTTTGAAACTCTTCATATTTCTCACACCTTTTCAGGCTCTTCATGTTTTTCAACACCACTTCATGCTCCTCCTATTTTTCAAACCGTTTCATGCTCATCTCTTTTTGACACATTTTGAAGCTCTTCAAATATTTCACACATTTTGAAGTTCTTCATATTTTTCACACCTTTTCAAGCTCTTCATATTTTTCACACCTTTTCCGGCTCTTCATGTTTTTCACACCGCTTCATACTCCTCCAATTTTTCAGACCGTTTCATGCTCCACATATTTTGAAACCTTTTGAAGCTCTTCATATTTTTTACACCTTTTAGGCTCTCCATGTTTTTCATCACCGATTCATGCTCCTCCTATTTTTGAGGCCGTTTCATGCTCCTCATATTTTTGACACCTTTTGAATCTCTTCATTTTTTTCACACCTTTTAGGCTCTTCATGTTTTTGAACAGCGCTTCATGCTCCTCATATTTTTCAGATCGTTTCATGCTCCTCATATTTTTCACACCTTTTGAAGCTCTTCATATTTTTCATATTTTTTAAGCTCTTCATATTTTTCACACTTTTTCAGGCTCTTCATGTTTTTGAGCACACCTTCATGCTCCTCCTATTTTTCAGACCGTTTCATGCTCCTCATGTATTTCACACCATTTGAAGCTCTTCATGTTTTTCACACCTTTTCAGTTTCTTCATGTATTTGAACACCATTTCATGCTCCTCCGATTTTTTAGACCGTTTCATGCTCCTCATATTTTTGACACCTTTTGAAGCTCTTCATATTTTTCCACCTTTTCAGGCTCTTCATGTTTTTGAACACCGCTTCATGCTCCACCAATTTTTCAGACCGTTTCATGTTTCTCATATTTTTGACACCTTTTGAAGCTCTTCATATTTTTCACCCCTTTTGAAGCTCTTCATATTTTTCATATTTTTGAAGCTCTTCATATTTTTCACACCTTTTCAGGCTTTTCATGTATTTGAACACCGATTCATGTTCCTCTTATTTTTCAGACCGTTTCATGCTCCTCCTATTTTTCACTCCTTTTGAAGCTCTTCATATTTTTCACACCTTTTCAGTCTCTACATGTTTTTGAACACCGCTTCATGCTACTCCTATTTCTCAGACCATTTCATGCTCCTCATGTATTTCACACCTTTTGAAGCTCTTCGTATTTTGCACACATTTTCAGGCTTTTCATGTTTTTCACAACCACTTCATGCTCCTCATATTTTTCAGACCATTTCATGCACATTTCATTTTTGACTCCTTTTGAAGCTCTTCATATTTTTCACACCATTTTCAGGCTCTTCATGTTTTTCAACACCGCTTTATGATCCTCCTATTTTTCAGACAGTTTCATATTCCTCATATTTTTGACATTTTTTGAGGCTCTTCATATTTTTCACACCTTTTCATGCTCTTCATGTTTTTGAACACCGTTTCATGCTCCTCCTATTTTTCAGACCGTTTCATGCACATCTCATTTTTGACACCTTTTGAAGCTCTTGATATTTTTCACAGCATTTTCAGGCTCTTCATGTTTTTCAACACCGCTTTATGATCCTCCTATTTTTCAGACCGTTTCATGCTCCTCATATATTTGACATCTTTTGAAGCTCTTCGTATTTTTCATACCTTTTCAGGCTCTTCATATTTTTCACACATTTTCAGGCTGTTCATGTTTTGAACACGGCTTCATGCTCCTCCAATTTTTCAGACCATTTCATGTTCCTCATATTTTTGACACCTTTTGAAGCTCTTCATTCTTTTCACACCTTTTGAATCTCCTCATATTTTTCACACCATTTTCAGGCTCTTCATGTTTTTCAACACCGTTTCATTCTCCTCCTATTTTTCAGACCGTTTCATGCTCCTCATATGTTTGACACCTTTTGAAGCTCTTCATATTTTTCACACCTTTTCACGCTCTTCATGTTTTTGAACACCGCTTCATGCTCCTCCTATTTTTCAGACCGTTTCATGCTCCTCATATTTTTGACACATTTTGAAGCTCTTCATATTTTTCACACCCTTTCAGGCTCTTAATGTTTTTCAACACCACTTCATGCTTCTCCTATTTTTCAGACGTTTTCCTGCTCCTCATATTTTTGACACTTTTAGAAACTCTTCATATCTTTCACACCTTTTCAGGCTCTTCATGTTTTGCCACACTGCTTCATGCTCCTCCTAATTTTCAGCCCGTTTCATGCTCCTCATGTATTTCACACATTTTGAAGCTCTTCATATGTTTCACACATTTTAAGGCTCTTCATGTTTTTCAACACCGCTTCATGCTCCTCCTATTTTTCAGACTGTTCCATGCTCCTCATATTTTTGACACCTTTTGAAGCTCTTCATATTTTTCACACCTTTTCCGGCTCTTCATGTTTTTCAACACCGCTTCATGCTCCTCCTATTTTTCAGACCGTTTCATGCTCCTCATATTTTTGACACCTTTTAAAGCTTTCATATTTTTCACACCTTTTGAATCTCTTCTTATTTTTCACACGTTTTCAGGCTCTTCATCTAATTCAACACCGCTTCATGCTGCTTCTATTTTTCAGACCGTTTCATGCTCCTCATATTTTTGACACCTTTTGAAGCTCTTCATATTTTTCACACCTTTTCAGGCTCTTCATGTTTTTGAACACCGTTTCATGCTCCTCGTATTTTTCAGGCCATTTCATGCTCCTCATGTATTTCACGCCTTTTGAAGCTCTTCATATTTTTCACACCTTTTCAGGATCTTCATGTTTTTCAACACCACTTCATGCTACTTCTATTTTTCAGCCCGTTTCATGCTCCTCATATTTTTGACACCTTTTGAAGCTTTTCATATTTTTCACAACTTTTCAGGCTCTTTATGTTTTTGAACACCACTTCATGCTCCTTCTATTTTTCAGAGAGTTTCATGCTCCTCATGTATTTCACACCTTTTGAAGCTCTTCATATTTTTCACACCTTTTCAGGCTCTTCATGTTTTTGATCACCGTTTCATGCTCCTCCTATTTTTCAGACCGTTTCATTCTCCTCATATTTTTGACACCTTTTGAAGGTCTTCATATATTCCACACCTTTTCAGGCTCTTCATGTTTTTGAACACCGCTTCATGCTCCTTTTATTTTTCAGACCGTTTCAGTCTCCTCATATTTTTGATACCTTTTGAAACTCTTCATATTTCTCACACCTTTTCAGTCTCTTCAGGTTTTTCTAAACCACTTCATGCTCCTCGTATTTTTCAGACCTTTTCATGCTCCTCATATTTTTCACACCTTTTGAAGTTCTTCGTAATTTTCACACCTTTTCAGGCTCTTCATGTATTTCAACACCGTTTCATGCTCCTCCTATTTTTCAGACCGTTTCATGCTCCTCATATTTTTGACACCTTTTGAAGCTCTTCATATTTTTCACACCTTTTCAGGCTCTTCATGTATTTCACCACCGTTTCATGCTTCTCCTATTTTTCAGACCGTTTCATGCTCCTCATATTTTTCACACCTTTTGAAGCTCTTCATATTTTTCACACCTTTTCACGCTCTTCTTGTTCTTGAACACCGTTTCTTGCTCCTCCTATTTTTCAGACCGTTTCCTGCTCCTCCTATTTTTCAGACCGTTTCATGCTCATCCTGTTTTTCAGACCGTATCATTCTCCTCATATTTTTGACAATATTGGTAGCTCTTCATATTTTTCACTCCTTTTCAGGCTCTTCTTGTTTTTCAACACCGCTTCATTCTCCTCCTATTTTTCAGACCATTTCATTCTCCTCATATTTTTGACAGCTTTTGAAGCTCTTCATCTTTTTCACACCTTTTCAGGCTCTTCAAGTTTTTGAACACCGCGTCTTGCTCCTCCTATTTTTCAGACCATTTCATGCTCATCATATTTTTCACACCTTTTGAAACTCTTTATATTTTTCACACCATTTCAGGCTCTTCATGTTTTTGAACATCGCTTCATGCTCCTCCTATTTTTCAGACGGTTTCATGCTCCTCATGTATTTCACAACTTTTGAAGCTCTTCGTATTTTTCACACCTTTTCAGGATCTTCATGTTTTTGAACACCGCTTCATGATCCTCCTATTTTTGAAACCGTTGCATGCTCCACATATTTTTGACACCTTTTGAACCTCTTAGTATTTTTCACACCTTTTCAGGCTCTTCAGGTTTTTCATCACCGCTTCATGCTCCTCCTATTTTTCAGACCGTTTCATGCTCCTCATATTTTTCACACCTTTTGAAGCACTTTTTATATTTCAAACCTTTTCAGGCTTTCATGTTTTTCAGCACCAGTTCATGCTCCTCCTATTTTTCAGACCGTTTCATGCTCCTCATATTCTTGACACCTTTTGAAGCTCTTCATATTTTTCACAAGTTTTCAGGCTCTTCATATTTTTCAGCACCAGTTCATGCTCCTCCTATTTTTCAGACGTTTCATGCTCATCTCATTTTTGACACGTTTTGAAGGTCTTCATATTTTTCACAAATTTTCATGCTCTTCATGTTTTCGAAAACCGTTTCATGCTCCTCCTATTTTTCAGACCGTTTCATGCTCCTCATATTTTTGACACCTTTTGAAGCTCTTCATATTTTTCACACCTTTTCAGGCTCTTCATGTTTTTGAACACAGCTTCATGATCCTCCTGTTTTTCAGACCGTTTCATGCTCTTCATATTTGTGAAACATTTTGAAACTCTTCATATTTTTCACACCTTTTCAGGCTCTTCATGTTTTTGAACACAGCTTCATGCTCCAACTATTTATCAGACCGTTTCATGCTCCTAATATTTTTGACACCTTATGAAGCTCTTCATATTTTTCACACCTTTTCAGACTCTTCATGCTTTTCAAAACCGCTTCATGCTCCTCCTATTTTTCAGACCAGTTCATGCTTCTCATATTTTTCACACCTTTTCAGGCTCTTCATATTTTTCACACCTTTTCAGGCTCTTCATGTTTTTAAACATCACTTCTTGCTCCTCCTATTTTTCAGACCGTTTCATGCTCCTCATATTTTTGACACATTTTGAAGAACTTCATATTTCTCACACCTTTTCAGGCTCTTCATGTTTTTCAACACCGCTTCATGCCCCTCCTATCTTTCAGACCATTTCATGCTCATCTCATTTTTGACACCTTTTGAAGCTCTTCATATATTTCACACCTTTTGAAGCTCTTCATAATTTTCACACATTTTCAGGCTCTTCATGTTTGTCAACACCGCTTCATGCTCCTCGTATTTTTCAGACCTTTTCCTGCTCCTCATATTTTTGACACCTTTTGAAGCTCTTCATATTTTTCACACCTTTTTTGGCTCTTCATGTTTTTCAACATCACTTCATGATCCTCCTATTTTTCAGACCGGTTCATGCTCCTCATATTTTTGACACCTTTTGAAGATCTTCATATATTTCACACCTTTTCAGGCTCTTCATGGTTTTGAACAAAACTTCATTCTTCTCCTATTTTTCAGAGCGTTTAATGCTCCTCATGTACCTCACACCTTTTGAAGGTCTTCATATATTTCACACCTTTTCAGGCTCTTCATGTTTTTCAACACCGTTTCATGCTCCTCCTATTTTTCAGACCGTTTCATGTTCCTCATGTATTTCACACCTTTTGAAGCTCGTCATATTTTTCACACTTTTTAGGCTCTTCACGTTTTTCAACACCACTTCATGCTCCTTCTATTTTTCAGACCGTTTCATGCTCCTCATATTTTTGACAACTTTTGTATCTCTTCAGATACTTCACACATTTTCAGGTTCTTCATGTTTTTCACCAACACTTCATGCACCTCCTTTTTTTCAGACCGTTTCATGCTCATCTCATTTTTGACACGTTTTGAAGGTCTTCATATTTTTCACAAATTTTCATACTCTTCATGTTTTCGAACACCGTTTCATGCTCCTCCTATTTTTCAGACCGTTTCATGCTCCTCATATTTTTCACACCTTTTGAAGCTCGTCATATTTTTCAAACCTTTTTAGGCTCTTCACGTTTTTCAACACCACTTCATGCTCCTCCTATTTTTCAGACAGTTTCATGCTCCTAATATTTTTGACACCTTATGAAGCTCTTCATATTTTTCACACCTTTTCAGGCTCTTCATGTTTTTCGACACTGCTTCATGCTCCTCCTAATTTTCAGCCTGTTTCATGCTCCTCATATTTTTCACACCTTTTGAAGTTCTTCACATTTTTCACAACTCTTAATGCTCTTCATGTGTTTCGACACTGCTTCATGCGCCTCCTATTTTTCAGCCTGTTTCATGCTCCTCATATTTTTCACACCTTTTGAAGCTCTTCACATTTTTCACACCTTTTTAAGCTGTTCATATTTTTCACACGTTTTCAGGCTCTTCATGTTTTCAACACCTCTTAATGCACCTCCTATTTTTCAGACCGTTTCATGCCCCTCATATTTTTCACACCTTTTGAAGATCTTCATATATTTCACACCTTTTCAGGCTCTTCATGTTTTTGAACAAAACTTCATGCTTCTCCTATTTTTCAGAGCGTTTAATGCTCCTCATGTACTTCACACCTTTTGAAGGTCTTCATATATTTCACACCTTTTCAGGCTCTTCATGTTTTTCAACACTGCTTCATGCTCCTCCTATTTTTCAGACCGTTCATTCTCCTCATAATTTTGAAACATTTTGAAGCTCTTCTTATTTTTCACACCTTTTCAGTCTCTTCATGGTTTTCAAGACCGCTTCATGCTCCTGCTATTTTCCAGACCGTTCATGCTGAACATATTTTTGACACCTTTTGAAGCTCTTCATATTTTTCACACCTTTTCAGGCTCTTCATGTTTTTCAACACCGCTTCATGCTCCTCCTATTTTCCAGACCGTTTCATGCTCCTCATATTTTTGACACCTTTTGAAGCTCTTCATATATTTCACACTTTTCCAGGCTCATCATGTTTTTCAACACCACTTCATGCTCCTCCTATTTTTCAGGCCGTTTCATGCTCATCTCATTTTTGACCCCTTTTGAAGCTCTTCATATTTTTCACACCTTTAGAAGCTCTTCATATTTTTCAACACCGCTTCATGCTCCTCCTATTTTATAGACCGTTTCATGCTCCTCATATTTTTGACACCTTCTGAAGTTCCTCATATTTTTCACACCATTTCAGGCTCTTCATGTTTTTCAACACCGTTTCATGCTCCTCCTATTTTTCAGACGGTTTCATGCTCCTCATATTTTTGACACCTTTTGAAGCTCTTCATATATTTCACACCTTTTCACGCACTTCATGTTTGTTAAAACCGTTTCTTGCTTCTCCTATTTTTCAGACCGTTTCTTGCTCCTCATATTTTTGACACATTATGAAGCTCTTCATATTTTTCACTACTTTTCAGACTCTTCATGTTTTTCAACACCACTTCATGCTCATCCTATTTCTCAGACCGATTCAACCTCCTCATATTTTTGACACCTTTTGAAGCTCTTCAAATTTTTCACACATTTTCAGGCTCTTCATGTTTTTCAACACCGCTTCATGCTCCTCCTATTTTTCAGACCTTTTCATGCTCCTCATATTTTTGACACCTTTTGAAGCTCTTCATATTTTTCACACCTTTTTTGGCTCTTCATGTTTTTCAACATCACTTCATGATCCTCCTATTTTTCAGACCGTTTCATGCTCCTCATATTTTTGACACCTTTTGAAGATCTCCATATTTCTCACAAATTTTCAGGCTCTTCATGTTTTTCAACACCGCTTCATGCTCCTCCTATCTTTCAGACAATATCATGCTCATCTCATTTTTGACTTCTTTTGAAGCTCTTCATATATTTCACACCTTTTGAAGCTCTTCATATTTTTCACACCTTTTCAGGCTCTTCATGTTTTTCAACACCGCTTCATGCCCCTCCTATCTTTCAGACCATTTCATGCTCATCTCATTTTTGACACCTTTTGAAGCTCTTCATATATTTCACACCTTTTGAAGCTCTTCAGAGTTTTCACACGTTTTCAGGCTCTTCATGTTTTTCTACACGGCTTCATGATCCTCCTATTTTTCATACCGTTCATGCTCCTCATATTTTTGACACCTTTTGAAGTTCTTCCTATTTTTCACAACTCTTCATGCTCTTCATGTTTTTCGACACCGCTTCATGCTCCTCCAATTTTACAGCCTGTTTCATGCTCCTCATATTTTTGACACGTTTTGAAGCTCTTTATATATTTCACACTTTTTCAGGCTCATCATGTTTTTCAACACCACTTCATGCTCCTCCTATTTCAGGCCGTTTCATGCTCATCTCATTTTTGACACCTTTTGAAGCTCTTCATATTTTTCACACCTTTAGAAGCTGTTCATATTTTTCACACCTTTAGAAGCTCTTCATATTTTTCGCACGTTTTTAGGCTCTTCATGTTTTTCAACACCGCTTCATGCACCTCCTTTTTTTCAGACCGTTTCATGCTCATCTCATTTTTGACACGTTTTGAAGGTCTTCACAATTTTCACAAATTTTCATCCTCTTCATGTTTTCAAACACCGTTTCATGCTCCTCCTATTTTTCAGACCGTTTCATGCTCCTCATATTTTTCACACCTTTTGAAGCTCTTCATATTTTTCACACCTTTTTAGGCTCTTCACGTTTTTCAACACCACTTCATGCTCCTCCTATTTTTCAGACAGTTTCATGCTCCTAATATTTTTGACACCTTATGAAGCTCTTCATATTTTCCACACCTTTTCAGACTCTTCATGATTTTCAAAACCGCTTCATGCTCCTCCTATTTTTCAGACCGGTTCATGCTGCTCATATTTTTCACATCTTTTGATGCTCTTCATATTTTTCACACCTTTTCAGGCTCTTCATGTTTTTAAACATCACTTCTTGCTCCTCCTATTTTTCAGACCGTTTCATGCTCCTCATATTTTTGACACCTTTTGAAGATCTCCATATTTCTCACACCTTTTCAGGCTCTTCATTGTATTCAACACCGCTTCATGCTCCTCCTATCTTTCAGACCATTTCATGCTCATCTCATTTTTGACACCTTTTGAAGCTCTTCATATATTTCACACCTTTTGAAGCTCTTCATAATTTTCACACGTTATCAGGCTCTTCATGTTTTTCAACACGGCTTCATGATCCTCCTATTTTTCATACCGTTCATGCTCCTCATATTTTTGACACCTTTTGAAGTTCTTCCTATTTTTCACAACTTTTCATGCTCTTCATGTTTTTCGACACCGCTTCATGCTCCTCCTATTTTACAGCCTGTTTCATGCTCCTCATATTTTTGACACGTTTTGAAGCTCTTTATATATTTCACACTTTTTCAGGCTCATCATGTTTTTCAACACCACTTCATGCTCCTCCTATTTTTCAGGCCGTTTCATGCTCATCTCATTTTTGACACCTTTTGAAGCTCTTCATATTTTTCACACCTTTAGAAGTTGTTCATATTTTTCACACCTTTAGAAGCTCTTCATATTTTTCGCACGTTTTCAGGCTCTTCATGTTTTTCAACACCTCTACATTCTCCTTCTATTTTTCAGACCGTTTCATGCTCCTCATATTTTTGACACCTTTTGAATCTCTTCATATACTTCACACGTTTTCAGGCTCTTCATGTTTTTCACCAACACTTCATGCTCCTCCTATTTTTTAGGCCATTTCATGCTCATTTCATTTTTCACACCTTTTGAAGCTCTTCATATTTTTCACACCTTTTGAAGCTGTTCATATTTTTCACACCTTTAGAAGCTCTTCATATTTTTCGCACGTTTTTAGGCTCTTCATGTTTTTCAACACCGCTTCATGCACCTCCTTTTTTTCAGACCGTTTCATGCTCATCTCATTTTTGACACCTTTTGAAGCTCTTCATATTTTTCACACCTTTAGAAGCTGTTCATATTTTTCACACCTTTAGAAGCTCTTCATATTTTTCGCACGTTTTTAGGCTCTTCATGTTTTTCAACACCGCTTCATGCACCTCCTTTTTTTCAGACCGTTTCATGCTCATCTCATTTTTGACACGTTTTGAAGGTCTTCACAATTTTCATAAATTTTCATCCTCTTCATGTTTTCAAACACCGTTTCATGCTCCTCCTATTTTTCAGACCGTTTCATGCTCCTCATATTTTTCACACCTTTTGAAGCTCTTCATATTTTTCACACCTTTTTAGGCTCTTCACGTTTTTCAACACCACTTCATGCTCCTCCTATTTTTCAGACAGTTTCATGCTCCTAATATTTTTGACACCTTATGAAGCTCTTCATATTTTCCACACCTTTTCAGACTCTTCATGATTTTCAAAACCGCTTCATGCTCCTCCTATTTTTCAGACCGGTTCATGCTGCTCATATTTTTCACATCTTTTGATGCTCTTCATATTTTTCACACCTTTTCAGGCTCTTCATGTTTTTAAACATCACTTCTTGCTCCTCCTATTTTTCAGACCGTTTCATGCTCCTCATATTTTTGACACCTTTTGAAGATCTCCATATTTCTCACACCTTTTCAGGCTCTTCATTGTATTCAACACCGCTTCATGCTCCTCCTATCTTTCAGACCATTTCATGCTCATCTCATTTTTGACACCTTTTGAAGCTCTTCATATATTTCACACCTTTTGAAGCTCTTCATAATTTTCACACGTTATCAGGCTCTTCATGTTTTTCAACACGGCTTCATGATCCTCCTATTTTTCATACCGTTCATGCTCCTCATATTTTTGACACCTTTTGAAGTTCTTCCTATTTTTCACAACTTTTCATGCTCTTCATGTTTTTCGACACCGCTTCATGCTCCTCCTATTTTACAGCCTGTTTCATGCTCCTCATATTTTTGACACGTTTTGAAGCTCTTTATATATTTCACACTTTTTCAGGCTCATCATGTTTTTCAACACCACTTCATGCTCCTCCTATTTTTCAGGCCGTTTCATGCTCATCTCATTTTTGACACCTTTTGAAGCTCTTCATATTTTTCACACCTTTAGAAGTTGTTCATATTTTTCACACCTTTAGAAGCTCTTCATATTTTTCGCACGTTTTCAGGCTCTTCATGTTTTTCAACACCTCTACATTCTCCTTCTATTTTTCAGACCGTTTCATGCTCCTCATATTTTTGACACCTTTTGAATCTCTTCATATACTTCACACGTTTTCAGGCTCTTCATGTTTTTCACCAACACTTCATGCTCCTCCTATTTTTTAGGCCATTTCATGCTCATTTCATTTTTCACACCTTTTGAAGCTCTTCATATTTTTCACACCTTTTGAAGCTGTTCATATTTTTCACACTTTTTCAGGCTCTTCATGTTTTCAACACCGCTTCATGCACCTCCTATTTTTCAGAGCGTTTCATGCCCCTCATATTTTTCACACCTTTTGAAGATCTTCATATATTTCACACCTTTTCAGGCTCTTCATGTTGTTGAACAAAACTTCATGCTTCTCCTATTTTTCAGAGCGATTAATGCTCCTCATGTACTTCACACCTTTTGAAGGTCTTCATATTTTTCACAACTTTTCAGGCTCTTCATGTTTTTCAACACCGCTTCACGCTCCTCCTATTTTTCAGACCGTTCATTCTCCTCATAATTTTGAAACATTTTGAAGCTCTTCTTATTTTTCACACCTTTTCAGGCTCTTCATGGTTTTCAAGACCGCTTCATGCTCCTCCTATTTTCCAGACCGTTCATGCTCCTCATATTTTTGACACCTTTTGCAGCTCTTCATATTTTTCACACCTTTTCAGGCTCTTCATGTTTTTCAACACCGCTTCATGCTCCTCCTATTTTTCAGACCATTTCATGCTCCTCATATTTTTGACACCTTTTGAAGCTCTTCATATATTTCACACTTTTTCAGGCTCATCATGTTTTTCAACACCACTTCATGCTCCTCCTATTTTTCAGGCCGTTTCATGCTCATCTCATTTTTGACACCTTTTGAAGCTCTTCATATTTTTCACACCTTTAGAAGCTCTTCATATTTTTCGCACGTTTTCAGGATCTTCATGTTTTTCAACACCGCTTCATGCACCTCCTTTTTTTCAGACCGTTTCATGCTCATCTCATTTTTGACACGTTTTGAAGGTCTTCATATTTTTCACACATTTTCATGCTCTTCATGTTTTCAAACACCGTTTCATGCTCCTCCTATTTTTCAGACCGTTTCATGCTCCTCATATTTTTCACACCTTTTGAAGCTCTTCATATTTTTCACACCTTTTTAGGCTCTTCACGTTTTTCAACACCACTTCATGCTCCTCCTATTTTTCAGACAGTTTCATGCTCCTAATATTTTTGACACCTGATGAAGCTCTTCATATTTTCCACACCTTTTTAGACTCTTCATGCTTTTCAAAACCGCTTCATGCTCCTCCTATTTTTCAGACCGGTTCATGCTCCTCATATTTTTCACATCTTTTGATGCTCTTCATATTTTTCACACCTTTTCAGGCTCTTCATGTTTTTAAACATCACTTCTTGCTCCTCCTATTTTTCAGACCGTTTCATGCTCCTCATATTTTTGACACATTTTGAAGATCTTCATATTTCTCACACCTTTTCAGGCTCTTCATGTTTTTCAACACCGCTTCATGCCCCTCCTATCTTTCAGACCATTTCATGCTCATCTCATTTTTGACACCTTTTGAAGCTCTTCATATATTTCACACCTTTTGAAGCTCTTGATAATTTTCACACGTTTTCAGGATCTTCATGTTTTTCAACACCGCTTCATGCTCCTCCTATTTTTCAGACCGTTTCATGCTCCTCATATTTTTGACACCTTTTGAAGTTCTTCCTATTTTTCACAACTCTTCATGCTCTTCATGTTTTCGACACCTTTCATGCTCCTCCTATTTTTCAGCCTGTTTCATGCTCCTCATATTTTTGACACCTTTTGAAGCTCTTCATATTTTTCACACCTTTTCCCGCTCTTCATGTTTGTTAAAACCGTTTCTTGCTCCTCCTATTTTTCAGACCGTTTCATGTTCCTCATATTTTTGACACCTTATGAAGCTCTTCATATTTTTCACTCCTTTTCAGATCTTCATGTTTTTCAACACCACTTCATGCTCCTTCTATTTGTCAGACCGATTCATGCTCCTCATATTTTTGACACGTTTTGAAGCTCTTCATATTCTTCACAGCTTTTGATGCTCTTCATGTTTTTCAACACCGCTTCATGCCCCTCCTATATTTCAGACCGTTTCATGCTCCTCATATTTTTGACACATTTTGAAGATCTTCATTGTTCTCACACCTTTTCAGGCTCTTCATGTTTTTCAACACCGCTTCATGCCCCTCCTATATTTCAGACCATTTCATGCTCATCTCATTTTTGACACCTTTTGAAGCTCTTCATATATTTCACACCTTTTGAAGCTCTTGATAATTTTCACACGTTTTCAGGCTCTTCATGTTTTTCAGCAAGATTTCATGCTCCTCCTGTTTTTCAGACCGATGCATGCTCCTCATATTTTTGACACGTTTTGAAGCTCTTCATATTCTTCACAGCTTTTGATGCTCTTCATGTTTTTCAACACCGCTTCATGCTCCTCCTATTTTTCAGACCGTTTCATGCTCCTCATATTTTTGACACCTTTTGAAGCTCTTCATATATTTCACACCTTTTCAGGCTCTTCATGTTTTTCAACACCACTTCATGCTCCTCCTATTTTTCAGAGCGTTTCATGCTCCTCATATTTTTTGACACCTTTTGAAGTTCCTCATATTTTTCACACCATTTCAGTCTCTTCATGTTTTTGAACACCTTTTCATGCTCCTCCTATTTTTCAGACCGTTTCATGCTCCTCATATTTTTGACACCTTTGAAGCTCTTCATATATTTCACACCTTTTCACGCTCTTCATGATTGTTAAAACCGTTTCTTGCTTCTCCTATTTTTCAGACCGATTCATGCTCCTCATATTTTTGACACCTTATGAAGCTCTTCATATTTTTCACACCTTTTCAGACTCTTCATGTTTTTCAACACCACTTCATGCTCATCCTATTTTTCAGACCGATTCAACCTCCTCATATTTTTGACACCTTTTGAAGCTCTTCAAATTTTTCACACATTTTCAGGCTCTTCATGTTTTTCAACACCGCTTCATGCTCCTCCTATTTTTCAGACCTTTTCATGCTCCTCATATTTTTGACACCTTTTGAAGCTCTTCATATTTTTCACACCTTTTTTGGCTCTTCATGTTTTTCAACACCGCTTCATGCTCCTCCTATTTTTCAGACCGTTTCATGCTCCTCATATTTTTGACACCTTTTGAAGATCTCCATATTTCTCACACCTTTTCAGGCTCTTCATGTTTTTCAACACCGCTTCATGGTCCTCCTATCTTTCAGACAATATCATGCTCATCTCATTTTTTACTTCTTTTGAAGCTCTTCATATAATTCACACCTTTTGAAGCTCTTCATATTTTTCACACCTTTTCAGTCTCTTCATGTTTTTCAACACCAATTCATGTTCCTCCTAATATTCAGACCGATTCAACCTCCTCATATTTTTGACACCTTTTGAAGCTCTTCAAATTTTTCACACATTTTCAGGCTCTTCTTGTTTTTCAACACCGCTTCATGCTCCTCCTATTTTCAGATCGTCTCATGCTCCTCATATTTTTCACACCTTTTGAAGCTCTTCATATTTTGCACACCTTTTCAGGCTCTTCATGTTTTTCAACACCGCTTCATTCTCCTTCTATTTTTCAGACCGTTTCATGCTCCTCATATTTTTGACACCTTTTGAATCTCTTCATAAAAATCACAGTTTTTCAGGCTTTTCATGTTTTTCACCAACACTTCATGCTCCCCCTATTTTTTAGGCCATTTCATGCTCATCTCATTTTTGACACAATTTGAAGCTCTTCATATTTTTCACACCTTTTGAAGCTCTTCATATTTTTCACACCTTTTGAAGCTGTTCATATTTTTCACACGTTTTCAGGCTCTTCATGTTTTCAACACCGCTTCATGCACCTCCTATTATTCAGACCGTTTCATGCCCCTCATATTTTTCACACCTTTTGAAGATCTTCATATATTTCACACCTTTCCAGGCTCTTCATGTTTTTGAACAAAACTTCCTGCTTCTCCTATTTTTCAGACCGTTTCATGCTCGTCTCATTTTTGACACCTTTTGAAGCTGTTCATATTTTTCACACCTTTTCTGGCTCCCCATGATTTTCAACACCGTTTCATGCTCCTCCCATTTTTCAGACCGTTTCATGCTCCTCATGTTTTTGACACCTTTTGAAGCTGTTCATATTTTTCACACCTTTTCCGGCTCCCCATGTTTTTCAACACGGCTTCATGATCCTCCTGTTTTTCAGACCGTTTCATGCTCCTCATATTTTTGACACCATTTGAGGTTCCTCATATATTTCACACCTTTTCAGGCTCTTCATGTTTTTCACACCACTTCATGCTCCTCCTATTTTTCAGAACGTTTCATGCTCTTCATATTTTTGACACTTTTTGAATCTCTTCATATTTTTCACACCTTTTCTGGCTCTTCATGTTTTTCAACACCGCTTCATGCTCGTCCTACTTTCCAGACCGTTTCATGCTTGTCTCATTTTTGACACCTTTTGAAGCTCTTCATATTTCTCACTACTTTTAAGCTCTTCATGTTTTTCACACGTTTTCAGGCTCTTCATGTTTTTCAACACCGCTTCATGCTCCTCCCATTTTTCAGACCGTTTCATGCTCCTCATATTTTTGACACTTTTTGAAGCTCTTCATATTTTACCCACCTTTTCAGGCTCGTCATGTTTTTGAACACCGCTTCATGCTCCTCCTATTTTTCAGACCGTTTCATGCTCCTCATGTATTTCCAAACTTTTGAAGCTCTTCATATTTTTCACACCTTTTCAAGCTCTTCATGTTTTTGAACAGCGCTTCATGCTCCTCCTATTTTTCAGACCGTTTCATGCTCCTCATAATTTTCAAACCTTTTGAAGCTCTTCATATTTTTTACACGTTTTCCGGTTCTTCATGTTTTTGAACACTGCTTTATGTTCCTCCTATTTTTCAGACCGTTTCATTCTCCTCATGTATTGCACACCTTTTGAAGCGCTTCATATATTTCGCATGTTTTCAGGCTCTTCATGTTTTTCAAAAGCAATTCATGCTCCTCCTATTTTTCAGATCGTTTCATGCTCCTCATATTTTTGACAACTTTTTAAGTTCCTCATATTTTTCACACCATTTCAGTCTCTTCATGTTTTTGAACACCTTTTCATGCTCCTCCTATTTTTCAGACCGTTTCATGCTCCTCATATTTTTGACACCTTTGAAGCTCTTCATATATTTCACACCTTTTCACTCTCTTCATGATTGTTAAAACCGTTTCTTGCTTCTCCTATTTTTCAGACCGATTCATGCTCCTCATATTTTTGACACCTTATGAAGCTCTTCATATTTTTCACACCTTTTCAGACTCTTCATGTTTTTCAACACCACTTCATGCTCATCCTATTTTTCAGACCGATTCAACCTCCTCATATTTTTGACACCTTTTGAAGCTCTTCAAATTTTTCACACATTTTCAGGCTCTTCATGTTTTTCAACACCGCTTCATGGTCCTCCTATCTTTCAGACAATATCATGCTCATCTTTTTTTACTTCTTTTCAAGCTCTTCATATAATTCACACCTTTTGAAGCTCTTCATATTTTTCACACCTTTTCAGTCTCTTCATGTTTTTCAACACCAATTCATGTTCCTCCTAATATTCAGACCGATTCAACCTCCTCATATTTTTGACACCTTTTGAAGCTCTTCAAATTTTTCACACATTTTCAGGCTCTTCTTGTTTTTCAACACCGCTTCATGCTCCTCCTATTTTCAGATCGTCTCATGCTCCTCATATTTTTCACACCTTTTGAAGCTCTTCATATTTTGCACACCTTTTCAGGCTCTTCATGTTTTTCAACACCGCTTCATTCTCCTTCTATTTTTCAGACCGTTTCATGCTCCTCATATTTTTGACACCTTTTGAATCTCTTCATAAAAATCACAGTTTTTCAGGCTTTTCATGTTTTTCACCAACACTTCATGCTCCCCCTATTTTTTAGGCCATTTCATGCTCATCTCATTTTTGACACAGTTTGAAGCTCTTCATATTTTTCACACCTTTTGAAGCTCTTCATATTTTTCACACCTTTTGAAGCTGTTCATATTTTTCACACGTTTTCAGGCTCTTCATGTTTTCAACACCGCTTCATGCACCTCCTATTATTCAGACCGTTTCATGCCCCTCATATTTTTCACACCTTTTGAAGATCTTCATATATTTCACACCTTTTCAGGCTCTTCATGTTTTTGAACAAAACTTCATGCTTCTCCTATTTTTCAGACCGTTTCATGCTCGTCTCATTTTTGACACCTTTTGAAGCTGTTCATATTTTTCACACCTTTTCTGGCTCCCCATGTTTTTCAACACCGTTTCATGCTCCTCCCATTTTTTGGACCGTTTCATGCTCCTCATGTTTTTGACACCTTTTGAAGCTGTTCATATTTTTCACACCTTTTCCGGCTCCCCATGTTTTTCAACACGGCTTCATGATCCTCCTGTTTTTCAGACCGTTTCATGCTCCTCATATTTTTGACACTTTTTGAAGCTCTTCATATTTTACCCACCTTTTCAGGCTCGTCATGTTTTTGAACACCGCTTCATGCTCCTCCTATTTTTCAGACCGTTTCATGCTCCTCATGTATTTCCAAACTTTTGAAGCTCTTCATATTTTTCACACCTTTTCAGGCTCTTCATGTTTTTGAACAGCGCTTCATGCTCCTCCTATTTTTCAGACCGTTTCATGCTCCTCATAATTTTCAAACCTTTTGAAGCTCTTCATATTTTTTACACGTTTTCCGGTTCTTCATGTTTTTGAACACTGCTTTATGTTCCTCCTATTTTTCAGACCATTTCATGCTCCTCATGTATTGCACACCTTTTGAAGCGCTTCATATATTTCGCATGTTTTCAGGCTCTTCATGTTTTTCAAAACCAATTCATGCTCCTCCTAGTTTTCAGACTGTTTCATGCTCCTCATAATTTGGACATCTTTTGAAGCGCTTCATATTTTTCACACCTTTTGAGGCTTTTCATGTTCTTCAACACCGCTTCATGCTCCTCCTATTTTTCAAACTGTTTCAAGCTCCTCATATTTTTGACACCTTTTGAAGTGCTTCATATTTTTCACCCCTTTTCAGGCTCTTCATGTTTTTCAAAACCGCTTCATGCTCCTCGTATTCTTCAGAAATTTTCATGATCCTCATATTTTTGACATCTTTTGAAGCTCTGCATATTTTTCACACCTTCTCAGGCTCTTCATGTTTTTCAACACCGCTTCATGCTCCTCCTATTTTTCAGAGCGTTTCATGCTCCTCATATATTTGACACCTTTTGAAGCTCTTTATATTTTTCACACCATTTCAGGCTCTTCATGTTTTTCAACAGCGCTTCATGATCCTCCTGTTTTTCAGACCATTTCATGCTCCTAATATTTTTGACACCTTTTGAAGCTCTTCATATTTTTCATACCTTTTCAGGCTCCCCATGTTTTTCAACACGGCTTCATGATCCTCCTGCTTTTCAGACCGTTTCATGCTCCTCATATTTTTGACTCCTTTTGAAACTCTTCATATATTTCACACCTTTTCAGGCTCTTCATATTTTTCAACACCATTTCATGCTCCTCCTCTTTTTCAGACCGTTTCATGCTCCTCATATTTTTGCCACCTTTTGAAGCTCTTCATATTTTTCACACCTTTCCAGGCTCTTCTTGTTTTTCAACTCCGCTTCATGCTCCTCCTATTTTTCATACCGTTTCATGCTCCTCATATTTTTGACACCTTTTGAAGCTCTTCATATGTTTCACACCTTTTCAGGCTCTTCATGTTTTTTAACACCGTTTCATGCTCCTCCTATTTTTCTGATCGTTTCCCACTCCTCATATGTTTCACACTTTTTGAAGCTCTTCATGTTTTTAAACACCTTTTGATGCTCCTCCTATATTTCAGACAGTTTCATGCTACTCATATTTTGACACCTTTTGAAGCTCTTCATATTTTTCACACCTTTTCAGGCTCGTCCTGTTTTTCAACACCATTTCATGCTCCTCCTTTTTTTCAGACCGTTTCATGCTCCTCAGATTTTTGACACCTTTTGAAGCTCTTCATATTTCTCACACCTTTTCAGGCTCTTCATGTTTTTGAACACCGCTTCATGCTCCTCCTATTTTTCAGACCGTTTCATGCTCCTCATGCATTTCACACCTTTTGAAGCTCTTCATATTTTTCAGAACTTTCCAGGATCTTCATGTTTTTCAGCACCGCTTCATGCTCCTCCTACTTTTCAGACCGTTTAATGCTCCTCATAATTTTCATACGTTTTCAATCTCTTCATATTTTTCACACCTTTTCAGGCTCTTCATGTTTTTGAACACCGTTTCATGCTCCTTCTATTATTCAGACCGTTTCATGCTCCTCATGTATTTCACACCTTTTGAAGCTCTTCATATTTTTCACACGTTTTCAGGCTCTTCATGTTTTTCATCAATGCTTCATGCTCCTTCTCTTTTTCAGACCGTTTCATGCTCCTCATATTTTTCACACCTTTTGAAGCTCTTCATATTTTTCACACCTTTTCAGGCTCTTCACGTTTTTCAACACCGTCTCATGCTCCTCCTATTTTTCAGACCGTTTCATTCTCCTCATATTTTTGACACCGTTAGTAGCTCTTCATATTTTTCACACCTTTTCAGGCTCTTCATGTTTCTGAACACCGCTTCATGCTCCTCCTATTTTATACACCGTTTCATGCTCCTCATGTATTTCACACCTTTTGTAGCTCTTCATATTTTTTACACCTTTTCAAGCTCTTCATGTTTTTGAACAGCGCTTCATGCTCCTCCTATTTTTCAGACAGTTTCATGCTCCTCATGTATTTCACACCTTTTGTAGCTCTTCATATTATTCACACCTTTTCAGACTCTGCATGTTTTTCAACACCACTTCATGCTCCTCCTATTTTGCAGACAGTTTCATGCTCCTCATATTTTTGACAACATTTGAAGCTCTTCATATTTCTAACACCTTTTCAGGCGCTTCATGTTTTTGAACACCGCTTCGTGCTCCTCCTATTTTTCAGACCGTTTCATGCTCATCTCAATTTTGACACCTTTTGAAGCTCTTCTTATTTTTCACATCTTTTGAAACTCTTCATATCTTTCACACTTTTTCAGGCTCTTCATGTTTTTCAACAACGTTTCATGATCCTCCTATTTTTCAGACCGTTTCATGCTCCTCATATTTTTGACACCTTTTGAAGCTCTTCATATTTTTCACAACTTTTGAAGCTCTTATATTTTTCACACCTTTTCAGGCTCTTCATGATTTTCTACACCGCTTCATGCTCCTCCTATTTGTCAGACCGTTTCATGTTCCTCATATATTTGACACCTTTTGAAGCTCTTCATATATTTCACACCTTTTCAGGCGCTTCATGTTTTTCAACACCGCTTCATGCTCCTCCTATTTTTCAGACCGTTTCATGCTCATCTCTTTTTTGACACCTTTTGAAGCTCTTCATATTTTTCACAACTTTTGAAGCTCTTCATATTTTTCAACACTGCTTTATGCTCCTCCTATTTTTCAGACCGTTTCATGCTCATCTAATTTTTGACACCTTTTTAAGCTCTTCATATATTTCACATCTTTTGAAGCTCTTCATATTTTTCACATTTTTGAAGCTCTTCATATTTTTCACACGTTTTCAGGCTCTTCATGATTTTGAACACCACTTCATGCACCTCTTATTTTTCAGACCGTTTCATGCTCCTCATGTATTTCACACCTTTTGAAGCTCTTCATATTTTTCACACTTTTTGAAGCTCTTCATATATTTCACACATTTTCAGGCTCTTCATGTTTTTCAACACCGCTTCATGCTCCTCCTTTTTTTCAGACCGTTTCATGGTCCTCATGTATTTCACACATTTTGAGGCTCTTCATATCTTTCACACCTTTTCAGCCGCTTCATGTTTTTGAACACCGTTTCATGCTCCTATTTATCAGACCGTTTCATGCTCCTCATATTTTTGACACCTTTTGCAGCTCTTCATATTTTTCACAAGTTTTCAGTCTCTTCATGATTTTGAACACCGCTTCATGATCCTCCTATTTTTAAGACCGTTTCATGCTCTTCATATTTTTGACACCTTTTGCACCTCTTCATATTTTTCACACCTTTTCAGGCTCTTCATGTTTTTCAACACCGCTTCATGCTGCTTCTCTTTTTCAGACCGTTTCATGCTCCTCATATTTTTCACACCTTTTGAAGCTCCTCATATTTTTCACACCTTATCAGGCTCTTCATGTTTTTGAACACAGCTTCATGCTACTCCTATTTTTCAGACCGTTTCATGCTCCTCATAGTTTTCACACCTTTTGAAGCTCCTCATATTTTTCACACCTTTTCAGGCTCTTCATGTTTTTCAACACCGTTACATGATCCTCCTATTTTTCAGACTGTTTCATGCTCATCTCATTTTTGACCCCTTTTGAAGCTTTTCAGATTTTTCACAACTTTTTAGGCTCTTCATGTTTCTCAACACAGCTTCATGCTCCACATATTTTTCAGACCGTTTCATGCTCATCTCATTTTTGACACCTTTTGAAGCTCTTCATATTTCTCACAACTTTTTAGGCTTTTCATATTTTTGAACACCGCTTCATGCTCCTCCTATTTTTCAGAGAGTTTCATGCTCCTCATGTATTTCACATCTTTTGAAGCTCTTCATATTTCTCACAACTTTTTAGGCTCTTCATGTTTTTTCACATCACTTCATGCTTCTCGTATTTTTCGGCCTGTTTCATGCTCCTCATGTATTTCACACCTTTTGAAGCTCTTCATATTTTTCACACCTTTTCAGGCTCTTCATGTTTTTAATCACCGTTTCATGCTCCTCCTATTTTTCAGACCGTTTCATGCTCCTCATATATTTGACACATTTTGAAGCTCTTTATATTTTTCACACATTTTCAGGCTCTTCATGTTTTTGAACACTGCTTCATGATCCTCCTATTTTTCAGACCTTTTCATGTTCTTCATATGTTTGACACATTTTGAAGCTCTTCATATTTTTCACACCTTTTCAGGCTCTTCATGTGTTTCAACACCACTTCATGCTTCTCCTATTTTTCAGACCGTTTCATGCGCCTCATGTATTTCACACCTTTTGAAGCTCTTCATAATTTTCACATCTTTTCAGTCTCTTCATGTTTTTGAACACCATTTCATGCCGCTTCTATTTTTTAGACCGTTTCCTGCTCCTCATATTTTTCACACCTTTTGATGCTCTTCATATTTTTCACACGTTTTCAGGCTCTTCTTGTTTTTCAACACCGCTTCATGCTCCTCCTATTTTTAAGACGGTTTCATGCTCATCTCATTTTTTACACCTTTTGAAGCTCTTCATATTTTTCACACCTTTTCAGGCTCTTCATATTTTTCACACGTTTTCAGGCTCTTCATTTTTTTCAACACCACTTCATGCTCCTCCTATTTTTCAGACGGTTTCATGCTCATCTCATTTTTTACACCTTTTGAAGCTCTTCATATTTTTCACACCTTTTCAGGCTCTTCATATTTTTCACACGTTTTCAGGCTCTTCTTGTTTTTCAACACCGCTTCATGCTCCTCCTATTTTTCAGACCGTTTCATGCTCCTCATATTTTTGACACCTTTTGAAGCTCTTCATATTTTTCACAACTTTTCAGTATCTTCCTGTTTTTGAACACCGTTTCATGCTCCTCCTATTTTTCAGTCCGTTTAATGCTCCTCATGTATTTCACACCTTTTGAAGCTCTTCATATTTTTCACACGTTTTCAGGCTCTTCATGTTTTTGAACACCGCTTCATGCTCCTCCAATTTCAGACCGTTTCATGCTCCTCATGTATTTCACACCTTTTGAAGCTCTTCATATTTTTCACAACTTTTCAGGCTCCTCATGTTTTTGAACACCGCTTCATGCTCCTCCTATTTTCCAGACCGTTTCATGCTCCTCATATTTTTGACACCTTTTGCAGGTCTTCATATTTTTCACACCTTTTCAGGCTCTTCATATTTTTGAACACTGCTTCATGATCCTCCTATTTTTCATACCGTTTCATGCTCTTCATATTTTTGACACCTTTTGAAGCTCTTCATATTTTTCACACCTTTTCAGGCTCTTCATGTTTTTCCACACCACTTCATGCTTCTCCTATTTTTCAGACCGTTTCATGATCCTCATGAATTTCACACATTTTGAAGCTCTTTATATTTTTCACACATTTTCAGGCTCTACATGTTTTTGATCACCGCTTCATGATCCTCCTATTTTTCAGACCGTTTAATGTTCTTCATATATTTGACACCTCTTGAAGCTCTTCATATTTTTCACACCTTTTCAGGCTCTTCATGTTTTTCCCCACCACTTCAATCTTCTCCTATTTTTCAGACCATTTCATGCTCCTCATGAATTTCACACCTTTTGAAGCTCTTCATATTTTTCACACCTTTTCAGGCTCTTCATGTTTTTTATCACCGTTTCATGCTCCTATTTTTCAGACCGTTTCATGCTCCTCATATTTTTGACACCTTTTGCAACTCTTCATATTTTTCACAAGTTTTCAGTCTCTTCATGATTTTGAACACCGCTTCATGATCCTCCTATTTTTAAGACCGTTTCATGCTCTTCATATTTTTGACACCTTTTGCAGCTCTTCATATTTTTCACACCTTTTCAGGCTCTTCATGTTTTTGAACACAGCTTCATGCTACTCCTATTTTTCAGACCGTTTCATGCTCCTCATATTTTTCACACCTTTTGAAGCTCCTCATATTTTTCACACCTTTTCAGGCTCTTCATGTTTTTGAACACAGCTTCATGCTCCTCCTATTTTTCAGACCGTTTCATGCTCCTCATATTTTTCACACCTTTTGAAGCTCCTCATATTTTTCACACCTTTTCAGGCTCTTCATGTTTTTGAACACTGCTTCATGATCCTCCTATTTTTCAGACCTTTTCATGTTCTTCATATGTTTGACACATTTTGAAGCTCTTCATATTTTTCACACCTTTTCAGGCTCTTCATGTGTTTCAACACCACTTCATGCTTCTCCTATTTTTCAGACCGTTTCATGCGCCTCATGTATTTCACACCTTTTGAAGCTCTTCATAATTTTCACATCTTTTCAGTCTCTTCATGTTTTTGAACACCATTTCATGCCGCTTCTATTTTTTAGACCGTTTCCTGCTCCTCATATTTTTCACACCTTTTGATGCTCTTCATATTTTTCACACGTTTTCAGGCTCTTCTTGTTTTTCAACACCGCTTCATGCTCCTCCTATTTTTCAGACCGTTTCTTGCACCTCATATTTTTCTCACCTTTTGAAGCGCTTCATATTTTCCACACCTTTTCAGGCTCTTCATGTTTTTCAACACCGCTTCATGCTCCTCCTATTTTTCAGACCGTTTCATGCTCCTCATATTTTTGACACGTTTTGAATCTCTTCATATTTTTCAAACATTTTCAGGCTCTTCATGTTTTTCACACCTTTTCAGGCTCTTCATGTTTTTGAACACCATTTCATGATCCTCCTATTTTTCTGACCGTTTCATGCTCCTCATATTTTTGACACGTTTTGAAGCTCTTCATATTTTTCACACATTTTCAGGCTCTTCATGTTTTTCACACCTTTTCAGGCTCTTCATGTTTTTGAACACCATTTCATGATCCTCCTATTTTTCTGACCGTTTAATGCTCCTCATATTTTTGACACCTTTAGAAACTCTTCATATTTTTCACACCTTTTCAAGCACTTCATGGTTTTCCACACCGCTTCATGCTCCTCCTATTTTTCAGACGGTTTCATGCTCTTCATATTTTTGATAACTTTTGAAGCTCTTCATATTTTTCACACCTTTTCAGGCTCTTCATGTTTTTCAAGACCACTTCATGCTCCTCCTATTTTTCAGACCGTTTCATGCTCATCTCATTTTTGACACCTTTTGAAGTTCTTCATATTTTTCCCACCTTTTGAAGCTCTTCATATATTTCACACGTTTTCAGGTTCTTCATGTTTTTCAACACCGTTTCATGCTGCTTCTATTTTTCAGACCGTTTCATGCTCCTCATATTTTTCACACCTTTTGAAGCTCTTCATATTTTTCACACGTTTTCAGGCTCTTCATGTTTTTCAACACCGTTTAATTCTGCTTCTATTTTTCAGACCGTTTCATGCTCCTCATATTTTTTACACCTTTAGACTCTTCATATTTTTCACACCTTTTCAGCCTCTTCATGTTTTTGAACACCCCTTCTTGCTCCTTTTATTTTTCAGAGAGTTTCATGCTCCTCATGTATTTCACACCTTTTAAAGCTCTTCATATTTTTCACACCTTTACAGGCTCTTCATGTTTTTGAACACCGTTTCATCCTCCTCCTATTTTTCAGACCGTTTCATTCTCCTCATATTTTTGACACCTTTTGAAGCTCTTCATATTTTTCACACCTTTTCAGGCTCTTCATGTTTTTAATCACCGTTTCATGCTCCTCCTATTTTTCAGACCGTTTCATGCTCCTCATATATTTGACACATTTTGAAGCTCTTTATATTTTTCACACATTTTCAGGCTCTTCATGTTTTTGAACACTGCTTCATGATCCTCCTATTTTTCAGACCTTTTCATGTTTTTCATATGTTTGACACATTTTGAAGCTCTTCATATTTTTCACACCTTTTCAGGCTCTTCATGTGTTTCAACACCACTTCATGCTTCTCCTATTTTTCAGACCGTTTCATGCGCCTCATGTATTTCACACCTTTTGAAGCTCTTCATAATTTTCACATCTTTTCAGTCTCTTCATGTTTTTGAACACCATTTCATGCCGCTTCTATTTTTTAGACCGTTTCCTGCTCCTCATATTTTTCACACCTTTTGATGCTCTTCATATTTTTCACACGTTTTCAGGCTCTTCTTGTTTTTCAACACCGCTTCATGCTCCTCCTATTTTTCAGACGGTTTCATGCTCATCTCATTTTTTACACCTTTTGAAGCTCTTCATATTTTTCACACCTTTTCAGGCTCTTCATATTTTTCACACGTTTTCAGGCTCTTCATTTTTTTCAACACCACTTCATGCTCCTCCTATTTTTCAGACGGTTTCATGCTCATCTCATTTTTTACACCTTTTGAAGCTCTTCATATTTTTCACACCTTTTTAGGCTCTTCATATTTTTCACACGTTTTCAGGCTCTTCTTGTTTTTCAACACCGCTTCATGCTCCTCCTATTTTTCAGACCGTTTCATGCTCCTCATATTTTTGACACCTTTTGAAGCTCTTCATATTTTTCACAACTTTTCAGTATCTTCCTGTTTTTGAACACCGTTTCATGCTCCTCCTATTTTTCAGTCCGTTTAATGCTCCTCATGTATTTCACACCTTTTGAAGCTCTTCATATTTTTCACACGTTTTCAGGCTCTTCATGTTTTTGAACACCGCTTCATGCTCCTCCAATTTCAGACCGTTTCATGCTCCTCATGTATTTCACACCTTTTGAAGCTCTTCATATTTTTCACAACTTTTCAGGCTCCTCATGTTTTTGAACACCGCTTCATGCTCCTCCTATTTTCCAGACCGTTTCATGCTCCTCATATTTTTGACACCTTTTGCAGGTCTTCATATTTTTCAAACCTTTTCAGGCTCTTCATGTTTTTGAACACCGCTTCATGATCCTCCTATTTTTCAGACCGTTTCATGCTCTTCATATTTTTGACACCTTTTGAAGCTCTTCATATTTTTCACACCTTTTCAGGCTCTTCATGTTTTTCCACACCACTTCATGCTTCTCCTATTTTTCAGACCGTTTCATGATCCTCATGAATTTCACACATTTTGAAGCTCTTTATATTTTTCACACATTTTCAGGCTCTTCATGTTTTTGATCACCGCTTCATGATCCTCCTATTTTTCAGACCGTTTAATGTTCTTCATATATTTGACACCTCTTGAAGCTCTTCATATTTTTCACACCTTTTCAGGCTCTTCATGTTTTTCCCCACCACTTCATTCTTCTCCTATTTTTCAGACCATTTCATGCTCCTCATGAATTTCACACCTTTTGAAGCTCTTCATATTTTTCACACCTTTTCAGGCTCTTCATGTTTTTTATCACCGTTTCATGCTCCTATTTTTCAGACCGTTTCATGCTCCTCATATTTTTGACACCTTTTGCAACTCTTCATATTTTTCACAAGTTTTCAGTCTCTTCATGATTTTGAACACCGCTTCATGATCCTCCTATTTTTAAGACCGTTTCATGCTCTTCATATTTTTGACACCTTTTGCAGCTCTTCATATTTTTCACACCTTTTCAGGCTCTTCATGTTTTTGAACACAGCTTCATGCTACTCCTATTTTTCAGACCGTTTCATGCTCCTCATATTTTTCACACCTTTTGAAGCTCCTCATATTTTTCACACCTTTTCAGGCTCTTCATGTTTTTGAACACAGCTTCATGCTACTCCTATTTTTCAGACCGTTTCATGCTCCTCATATTTTTCACACCTTTTGAAGCTCCTCATATTTTTCACACCTTTTCAGGCTCTTCATGTTTTTGAACACTGCTTCATGATCCTCCTATTTTTCAGACCTTTTCATGTTCTTCATATGTTTGACACATTTTGAAGCTCTTCATATTTTTCACACCTTTTCAGGCTCTTCATGTGTTTCAACACCACTTCATGCTTCTCCTATTTTTCAGACCGTTTCATGCGCCCCATGTATTTCACACCTTTTGAAGCTCTTCATAATTTTCACATCTTTTCAGTCTCTTCATGTTTTTGAACACCATTTCATGCCGCTTCTATTTTTTAGACCGTTTCCTGCTCCTCATATTTTTCACACCTTTTGATGCTCTTCATATTTTTCACACGTTTTCAGGCTCTTCTTGTTTTTCAACACCGCTTCATGCTCCTCCTATTTTTCAGACCGTTTCTTGCACCTCATATTTTTCTCACCTTTTGAAGCGCTTCATATTTTCCACACCTTTTCAGGCTCTTCATGTTTTTCAACACCGCTTCATGCTCCTCCTATTTTTCAGACCGTTTCATGCTCCTCATATTTTTGACACGTTTTGAAGCTCTTCATATTTTTCAAACATTTTCAGGCTCTTCATGTTTTTCACACCTTTTCAGGCTCTTCATGTTTTTGAACACCATTTCATGATCCTCCTATTTTTCTGACCGTTTCATGCTCCTCATATTTTTGACACGTTTTGAAGCTCTTCATATTTTTCACACATTTTCAGGCTCTTCATGTTTTTCACACCTTTTCAGGCTCTTCATGTTTTTGAACACCATTTCATGATCCTCCTATTTTTCTGACCGTTTAATGCTCCTCATATTTTTGACACCTTTAGAAACTCTTCATATTTTTCACACCTTTTCAAGCACTTCATGGTTTTCCACACCGCTTCATGCTCCTCCTATTTTTCAGACGGTTTCATGCTCTTCATATTTTTGATAACTTTTGAAGCTCTTCATATTTTTCACACCTTTTCAGGCTCTTCATGTTTTTCAAGACCACTTCATGCTCCTCCTATTTTTCAGACCGTTTCATGCTCATCTCATTTTTGACACCTTTTGAAGTTCTTCATATTTTTCCCACCTTTTGAAGCTCTTCATATATTTCACACGTTTTCAGGTTCTTCATGTTTTTCAACACCGTTTCATGCTGCTTCTATTTTTCAGACCGTTTCATGCTCCTCATATTTTTCACACCTTTTGAAGCTCTTCATATTTTTCACACGTTTTCAGGCTCTTCATGTTTTTCAACACCGTTTAATTCTGCTTCTATTTTTCAGACCGTTTCATGCTCCTCATATTTTTTACACCTTTAGACTCTTCATATTTTTCACACCTTTTCAGCCTCTTCATGTTTTTCACACATTTTCAGCCTCTTCATGTTTTTGAACACCCCTTCTTGCTCCTTTTATTTTTCAGAGAGTTTCATGCTCCTCATGTATTTCACACCTTTTAAAGCTCTTCATATTTTTCACACCTTTACAGGCTCTTCATGTTTTTGAACACCGTTTCATCCTCCTCCTATTTTTCAGACCGTTTCATTCTCCTCATATTTTTGACACCTTTTGAAGCTCTTCATATTTTTCACACCTTTTCAGGCTCTTCATGTTTTTAATCACCGTTTCATGCTCCTCCTATTTTTCAGACCGTTTCATGCTCCTCATATATTTGACACATTTTGAAGCTCTTTATATTTTTCACACATTTTCAGGCTCTTCATGTTTTTGAACACTGCTTCATGATCCTCCTATTTTTCAGACCTTTTCATGTTCTTCATATGTTTGACACATTTTGAAGCTCTTCATATTTTTCACACCTTTTCAGGCTCTTCATGTGTTTCAACACCACTTCATGCTTCTCCTATTTTTCAGACCGTTTCATGCGCCTCATGTATTTCACACCTTTTGAAGCTCTTCATAATTTTCACATCTTTTCAGTCTCTTCATGTTTTTGAACACCATTTCATGCCGCTTCTATTTTTTAGACCGTTTCCTGCTCCTCATATTTTTCACACCTTTTGATGCTCTTCATATTTTTCACACGTTTTCAGGCTCTTCTTGTTTTTCAACACCGCTTCATGCTCCTCCTATTTTTCAGACGGTTTCATGCTCATCTCATTTTTTACACCTTTTGAAGCTCTTCATATTTTTCACACCTTTTCAGGCTCTTCATATTTTTCACACGTTTTCAGGCTCTTCATTTTTTTCAACACCACTTCATGCTCCTCCTATTTTTCAGACGGTTTCATGCTCATCTCATTTTTTACACCTTTTGAAGCTCTTCATATTTTTCACACCTTTTTAGGCTCTTCATATTTTTCACACGTTTTCAGGCTCTTCTTGTTTTTCAACACCGCTTCATGCTCCTCCTATTTTTCAGACCGTTTCATGCTCCTCATATTTTTGACACCTTTTGAAGCTCTTCATATTTTTCACAACTTTTCATATCTTCCTGTTTTTGAACACCGTTTCATGCTCCTCCTATTTTTCAGTCCGTTTAATGCTCCTCATGTATTTCACACCTTTTGAAGCTCTTCATATTTTTCACACGTTTTCAGGCTCTTCATGTTTTTGAACACCGCTTCATGCTCCTCCAATTTCAGACCGTTTCATGCTCCTCATGTATTTCACACCTTTTGAAGCTCTTCATATTTTTCACAACTTTTCAGGCTCTTCATATTTTTGAACACTGCTTCATGATCCTCCTATTTTTCAGACCGTTTCATGCTCTTCATATTTTTGACACCTTTTGAAGCTCTTCATATTTTTCACACCTTTTCAGGCTCTTCATGTTTTTCCACACCACTTCATGCTTCTCCTATTTTTCAGACCGTTTCATGATCCTCATGAATTTCACACATTTTGAAGCTCTTTATATTTTTCACACATTTTCAGGCTCTTCATGTTTTTGATCACCGCTTCATGATCCTCCTATTTTTCAGACCGTTTAATGTTCTTCATATATTTGACACCTCTTGAAGCTCTTCATATTTTTCACACCTTTTCAGGCTCTTCATATTTTTGAACACTGCTTCATGATCCTCCTATTTTTCAGACCGTTTCATGCTCCTCATATTTTTGACACCTTTAGAAACTCTTCATATTTTTCACACCTTTTCAAGCACTTCATGGTTTTCCACACCGCTTCATGCTCCTCCTATTTTTCAGACGGTTTCATGCTCTTCATATTTTTGATAACTTTTGAAGCTCTTCATATTTTTCACACCTTTTCAGGCTCTTCATGTTTTTCAAGACCACTTCATGCTCCTCCTATTTTTCAGACCGTTTCATGCTCATCTCATTTTTGACACCTTTTGAAGTTCTTCATATTTTTCCCACCTTTTGAAGCTCTTCATATATTTCACACGTTTTCAGGTTCTTCATGTTTTTCAACACCGTTTCATGCTGCTTCTATTTTTCAGACCGTTTCATGCTCCTCATATTTTTCACACCTTTTGAAGCTCTTCATATTTTTCACACGTTTTCAGGCTCTTCATGTTTTTCAACACCGTTTAATTCTGCTTCTATTTTTCAGACCGTTTCATGCTCCTCATATTTTTTACACCTTTAGACTCTTCATATTTTTCACACCTTTTCAGCCTCTTCATGTTTTTCACACATTTTCAGCCTCTTCATGTTTTTGAACACCCCTTCTTGCTCCTTTTATTTTTCAGAGAGTTTCATGCTCCTCATGTATTTCACACCTTTTAAAGCTCTTCATATTTTTCACACCTTTACAGGCTCTTCATGTTTTTGAACACCGTTTCATCCTCCTCCTATTTTTCAGACCGTTTCATTCTCCTCATATTTTTGACACCTTTTGAAGCTCTTCATATTTTTCACACCTTTTCAGGCTCTTCATGTTTTTAATCACCGTTTCATGCTCCTCCTATTTTTCAGACCGTTTCATGCTCCTCATATATTTGACACATTTTGAAGCTCTTTATATTTTTCACACATTTTCAGGCTCTTCATGTTTTTGAACACTGCTTCATGATCCTCCTATTTTTCAGACCTTTTCATGTTCTTCATATGTTTGACACATTTTGAAGCTCTTCATATTTTTCACACCTTTTCAGGCTCTTCATGTGTTTCAACACCACTTCATGCTTCTCCTATTTTTCAGACCGTTTCATGCGCCTCATGTATTTCACACCTTTTGAAGCTCTTCATAATTTTCACATCTTTTCAGTCTCTTCATGTTTTTGAACACCATTTCATGCCGCTTCTATTTTTTAGACCGTTTCCTGCTCCTCATATTTTTCACACCTTTTGATGCTCTTCATATTTTTCACACGTTTTCAGGCTCTTCTTGTTTTTCAACACCGCTTCATGCTCCTCCTATTTTTCAGACGGTTTCATGCTCATCTCATTTTTTACACCTTTTGAAGCTCTTCATATTTTTCACACCTTTTCAGGCTCTTCATATTTTTCACACGTTTTCAGGCTCTTCATTTTTTTCAACACCACTTCATGCTCCTCCTATTTTTCAGACGGTTTCATGCTCATCTCATTTTTTACACCTTTTGAAGCTCTTCATATTTTTCACACCTTTTTAGGCTCTTCATATTTTTCACACGTTTTCAGGCTCTTCTTGTTTTTCAACACCGCTTCATGCTCCTCCTATTTTTCAGACCGTTTCATGCTCCTCATATTTTTGACACCTTTTGAAGCTCTTCATATTTTTCACAACTTTTCAGTATCTTCCTGTTTTTGAACACCGTTTCATGCTCCTCCTATTTTTCAGTCCGTTTAATGCTCCTCATGTATTTCACACCTTTTGAAGCTCTTCATATTTTTCACACGTTTTCAGGCTCTTCATGTTTTTGAACACCGCTTCATGCTCCTCCAATTTCAGACCGTTTCATGCTCCTCATGTATTTCACACCTTTTGAAGCTCTTCATATTTTTCACAACTTTTCAGGCTCCTCATGTTTTTGAACACCGCTTCATGCTCCTCCTATTTTCCAGACCGTTTCATGCTCCTCATATTTTTGACACCTTTTGCAGGTCTTCATATTTTTCACACCTTTTCAGGCTCTTCATATTTTTGAACACTGCTTCATGATCCTCCTATTTTTCAGACCGTTTCATGCTCTTCATATTTTTGACACCTTTTGAAGCTCTTCATATTTTTCACACCTTTTCAGGCTCTTCATGTTTTTCCACACCACTTCATGCTTCTCCTATTTTTCAGACCGTTTCATGATCCTCATGAATTTCACACATTTTGAAGCTCTTTATATTTTTCACACATTTTCAGGCTCTTCATGTTTTTGATCACCGCTTCATGATCCTCCTATTTTTCAGACCGTTTAATGTTCTTCATATATTTGACACCTCTTGAAGCTCTTCATATTTTTCACACCTTTTCAGGCTCTTCATGTTTTTCCCCACCACTTCATTCTTCTCCTATTTTTCAGACCATTTCATGCTCCTCATGAATTTCACACCTTTTGAAGCTCTTCATATTTTTCACACCTTTTCAGGCTCTTCATGTTTTTTATCACCGTTTCATGCTCCTATTTTTCAGACCGTTTCATGCTCCTCATATTTTTGACACCTTTTGCAACTCTTCATATTTTTCACAAGTTTTCAGTCTCTTCATGATTTTGAACACCGCTTCATGATCCTCCTATTTTTAAGACCGTTTCATGCTCTTCATATTTTTGACACCTTTTGCAGCTCTTCATATTTTTCACACCTTTTCAGGCTCTTCATGTTTTTGAACACAGCTTCATGCTACTCCTATTTTTCAGACCGTTTCATGCTCCTCATATTTTTCACACCTTTTGAAGCTCCTCATATTTTTCACACCTTTTCAGGCTCTTCATGTTTTTGAACACAGCTTCATGCTACTCCTATTTTTCAGACCGTTTCATGCTCCTCATAATTTTCACACCTTTTGAAGCTCCTCATATTTTTCACACCTTTTCAGGCTCTTCATGTTTTTGAACACTGCTTCATGATCCTCCTATTTTTCAGACCTTTTCATGTTCTTCATATGTTTGACACATTTTGAAGCTCTTCATATTTTTCACACCTTTTCAGGCTCTTCATGTGTTTCAACACCACTTCATGCTTCTCCTATTTTTCAGACCGTTTCATGCGCCTCATGTATTTCACACCTTTTGAAGCTCTTCATAATTTTCACATCTTTTCAGTCTCTTCATGTTTTTGAACACCATTTCATGCCGCTTCTATTTTTTAGACCGTTTCCTGCTCCTCATATTTTTCACACCTTTTGATGCTCTTCATATTTTTCACACGTTTTCAGGCTCTTCTTGTTTTTCAACACCGCTTCATGCTCCTCCTATTTTTCAGACCGTTTCTTGCACCTCATATTTTTCTCACCTTTTGAAGCGCTTCATATTTTCCACACCTTTTCAGGCTCTTCATGTTTTTCAACAGCGCTTCATGCTCCTCCTATTTTTCAGTCCGTTTAATGCTCCTCATGTATTTCACACCTTTTGAAGCTCTTCATATTTTTCACACCTTTTCAGGCTCTTCATGTTTTTTATCACCGTTTCATGCTCCTATTTTTCAGACCGTTTCATGCTCCTCATATTTTTGACACCTTTTGCAACTCTTCATATTTTTCACAAGTTTTCAGTCTCTTCATGATTTTGAACACCGCTTCATGATCCTCCTATTTTTCAGACCGTTTAATGTTCTTCATATATTTGACACCTCTTGAAGCTCTTCATATTTTTCACACCTTTTCAGGCTCTTCATGTTTTTCCCCACCACTTCAATCTTCTCCTATTTTTCAGACCATTTCATGCTCCTCATGAATTTCACACCTTTTGAAGCTCTTCATATTTTTCACACCTTTTCAGGCTCTTCATGTTTTTTATCACCGTTTCATGCTCCTATTTTTCAGACCGTTTCATGCTCCTCATATTTTTGACACCTTTTGCAACTCTTCATATTTTTCACAAGTTTTCAGTCTCTTCATGATTTTGAACACCGCTTCATGATCCTCCTATTTTTAAGACCGTTTCATGCTCTTCATATTTTTGACACCTTTTGCAGCTCTTCATATTTTTCACACCTTTTCAGGCTCTTCATGTTTTTGAACACAGCTTCATGCTACTCCTATTTTTCAGACCGTTTCATGCTCCTCATATTTTTCACACCTTTTGAAGCTCCTCATATTTTTCACACCTTTTCAGGCTCTTCATGTTTTTGAACACAGCTTCATGCTACTCCTATTTTTCAGACCGTTTCATGCTCCTCATATTTTTCACACCTTTTGAAGCTCCTCATATTTTTCACACCTTTTCAGGCTTCATGTTTTTGAACACTGCTTCATGATCCTCCTATTTTTCAGACCTTTTCATGTTCTTCATATGTTTGACACATTTTGAAGCTCTTCATATTTTTCACACCTTTTCAGGCTCTTCATGTGTTTCAACACCACTTCATGCTTCTCCTATTTTTCAGACCGTTTCATGCGCCCCATGTATTTCACACCTTTTGAAGCTCTTCATAATTTTCACATCTTTTCAGTCTCTTCATGTTTTTGAACACCATTTCATGCCGCTTCTATTTTTTAGACCGTTTCCTGCTCCTCATATTTTTCACACCTTTTGATGCTCTTCATATTTTTCACACGTTTTCAGGCTCTTCTTGTTTTTCAACACCGCTTCATGCTCCTCCTATTTTTCAGACCGTTTCTTGCACCTCATATTTTTCTCACCTTTTGAAGCGCTTCATATTTTCCACACCTTTTCAGGCTCTTCATGTTTTTCAACAGCGCTTCATGCTCCTCCTATTTTTCAGACCGTTTCATGCTCCTCATATTTTTGACACGTTTTGAAGCTCTTCATATTTTTCACACATTTTCAGGCTCTTCATGTTTTTCACACCTTTTCAGGCTCTTCATGTTTTTGAACACCATTTCATGATCCTCCTAATTTTCTGACCGTTTAATGCTCCTCATATTTTTGACACCTTTAGAAACTCTTCATATTTTTCACACCTTTTCAAGCACTTCATGGTTTTCCACACCGCTTCATGCTCCTCCTATTTTTCAGACGGTTTCATGCTCTTCATATTTTTGATAACTTTTGAAGCTCTTCATATTTTTCACACCTTTTCAGGCTCTTCATGTTTTTCAAGACCACTTCATGCTCCTCCTATTTTTCAGACCGTTTCATGCTCATCTCATTTTTGACACCTTTTGAAGTTCTTCATATTTTTCCCACCTTTTGAAGCTCTTCATATATTTCACACGTTTTCAGGTTCTTCATGTTTTTCAACACCGTTTCATGCTGCTTCTATTTTTCAGACCGTTTCATGCTCCTCATATTTTTCACACCTTTTGAAGCTCTTCATATTTTTCACACGTTTTCAGGCTCTTCATGTTTTTCAACACCGTTTAATTCTGCTTCTATTTTTCAGACCGTTTCATGCTTCTCATATTTTTTACACCTTTAGACTCTTCATATTTTTCACACCTTTTCAGCCTCTTCATGTTTTTCACACATTTTCAGCCTCTTCATGTTTTTGAACACCCCTTCTTGCTCCTTTTATTTTTCAGAGAGTTTCATGCTCCTCATGTATATCACACCTTTTAAAGCTCTTCATATTTTTCACACCTTTACAGGCTCTTCATGTTTTTGAACACCATTTCATCCTCCTCCTATTTTTCAGACCGTTTCATTCTCCTCATATTTTTGACACCTTTTGAAGCTCTTCATATTTTTCACACCTTTTCAAGCTCTTCATGTTTTTGCACACTGCTTCATGCTCTTCCTATTTTTCAGACCGTTTCATGCTCCTCATATTTTTGACACCTTTTGAAGCTCTTCATATTTTTCACACCTTTTCAGGCTCTTCATGTTTTTCAACACCAATTCATGCTTCTCCTATTTTTCAGACTGTTTAATGCTCCTCATATTTTTGACACCTTTAGAAACTCTTCATATTTTTCACACCTTTTCAAGCACTTCATGGTTTTCCACACCGCTTCATGCTCCTCCTATTTTTCATACCGTTTCATTCTCCTCATATTTTTGACACCTTTTGAAGCTCTCATATATTTCACACCTTTTCAGGCTCTTCATTTTTTTCAACACCACGTCATGCTCCTCCTATTTTTCAGACCCTTTTATGCTCTTCTCATTTTTGACACCTTTTGAAGCTCTTCATATTTTTCACACCTTTTGAAGCTCTTCATGTTTTTCACACCTTTTCAGGCTCTTCATGTTTTTCAACACCGCTTCATGCTCCTTCTATTTTTCTGACCGTTTCATGCTCCTCATAATTTTGACACATTTTGAAGCTCTTCATATTTTTCACACCTTTTCAGGCTCTTCATGTTTTTCAACACCGCTTCGTGCTCCTCCTCTTTTTCAGACCGTTTCATGCTCCTCATATTTTTGACATCTATTGAAGCTCTTCATATTTCTCACACCTTTTCAGGTTCTTCATGTTTTTCAACACCACTTCATGCTCCTCCTATTTTTCAGACCGTTTCATGCACATCTCATTTTTGACACCTTTTGAAGCTCTTCATATCTTTCATATTTTTGAAGTTCTTCATATTTTCACACGTTTTCAGACTCTTCATGTTTTTCAACACTGCTTCATGCTCCTGCTATTTTTCACACCGTTTCATGCTCTTCAAATATTTGACACCTCTTGAAGCTCTTCATATTTTTCACACCTTTTCAGGCTCTTCATGTTATTCCCCACCACTTCATTCTTCTCCTATTTTTCAGACCATTTTATGCTCCTCATGAATTTCACACCTTTTGAAGCTCTTCATATTTTTCACACCTTTTCAGGCTCTTCATGTTTTTTATCACCGTTTCATGCTCCTATTTTTCAGACCGTTTCATGCTCCTCATATTTTTGACACCTTTTGCAACTCTTCATATTTTTCACAAGTTTTCAGTCTCTTCATGATTTTGAACACCGCTTCATGATCCTCCTATTTTTAAGACCGTTTCATGCTCTTCATATTTTTGACACCTTTTGCAGCTCTTCATATTTTTCACACCTTTTCAGGCTCTTCATGTTTTTGAACACAGCTTCATGCTACTCCTATTTTTCAGACCGTTTCATGCTCCTCATATTTTTCACACCTTTTGAAGCTCCTCATATTTTTCACACCTTTTCAGGCTCTTCATGTTTTTGAACACAGCTTCATGCTACTCCTATTTTTCAGACCGTTTCATGCTCCTCATATTTTTCACACCTTTTGAAGCTCCTCATATTTTTCACACCTTTTCAGGCTTCATGTTTTTGAACACTGCTTCATGATCCTCCTATTTTTCAGACCTTTTCATGTTCTTCATATGTTTGACACATTTTGAAGCTCTTCATATTTTTCACACCTTTTCAGGCTCTTCATGTGTTTCAACACCACTTCATGCTTCTCCTATTTTTCAGACCGTTTCATGCGCCCCATGTATTTCACACCTTTTGAAGCTCTTCATAATTTTCACATCTTTTCAGTCTCTTCATGTTTTTGAACACCATTTCATGCCGCTTCTATTTTTTAGACCGTTTCCTGCTCCTCATATTTTTCACACCTTTTGATGCTCTTCATATTTTTCACACGTTTTCAGGCTCTTCTTGTTTTTCAACACCGCTTCATGCTCCTCCTATTTTTCAGACCGTTTCTTGCACCTCATATTTTTCTCACCTTTTGAAGCGCTTCATATTTTCCACACCTTTTCAGGCTCTTCATGTTTTTCAACAGCGCTTCATGCTCCTCCTATTTTTCAGACCGTTTCATGCTCCTCATATTTTTGACACGTTTTGAAGCTCTTCATATTTTTCACACATTTTCAGGCTCTTCATGTTTTTCACACCTTTTCAGGCTCTTCATGTTTTTGAACACCATTTCATGATCCTCCTATTTTTCTCACCGTTTCATGCTCCTCATATTTTTGACACGTTTTGAAGCTCTTCATATTTTTCACACATTTTCAGGCTCTTCATGTTTTTCACACCTTTTCAGGCTCTTCATGTTTTTGAACACCATTTCATGATCCTCCTATTTTTCTGACCGTTTAATGCTCCTCATATTTTTGACACCTTTAGAAACTCTTCATATTTTTCACACCTTTTCAAGCACTTCATGGTTTTCCACACCGCTTCATGCTCCTCCTATTTTTCAGACGGTTTCATGCTCTTCATATTTTTGATAACTTTTGAAGCTCTTCATATTTTTCACACCTTTTCAGGCTCTTCATGTTTTTCAAGACCACTTCATGCTCCTCCTATTTTTCAGACCGTTTCATGCTCATCTCATTTTTGACACCTTTTGAAGTTCTTCATATTTTTCCCACCTTTTGAAGCTCTTCATATATTTCACACGTTTTCAGGTTCTTCATGTTTTTCAACACCGTTTCATGCTGCTTCTATTTTTCAGACCGTTTCATGCTCCTCATATTTTTCACACCTTTTGAAGCTCTTCATATTTTTCACACGTTTTCAGGCTCTTCATGTTTTTCAACACCGTTTAATTCTGCTTCTATTTTTCAGACCGTTTCATGCTTCTCATATTTTTTACACCTTTAGACTCTTCATATTTTTCACACCTTTTCAGCCTCTTCATGTTTTTCACACATTTTCAGCCTCTTCATGTTTTTGAACACCCCTTCTTGCTCCTTTTATTTTTCAGAGAGTTTCATGCTCCTCATGTATATCACACCTTTTAAAGCTCTTCATATTTTTCACACCTTTACAGGCTCTTCATGTTTTTGAACACCATTTCATCCTCCTCCTATTTTTCAGACCGTTTCATTCTCCTCATATTTTTGACACCTTTTGAAGCTCTTCATATTTTTCACACCTTTTCAAGCTCTTCATGTTTTTGCACACTGCTTCATGCTCTTCCTATTTTTCAGACCGTTTCATGCTCCTCATATTTTTGACACCTTTTGAAGCTCTTCATATTTTTCACACCTTTTCAGGCTCTTCATGTTTTTCAACACCAATTCATGCTTCTCCTATTTTTCAGACTGTTTAATGCTCCTCATATTTTTGACACCTTTAGAAACTCTTCATATTTTTCACACCTTTTCAAGCACTTCATGGTTTTCCACACCGCTTCATGCTCCTCCTATTTTTCATACCGTTTCATTCTCCTCATATTTTTGACACCTTTTGAAGCTCTCATATATTTCACACCTTTTCAGGCTCTTCATTTTTTTCAACACCACGTCATGCTCCTCCTATTTTTCAGACCCTTTTATGCTCTTCTCATTTTTGACACCTTTTGAAGCTCTTCATATTTTTCACACCTTTTGAAGCTCTTCATGTTTTTCACACCTTTTCAGGCTCTTCATGTTTTTCAACACCGCTTCATGCTCCTTCTATTTTTCTGACCGTTTCATGCTCCTCATAATTTTGACACATTTTGAAGCTCTTCATATTTTTCACACCTTTTCAGGCTCTTCATGTTTTTCAACACCGCTTCGTGCTCCTCCTCTTTTTCAGACCGTTTCATGCTCCTCATATTTTTGACATCTATTGAAGCTCTTCATATTTCTCACACCTTTTCAGGTTCTTCATGTTTTTCAACACCACTTCATGCTCCTCCTATTTTTCAGACCGTTTCATGCACATCTCATTTTTGACACCTTTTGAAGCTCTTCATATCTTTCATATTTTTGAAGTTCTTCATATTTTCACACGTTTTCAGACTCTTCATGTTTTTCAACACTGCTTCATGCTCCTGCTATTTTTCACACCGTTTCATGCTCTTCAAATATTTGACACCTCTTGAAGCTCTTCATATTTTTCACACCTTTTCAGGCTCTTCATGTTATTCCCCACCACTTCATTCTTCTCCTATTTTTCAGACCATTTTATGCTCCTCATGAATTTCACACCTTTTGAAGCTCTTCATATTTTTCACACCTTTTCAGGCTCTTCATGTTTTTTATCACCGTTTCATGCTCCTATTTTTCAGACCGTTTCATGCTCCTCATATTTTTGACACCTTTTGCAGCTCTTCATATTTTTCACAAGTTTTCAGTCTCTTCATGATTTTGAACACCGCTTCAAGATCCTCCTATTTTTAAGACCGTTTCATGCTCTTCATATTTTTCACACCTTTTCAGGCTCTTCATGTTTTTCAACACCGTTTCATGCTGCTTCTCTTTTTCAGACCGTTTCATGCTCCTTATATTTTTCACACCTTTTGAAGCTCCTCATATTTTTCACACCTTTTCAGGCTCTTCATGTTTTTGAACACAGCTTCATGCTACTCCTATTTTTCAGACTGTTTCATGCTCCTCATATTTTTCACAACTTTTGAAGCTCCTCATATTTTTCACACCTTTTCAGGCTCTTCATGTTTTTCAACACCGTTACATGATCCTCCTATTTTTCAGACTGTTTCATGCTCATCTCATTTTTGACCCCTTTTGAAGCTTTTCAGATTTTTCACATCTTTTTAGGCTCTTCATGTTTCTCAACACGGCTTCATGCTCCAGATATTTTTCAGACCGTTTCATGCTCATCTCATTTTTGACACCTTTTCAAGTTCTTCATATTTTTCCCACCTTTTGAAGCTCTTCATATATTTCACACGTTTTCATGCCCTTCATGTTTTTCATCACCGCTTCATGCTCCTCCTATTTTTCAGACCGTTTGATGCTCCTCATATTTTTGATACCTTTTGAAGCTCTTCATATTTTTCACACCTTTTCAGGCTCTTCATTTTTTTCAACGCTACTTCTTGCTCCTCCAATTTTTCAGACCGTTTCATGCTCATCTAATTTTTGACACCTTTTGAAGCTTTGCATATTTTTCAAAACTTTTCAGGCTCTTCATGTTTTTGAACACCGCTTAATGCTCCTCCTATTTCTCAGACAATATCATGCTATTCATATTTTTCACACCTTTTGAAGCTCTTCATATTTTTCACATTTTTTCAGGCTCTTCATGTTTTTGAACACCACTTCATGCTCCTCCTAATTTTTCAGAGAGTTTCATGCTCCTCATGTATTTCACACCTTTTGAAGCTCTTCATATTTTTCACACCTTATCAGGCTTTTCATGTTTTTCCACACCACTTCATGCTTCTCCTATTTTTCAGCCCGTTTTATGCTCCTCATGTATTTCACACCTTTTGAAGCTCTTCATATATTTCACACCTTTTCAGGCTCTTCACGATTTTCAACACCGCTTCATGCTCCTCCTATTTTTGAGACCGTTTCATGCTCCTCATATTTTTGACACCTTTTGAAGCTCTTCATATTTTTCACACGTTTTTACGTTCTTCATGTTATTCATCACCGCTTCACGCTCCTCCTATTTTTGAGACGGTTTTACGCTCCACATATTTTTGACAACTTTTGGAGCTCTTCACATTTTTCACACGTTTTCAGGCTCTTCATGTTTTTGAACACCGCTTCATTCTCCTCCTATTTTTCAGACGGATTTATGCTCCTCATATTTTTGACACCTTTTGAAGCTCTTCATATTTTTCACACCTTTTCAGGCTCTTCATGTTTTTGAACACCGCTTGATGCTCCTCCTATTTTTCACCCCGTTACATGCTCATCTCATTTCTTACAGCTTTTGAAGCTCTTCATATTTTGCACAGCTTTTCAGGCTCTTCCTGATTTTCAGCTCCACTTCATGCTCCTCGTATTTTTCAGACTGTTTCTTGCTCCTCATATTTTTGATATTTTTTGAAGCTCTTCATATTTTTCACACCTTTTCTGGCTCTTCACGTTTTTGAACACAGCTTCATGCTCCTCCTATTTTTCAGACCGTTTCATTCTCCTCATGTTTTTGACACCTGTTGAAGCTCTTCACATTTTTCACACCTTTTCAGGCTCTTCACGATTTTCAACACCGCTTCATGATCCTCCTATTTTTCAGACCGTTTCATACTCATCCAATTTTTGAGACTGTTTCAGGCTCCTCATATTTTTGACAGATTTTGAATCTCTTCATATTTTTCACACCTTTTGAAGCTCTTCATATTTTTCACACCTTTTCAGGCTCGTTATGATTTTCAACACAGCTTAATGCTCCTCCTATTTTTCAGACCGTTTCATGCTCATCTCATTTTTGACACCTTTTGAAGCTCTTCATATTTTTCACATTTTTGAAGCTCTTCATATTTTTCACACCTTTTCAGGCTCGTTATGATTTTCAACACAGCTTAATGCTCCTCCTATTTTTCAGACCGTTTGATGCTCATCTCAATTTGACACCTTTTGAAGCTCTTCATATTTTTCACACCTTTTGAAGCTCTTCATATTTTTCACAGATTTTAAGGCTCTTCATGATTTTCAACACCGCTTCTTGCTCCTCCTATTTTTCCGACCGTTTCATGCTCCTCATATATTTGACACGTTTTGAAGCTCTTGATATTTTTCACACCTTTTCAGGCTCTTCATGTTTTTGAACACCATTTCTTGCTCCGCCTATTTTTCAGACCGTTTCATTCTCCTCATATTTTTGACATCTTTTGAAGCTCTTCATATTTTTCACACCTTTTGAAGCTCTTCATATTTTTCACACCTTTTCAGGCTCTTCATGTTTTTCAACACTGCTTCATGCTCCTGCTATTTTTCAGACCGTTTCATACTCCTCATATTTTTGACATTTTTTAAGGCTCTTCATATTTTTCACACCTTTTCAGGCTCTTCATGTTTTTGAACACGGTTTCATGATCCTCCTATTTTCAGAAAGTTTCATGCCCCTCATATTTTTGACACCTTTTAAACCTCTTCATATTTTTCACACTTTTTCATGCTCTTCATGTTTTTCAACACCGGTTCATGCTCCTCCTATTTTTCAGAAAGTTTCATGCTCCTCATATTTTTGAAACCTTTTGAGGCTCTTCATATTTTTCTCACATTTTCAGGCTCTTCCTGTTTTTCAACACCATTTCATGCTCCTCTTATATTCAGACCATTTCATGCTCCTCCTATTTTTCAGACCATTTCATGATCCTCATATTTTTGAAACCTTTTGAAGCTCTTCATATTTTTCACACCTTTTCTAGCTCTTCAAGATTTTCAACAACGCTTCATGCTCCTGCTTTTTTTCAGACCTTTTCCTGCTCCTCATATATTTGACAGCTTTTGAAGCTCTTCATATTTTTCACACCTTTTCAGGCTCTTCATGTTTTTGAACACCGCTTCATGCTCCTCCTATTTTTCAGACCGTTTCATGCTCGTCATATTTTTCACACCCTTTAAAGCTCTTCATATTTTTCACACTTTTTCAGGCTCTTCATGTTTTTCAACACCACTTCATGCTCCTGCTATTTTTCAGACCGTTTCATGCTCGTCATATTTTTCACACCCTTTAAAGCTCTTCATATTTTTCACACTTTTTCAGGCACTTCATGTTTTTCAGCTCCACTTCATGCTCCTCCTATTTTTCAGACCGTTTCATGCTCCTCTTATTTTTCATACCATTTCATGCTCCTCATACACCTGACAACTTTTGAAGCTCTTCATATATTTCACACCTTTTCAGGCTCTCCATGTTTTTCATCAGCAATTCATGCTCCTGCTATATTTGAGGCCGTTTCATGCTCCTCATATTTTTGACATCTTTTGAAGCTCTTCATATTTTTCACACCTTTTCAGGCTCATCATGTTTTTCAACACAGTTTCTTGCCCTCGTATTTTTCAGAACATTTCATGCTCATCTCATTTTTGACACCTTTTGAAGCTCCTCATATTTTTCACACCCTTTCAGGCTCTTCATGTTTTTCAACACCGCTTCATGCCCCTCCTATCTTTCAGAACATTTCATGCTCATCTCATTTTGGACACTTTTTGAAGCTCTTCATATATTTCACACCTTTTCAGGCTCTCCATGTTTTTCATCAGCAATTCATGCTCCTCCTATATTTGAGGCCGTTTCATGCTCCTCATATTTTTGACATCTTTTGAAGCTCTTCATATTTTTCACACCTTTTCAGGGTCTTCATGTTTTTCTACACCACTTCATGCTCCTCCTATTATTCAGACCGTTTTATTCTACTCATATGTTTCACACCTTTTTCAAGCTCTTCATGTTTTTCAACACCACTTCATGCTCCTCCTAATTATCAGACCGTTTCATTCTCCTCATATTTTTGACACCATTTGAAGCTCTTCATATTTTTCACACCTTTTCAGGCTCTTCATGTTTTTTAACACCTTTTCATGCTCCTGCTATATTTCAGACCGTTTCATGCTCCTTATATTTTTGACACCTTTTGAAGCTCTTCATATTTTTCATACGTTTTCAGGCTCTTCATATTTTTCAACACCGCTTCATGCTCCTCCTATTTTTCAGACCGTATCATGATCCTCATATGTTTCACACCTTTTTCAGGCTCTTCATGTTTTTCAACAACACTTCATGCTCCTCCTATGTTTCAGACCTTTTCATGCTCCTCATATTTTTGACACAGTTTGAAGCTCTTCACATTGTTCACACCTTTTGAGGCTCTTCATGTTTTGAAAACAGTTTCTTGTTCCTCATATTTTTCAGACCGTTTCACCCTCTATATATTTGACACATTTTTGAAGCTCTTCATATTTTTCACACCTTTTGAGGCTCTTCATGT